>NC_141327.1:26569673-26914673 GCF_037954235.1 Aulostomus chinensis
CAGAAAAAAAATTGCGAGTACACGTTTGCCAGGTGCTACGTAAGCCCCAGAAGACAATAAGGACAAAGGAGGGATGGAAATGTTTTTATTACTTTGAGGTTTTGTTTTCGTTCAGGGGTGTGATCAGGAACTCAAAATGCAGTTTAAAGAAATCGCTTTCCATTACAATGGAAATCATGTCCCTTTTTAAAAGAACACAACTTTTTTGGAAAGAGGCTTATTTTTCCCTCCTCCCCGGGGCCTTAGATATCCTCCTGTCCTCCGCTGCACCAGAGAGCTGACACCCACAGACCAGCTGACTGCTAGTTAGCTTAGCACAATGACTGATGATGCATGGAAATTAGCATCCCTCCATCAGAAGGCTGCAAATAGTTTCTCCTGTTTTTGCCTGCGTTTGTGTGTAACATCTCCTGTGAAATCGTTTGAATCCATGAGATGTCGGGATGTAAGAATCAAATACGGAACCGGAACTACGTCCCTGACCGGGTGCACTGATTTGACAACCAACACCTCAAATCTTCAGCCAGCAAAGCATTTGTTGACGACTCGAAGAGCACCTGCTGCTACTAATGATGGCCGACTTTGTAGGGAAGGATGAGGAACCTGATCGACTCAAATCAGAAACACATAGAGGAGGAACTACAGCACGAGATATGCTAACCTGCTCATCCACTACCATTCATTTTGCTAAGCTAACTAGCTCGTCTTTGTAGGGCTGTGCCATCCTGCTGCACACCGGGGAGAGACGGGTATCTGTTTTCTTGTGTGCTTCTGGGGGAGACTAGAAAGAAGTGTGTTTCCTGAAAAGCTGTGCTCCTTTGAATAATGTTACATAGAAGTGTTTCTAAATGAGAGACAGTGGGTGTTTTTTTATGTTTCATCACTCGGGATGTGATACTGTGACAAACTGTATTGTATTTTGTTTCTGTTTCTGTGCTGTTTCTACTGCTTTCATTTTCTCAAATGGTGACCTTGGATTGACCTTTCGCCACCAGTATTCTCTCTCTCTCTCTCTCTCTCTCTCTCTCTCTCTCTGTTTTTTACCCACAAGCACAAATTCTCTTCAAGGTGTGAGAATGAAAATTTAAATACACTGCCAGTGGTTTCTCTCCCGCTCCTGTACAGTGTATAAAAACTGTAGTTGTGAACCTGTGTGTACGTGTGTGTGTGTGTGTGTGTGTGTGTGTGTGTGGCCTCACTGCAGCGTGATTGGCTCTAGCTCTAGCTCAGTGTTACTGTGCGTATGTGATCAGTTTGTGTGTGACTGGCGGCAATGATGAGCCAGCCTATCTTAGCCTCTACACGGGCGCCACGCATGTGCTCATACACACACAAATACATGCTGTACAGACACACACATCCAACACACAACACCGCTGCTTATGAAACCCATCTTATCCTCCTTGTTTACATCCACATGTAGATCCGTAGAACCTGCACGCTTTCCCACAGCTGTGACATCACACTCATTGCCATTTGCATTATGGGTGATGTAGGTAGCGACAGAAGAATTTGGAATCTAGTAATTAGACGAGTGAGCAGAGCTCTTAACATCCAACCGCCATTCCTGTACAGCGTTTTAATATCTGAATTAATCAATGACCACCTCTCGTATTAGCGAGACAATCTTACAAGTGTGATTTATTAGGAAGAGATGTCCATTTTATAGTAACAATGCTACCTATGGTCCAGTACGTTACAGTGTTGTTGTTTTTTCAACCATTGATGCAAACAATGTCAAAGATCTGTGGGTCTAGTCACTGATTAATGGCCTTTCATAATGTTTTTAAACTCTCTCAACACTCCTCATATCACCTTTTTTATTTCCCCGTCTTGTAAAAATCAAACTTTAAAGATAAGATAATAGCTAGCTGTTTTGTAGGAGAAGTAAGGCAGGAGCGGCGTTTTTCCTCTCTTATTAATGGTGAATGACTCTCTGTCTTGCAATGTTTTAATAAAACTATTCCAATGCGGTCTGCACACCTGACCTACGGGCGTATTTGAATTCCTGCCTGAGGATTTCTGGCACCGAAACAAACCTGGTCAAAGATCATGCTGTATGTAAAACTTGCAGGACTTGAAATGCACCTCTGTCCAGATGTGGAAGACAACCAATGTTTTCTATTGCTGTTTTTATTTTCTGATGGTTTAACTAAAATATTAATGATGTACATGTCAAATCTGTGGTAATGATATAATTCAACCTGGAATAAATGTTTTAAAAAAAAAAAAGAGAAGAAATTAAAGCAACTTTAACATATCGTTCAAGAGTGTGGCATCTTTTCAATGGGGATGAATCTGCCGAAGACGTCTCGTCTCCTCTTCGTCTTCTTGATGTAACTGGCCATGTCTTTTGCATCATTATCAGCAAACACAAAGTAAATACTTCTGAAGCGTTCCCGCTGGTTTGGTGTGTTGCTTTGACAGACACATGCCGTTCTGCCTCCAACATTTGGAAGTTTGCGTTACATTCCCTGTTGCTGCTGGATGTCGAGGATCATATCGAGGAATCATGGCAACGTTCCGTTTGTAGGACCTCTGCTTGACGTGCAGCTTCTCCCAAACACAGACTCGCCAGTCCAAACCTTGCTGCTGCATTTTGAAGTTTTGTTTCATTTAATTTTCACTGCTCAATGCACCATGCGAACTGCAGGACTATGAGCACTTTATTTGTTCATAGGAATATTTGATTATAGTCAAACAAACGTCGCACAAACCTAAAATAGCTCCTTTTTTGTAAAGAAATAATGAGGCCTCTTCTATCCTCCTCAACCGACCCTGGAAGAGCGAGTCTTTTTGCTGCCATCTAGTGGTCGCAGCAGGTACATCCGCGAACAATTAAATCCAGATTTCACGTGTGAGGCAGCACGAATGCGCTAATAAACAGAAACATCTTGGTGGTGCAGGTTCCTGGCCACGTCCTCTCCATATCCCCTTGGACAGATTAGTTATCAGGGTCTCTGAAAATAGTCTAAACATCGCGGAGACCCCCAAGATCTTTACAACTGATTAAGAAACGGTCCTGTTGAAGGGTCCTAACATCAGGTTTCCCCCCTCCAGGCTGCCTGTGTTTTTATTGTCAACAAAGACACGCACGAAGCATCTGCTCGACACCCATGCATGTTTGACAAGAGTTAATTTTGTGTTCGCACTGGTATAATAGAACAGAACTGCATCATCTGTCTATCAAAATAAAAGACAATAACGTGCCTCCATCCCCGCAGCTGTCTAGAGAGCAGATGGGCTCAATCAACAGAAAAAAAATAAAAATCAAATAAAGGTTCTTAACTGAGTTGCTGGTGCACCGATAAAAGGCTTCTTTTTTTTTTTTTTTTTTAGTGAGGTTGTCATGCCTGTCATGTTATTAATAGACGTACTGGCCATAACCTACTTTTCAAATGTCAGGAACAAGAGGGCAGGGGCTAAAAAAGCTCTGAATAATTTAAACTTAATCTGGTTTTATATTTTTATACACACACACACACACACACACACACACACACATATATATATATATATATATGTGTGTGTGTGTGTATATATATGTATGTGTGTGTGTATATCTATATATACACATATGTGTGTGTTGTGTGTGTGTGTATATCTATATATACACGTGTGTGTTGTGTGTGTGTGTGTATATCTATATATACACATATATATATGTGTGTGTGTTGTGTGTGTGTGAGAGATTAGATGTGAAGCCCACCCTCAAAGTGAAGACACTCCAATTAAAGAGCATTTTTTTGAGCTGAAGGCGGTCAAACTTCAGCCAAACCCGCTGAATACGCTGCGGTTTGTCACCCGGTGCAGTCAAACATCCCGCCAACAGATGTCGCTGTTTACCCGGCAGCGTCTTTCACTCCTTGCACAAAGTCACTACTGTTTAACTGTTATTCTAAGTGTTCCCAATGGTCCATACAGCCTGACATTTCTGAGCTCACTGTAGGAAAGAGGCCAAACACACACACACACACACACACACACACACACACACACACACACACACACACACACACAGTCCACTTATCTATGGTTCTGCCTTTATCTCTCTAGAGCCTTGTGTATGGCTGGATCAGATAAGAGGACTGCTGTTGTTTTAGAATGTGTGTGTGTGTGTGTGTGTGTGTGTGAGTATATTAGCGATGGAATTCTGTGGGTGCAGAGGGGCGGGCAGACAGGAACCAAACTACTCATAAACAAGGTCAGGGGTGAAAGGTCAGAGCTGAACCTCAATTACCCCCCCCCCCAAAAAAAAACCCAAAAACAACAACAACATGCAGGAGAATATTTGGTCAAACATTGTTTTTATTGACTTCGACCATCTTCTCTACATACAGTCCAGATACTGGAGAGAGCATGTAGGCTTTAGAGGCAGCAGTTCATCAGGTACATTCATCTAAAAAGGGACAGGATTTAAATTAATAACTTCCATTAAGCTGTGACGGTTCCTTTCACAGAATAATAGAAGACGACCCAACATGAGTCATTTACCTCAAAAGGGGGTATCTTTGTTACATTACTATAACACTTTAAAAGCAGTCGGAACATCAGTAACAATTATAAACCACCTCATTCTAAAAAGGAAAGACAGTTGACATCCGCCGTTTGTGAAGAACTCTTCTGGCATGTGAACTTCATCCACACAGAGTTTCAAACAGTAACTTAGTGACTTCTTGCTTTCTAGGTTTAATGTGACAAGAATGACTCAGGTCTGTGCAGTAAACATGAAGCCACCGCTAGCAGAGATGCAGCTCAGTTATATGAAGCCACTGTTCATGTCCTGTTAGCTTAGCTACGTAAAGCCACTGATGCCAGGCACCTAGCCTAGCTATATTGGTGCCTTCGGCCGGGGTGGTGTTTACCGTGTTCATGAGAAGGAACGCAACCCCCTGAATCGCATTCATAACGTTGTAGGTTGTGTTTTTCGGAAAGCTTCAGTTACAAAACGTATTTGATGAGGTTTTTAGAAGTGGTGGAACCCATGGACACGTTTTTAGGTACCATTTACTGTTTTATCTTCGGCATTTTAAAACTCACCTGGTGAAAATGTTATAATAAACCAGCTAGACGATTTATTCTTCTTCTCCTCATTTGCTTCAGTTACATTACAAGCTTGTTAACCCTGTTGCTTCTCGGCGGCTGGAAAAACGTTAGCCTTTATGAAGCCGCTTATAGAGGCCCGTTAGCTTAGCTGTGTAAGGCTACTTCCTGAAGCCCGTTAGCTTAGCTTTAAGAAGCCACTGGTGGGAGCCAGTTATCTTAGCTTAGCTTAGAACATAGACTTGAAACGGGAGCCTGGCTGCCAAAACAAAATAAACTCCACCAACAGAACCTATAAGTCTCACTTATCAGTCTACTTGTGTGTCTGATGTGAAGTGAGCGGAATTATAAAATGATAACTTGGGGTTTTAGATGCGATTATTTTACACTTTCTGCTCATCCAGGCTAACCAGATGCCAACTACAGCAGCTGACAGCTGCTATGGCTCCATATTTATTACACAGACATACAAGAGACACTAACTGTATCTAAGTCTTGGCAATGGACTGAACAAGAGTATTTCCCTCGACGCTGAAGGGTTCCTTTTTATCATGTGATGAATGTCAAACAGTTGTTTGCTCCCCGTCCTTTAGAGGTTGAATACATACTGAATACTGACAAGTAAAAAAACTTCACATCGGGAGTCTGGATTCTGCAATAAAGCTTTCATCAGTACCCTCAGCTGTTGGCTTCAATTTGGAGATGCTGAAAAATAGTGAATTAATGATTCTCTTGTCTGCATTTCTGCGTTTGTTCAGACACATGGAAAGGAATCATCTGCAGAGAAGGAAGTGGGCAGAGGCCAGTGAAAACAAGAGGACGACTATTCATCACAGTTACCGCTACTGCTAATCAAGGCTGACTCTGTAAGAGAGGATGAGCTGGATTAGTTCTGGATAAACTGGGATCCTGAACCTTATATATTTAAATCAGAGTACACTGGGGAAGAACTGCAGGCTTCCAATGCGCGGGCAACACTTTAAAGGCTTTCCATTTAAAGTTTTACCTTCAGTTAAAGCGGTTTCGCTTAAAATGATCACGACTCGTAGCAAAAAACAAAAAAACAAGATGCAATCATGCCAAATTGCCCCGTAAAGCCTCAACATTACATGCAAATGTTAAATTTAATTCTAAAGCAAATGGAACTAGTAAACAGAATCTAATAAATGAGATGGAGCTGGCAAAGGACGGCTGCAGCTAATGGATATTGAGCCCAGACAGCGGAAAGATAAGAAAGCTCTTCACTGGGTGCCAAGATGTCTTAAAAATAGCCACAGCAGAGAGGATTACGCTCAAAAAGAACTGGATATATGACATTATATTCCAAACACACTGCATGGCAGACGCCTTCAGTCTGTAAGGCAGGATGGGAAGTCTGTGGTCGCAGGAGAAGTGGTGAGTGTTGTTTACGTACGAAAAAAAGAGAGAGAGAAGAATGGAAACGCGGGGCTACTGGGAGCTGTTGAAACCCGTCCAACTCTCTCACCTCTGCACAGCAGGTCCATGGCTGTGGGAAGTGGGTGTGAACGATCGTGGGCTTCGGAGCGTTTATCAAAAGCAGTTCGACCACCTGACACATGCCGACCCCTCTAAGCTCCTTGGATTTACGGGAACCACGAGATGTTTCAACCCAGCCAAATTCAAGTTTTGTGAGGATTTCAGCCGAGGGAAAGATGTCTCTGCATTATTTTACCCGCCCCGGAAGTTGAGAGTCTTCTCTTTCTGTTGCAGTTTGTTTTGTTTTTTGTTTTTTTTCTGCCTTTTGACACCCAAGCAACTGTTCACAGGGTCAGAGGTCGCATGTCAAACTAATAGAAACAGTATTCCTTCCTAAAGAGTTGGTCAGGCTACCGTGGAACTTGTGGACATCCTCCATCTTCACTGCTGCTGAGGGCCCTCTCTTATTCCCGGATGATTTTAGCTTCCATCTAGAGGAAATCCAGAACATTCTGACCCCCCCTCCCACACCACCACCCCCCCCAGTCTATGTCTCTGGAGTCACTGGGGGCACCAAGGAGTCTCTTTGTGCAGCAGACAATGGACAGACCTGAACCTGAGAAAAAGAGGGAAATAAATGTCACAATGCCGGGAAGCCGCCAGTTGGGAATTTCAAAACAAGACGATGAATACAATAAAGTGTTTGCGCGCGCGCACACACACACACACACACACACACACACACAATGAACAAAGCCAGGAAACTTGTCACAAAAGTAAAACAACATGACACGATGTACTTTCATAAAGACCAATTGTAGTACACATGTTTTAAATCCAAGGTTGTTGGTTTTTTTTGTGTCCTGAAGTAGACAAACCGAGCATCAAGCTTTGTGTCGCAGCTTTACAAAAACACAATGCGCTCGGTGTTTGCCGAGGTATTTGGACTGGATTGAGACGATTGCAACAGAATGGCGAGAGCGTGTTTTAGCTGCGGCGCCCAGAAACGTTTGAACCAGAGTCGACTTCCGGAAAAGAAAAAAAAAAAAAACACACAACAACAACAACAAAACAAAAAACACGCAACCTGACGCGTCGCTGCAGTCACCAGGCACGAAAGCCAGAGACTTGAATATTACTTTTGTTGCGTGATGTAGTATAAATTCACATGCTGGGGCGGCGTAACACTGGCGTTGTTTGGTTCTGGGTAAAAAAAAAAGCAACGTGCCATAACAATGGGCATCGTGTTTCACAATGATACTGCGGCATCTCTCTGTAGAAGAAAGTCCCAGCTGTCTAATAAGAAGCAGAGATGACGAATGAGCCCGGTTTAAAACACAGTGACAGGAGAACAAAAGAGGGGTGTTAAATTTATACATGGGAAAATTGAAAGGATGGTTTGAATGATTCTAAAATCCAAATCAGTTCACCGCAGGAAAATGGACAAAGCCTCCGGATACATCGACTGAATTAGTGAGACCGAGGAGGCGACCACGGGGTTACGATGGCTGCTTTCTATTGTTCTTTGTTTCTGTGGGCATTGCATTTGTTACACTTTAAAAACTTTTCGCATTCAAACATCAATAACAACTCAGTAACTCAAAACATCATCACCTCGTTGGATCTTCGGGTACTGAGAACGGTCCTTTCAGGTTGACCGTGTTCCGGCGGTTCTCCACGGTGCCGTAACTGAGAGTCACCTGATGAAAGGACGGCACGCTTTAATCCACGGGACCTGGTTGATGTGTGTGTGTGTGTGTGTGTGTGTGTGTGTACCTGGTTGTGTATGTCTGACACCAGCCCCAGGTTCTCCAGGTGGGAGTGGAACAACGCTGAGCGAATGAGGCTCACGCCAAGCAGCGCTTCGATGATGTAACCAACAGTGCAGTCGTCAGGGAGGCGAATGTGTTCAGCCGTCGCCATGAAAGCGCCATCACTAAACAGAAGAAGATTGGTGACGGAGTTGAAACGGCAACCCGCTCACCCACCCTCCACCCACCCAGGGGTCACCGAGGGTCTGTCTACCTGGCCCAGGGCTTCATCTTGAGAGCGAGGCCACGGCTCAGACAGAATCCTGCTCCTCCCGTAGCGAACCAGAAACGCACCTGCTTCTAAACACACACACACACACACACACCATTATGAAGAAGGATCAGATGACTTGGAACCAAATCTGTACTTGGTAGGGGCGCACACGCTTTCTAATAGCAAAACACAGCGGCTGAAAAACGGAAATAGACGGCGCATTAACAGGGTCTGGTGAGGTGAATTGCATTTCCTTTACAGAGAAACCTTCCACGTGTGGTGGAAGATTGTGGTTTCGATGACAATGGAACCTTCTACAATGCTAACCGCACATTACTGAGCCTTGCGCTCGAGGCAAACGTCTCCCCTGCGTCTGACTTTCATTGCTCTTTTCCTCAAATACAAAGTATCACCCTTTTGACAGCACACCAATATTTCATGAATCGCTGTTTCTTAGGAAGCCGGATTCAGAGTTCTGCTCAACAGTCCACACTTGCAGACACGGTCAAAGAACACAGGGGTGTAAACCCGGGTCACCAACGTCCTCAAGTTTACCATCTCGTTGGTGCCGAGTCTCTCCGTTGCCTCTATCGGTCTCTCCAGGCTCGGACGGCCGATGTACACGTCCTGGGTGTGGCTGTACTGAGACAAGAGTTTCAGGAGGGAGTCCACGTTCAGGTAGTTGTCATCATCCACGTGACAGAACCACCTGCAAGGCAGGATGCTCACCGTGAGTAACCAAGACATGACAGGCTGCTGCGTGACTCTGTGTGTGTGAACGGCATCTTACTTCTTGCCCGTGTTAATGAAGGTGTTGTACTCCAGAGCCATTTTACAGGACAGAGCCTGACGATTGTGCGCCGCTGAGCAGTTGGTGTTGATGAGCCGGGATCCTGCAACGCAACAGCAAACCGCAATGAGTCGCCGAGCGTGACGCCGTTCGAGTGGTACAACACGGAATAAACAGAGCCAAACTGTTGGTGTCAGATGATTCGATGATGAACGAGTGTGTCATAACTGACACAGCGGGAAGTGTGAAAACGGCACGTCAGAATTGTAACCCTTGGATTATCAATCTGCTGAGAGTTGACCAAATACTTCCACTTACATAAATCAGAATTTGTACGGTTGGTAGTTTAGGAATCAGCCCCAAGAACCCAGCGTCAGCCGGGATGATGCGGCTTTCAGACAATACTGGTTAGCGAGAGCGCTTCAAGGGGATTCTAGTTCCTGGATTGCAACTTCTCACACAAGTGAGTTGTAAAAATATATGAGTGAGAGCAAGAGAGAGAGAGAGAGAGATTCATAGTGAAACAGGTCCATGAGTGTGATGAGAAAAGCCCGCAGATTAAACTGGAATAACTTCCTGCCCTTCATGGAAACACCATTTTGTCCACTCAGCAGCCTGGTTCCTGCCTTCCTGCCTCTCACACTGCAGATAACGCTGCTGCTAATCAGCAGAACCGCTGAGAGAGAGAGAGAGAGAGAGAGCAGCTCACCCATCCTCTTCCTCAGCTCTTCATCCTCTCCATCAGTGAAAACGTACGTCTGTAAAAAAAAAACAAAAAAAACAAACCCAAAACAATAAAAACACAGCGACAAAGTTATTCCAGCAGTTTAAAAAATAAAAATCCAGAAGAGAACAGAAAACACAGTATCGTTCATACATGATGGCTTACATTGGGACACACACACACACACACACACACACACACACACACACAGGTAAGCCTTGTGTCTATCAGCAGCAACGCAATCATTAATCATTTGCAACCCCGTTAAGTGTGTGTGTGTGTGTGTTTATGATGAATGATGGGGTCACTGTGCACTCAGGAAGCCGAAGCAGACCCCTTGACTTTCCACAGGAAGTACAACCCCCCGGTGTAACAGTCCGTAAACAGGCTGCTCTGTATTCCAGGACAATAGATTTATTTCAAATGAAACAATGGAGATTACACCGCTGATTCTCAGCTGTCATCAAAGGCTCCCTACATCCCTGCTGGTGGAGTAAACTGGTCCGGTGATGCTCCTGTTGGTCTACACCAGTCACAAGCTGGAAGCTGTGAGCCAAAAGTCCCGGGAAATTTTCACTTTGCAGGTCAGATGATCTGCGGACCAGCCAGAATAAGAGGAGACAGTCATGCTAGCAGCTCTGTGACGCTACGGTGGCTCGGAGCGAGCGCCCACACGCTGACGCGCAACCATTAAAGCCTCATTTACAAACCAGTTTTTGTCCCCTGGTCACGGTTTCACTTTAGATCCAGTTTGCTGAAGTACAGAGGCGGTCAATGTCCTCCTGCTGTCTGACTGCACCCCCTCAGAGAGAGGAGGCTCAGGGCTTCCTCTGTGCTGCCCGCCGGGAGTGAACCACAATTTCAGCCATAAATCTCTGGTCTGGTTTGATCACCTCCTTGCACCAGGAAGAGCGAGCGAGAGAGAGAGAGAGAGAGAGAGAGAGAGAGAGAGAGAGAGAGAGAGAGAGCAACCAGCTGTGAGCTTTTGTTTAAAATTTTTTTGAGCCCTTTAAGCCCCTTGAGAGACGTTGACTTCTGCATGCGAGTGTTAACGTGTGTTTGTGTGTGTGAGAGAGAGAGAGAGGTACCAGCGTGAGCCACACTGGGAAAGCTGGGAGGAAGAGGACGGGGTCAAAGGGAGGGGAAAATGTGGTTTTGGTGGAAGGATTGTGGGTCGCAGTTCAGGTTTTACAGCACAGGAAACTGTGGCAACAACAACAACCACTGAGGACCAAGGCAAGAGAACGTGATGAGAGTGTGTGTGTGTGTGTGTGTGTGTGTGTGTGTGTGTGTGTGTGTGTGTAAGCATAGGACTTAAGCAACTTTCAGGAACATAAACCAGGGTTGGGACCAGCTAACTGGGAATGACATGCAATTGGGAACACAAGTCAGATTCCCTGTTGGAAAAATGGGGATTTTTGGGATCTGGGATTAAGGTTTGGGTTATGAAATCAGGGTGATCCAGGGACACCCCCTGCCTCTTCCAGTGACTGGCCAGCTGAAGCGGGGGGGGGGGGGGGGCACAGGTTCGGGTTATCCTTGTAGTCCAAGCGTCTCCGTGGGTTCCCTTAACCAGAAGTCGGCTGGATTTCTACATGGATTTATGGATTATTGCTGAAAATAAACCCTGTGGCGCCGTGTATGAGACTTAGAAGATTTGTTTGGGAAGATAATCTCCATAATTATACACAATGTTTATGATTTTTGAAGCATTACAGCAACCATCAGGAGTACAATGCTAACGCTATGAAGGAACTCCACTGTGGACGCCTGCCCCCAACTGGATTTGTGTGTTTTATGTCCGTGACAACCTTTGGTTCAGCCACTTGATAGAAACCTCCATCTTTAAAGACACAGAAACAATTCAAAACTCAAAAGCGTGGTTACTGACTGACATATTCTATACAGCAGAACTAAATATTGTAATATCTCATGTGTACCACCACTTTATTACAACCACTTTACTGAAAAACCATGCTAGCAGTCACACGGCGCTGGCGTTCAACGATGCTGACTTGCTTCCACGTTTATAGACTCATTCCCACGTCACCCCCCTGGGGAGAATGAATGAGCTGCTAACGGTCCCGTCTCCCCCCCAGGGAGAGGGTAGAAGGTACTGACCTGAAAATGCTCAAGAGGAGATCCCCGTCTACTCAGACTCAAGTCTGAAGGAGAAACACGCCCAAAATGTCAGAGGTCACAGGATCGGAGGCAGGGTTTAGCAAGTAGTGGTTCAGGTTAGGCTCCAGGAAATTACTGGAAGTCTATACAAATATCCCCCAAGTAACTAAAGTCAATGTGTGTGTGTGTGTGTGTGTGTGTGCGCGCGCGAGTGTTTGAGAGCTAGAGACGCGCGCACACGTTTACTCTTGTGATCACATACGTTTTCAAATTCCCATGAGAAATCATGTGAGTTCCCAGGGCATTTACGTCTGTGAAGGTAGCAGTGTGAGAACATGTGTGTGTGTGTGTGTGTGTGTGTGTGTGTCGCTACGTTTCGATGATTCAGCAGTCTGAAAGTATAGAGGTGTGTCAGAGAAAGCAGGTAGGATTACAGACCCGAGCGTGAGAGCACATGCAAGAATGCGTCACACACACACACACACACACACGATTTCCCCTGCACCGGCTTTGTTTACGTGTCAACAGATGAGATGTGGATGAGCTCTTCTTCAAACACAGAGGTTGAAGTGGAAATCCTAGCGGTGGTGGCGGCGGCGGCGGTGGTGGTGGTGGTGGCAGCGCTGCGATCCACGGTCACGGCTGCATCTGATTAAGAGCTTTGAAGCTGCTGGGTGCAGCTGCCATGTGTTTTATGGCAACAAACCCATCTTTGAATCTTTAGACTCGGACATAAAAATCTGACAGTTTATTCGGGTTGAATGACAAATAGTCAACCGTTCACCGGCATCTCTGGATGAGCTGTTAACCCTTCAGATGCCAGGACTGCTGCTTCAATCCTGGACTGGCAGAAGAGCACCGACACCACAACAGAATCCAAAATAGCTCGGAAGAGTCCAGCATCTAAGGCTGCATAAGGAATAGCTGGTTGTTCCGGCTAAAGGAGTTAGCATCAGGGTGTTCTCATGTTCCACCAGCCGGAACTCCTATTTTTGACCTGGTCGGTGGGTCTTCAGGCAGCTTTCCTTGGGTCAAGTCTAGTTAAGTCCTTAATTCAGACTCACCAGTTGCACCTCCTGAACTCTGGAAGTGGTTTAAAAAGGCAAAAGTTTAAGTTTTGGGGTTTTTTTTTGTTGTTGTAATTTTCCTACGATCTGTCAGGACTTTCCCTGTTCTTTCAGCGCAGCATCTAAGGGAGCTAACAGCAGCTAACGGACCCGGCATGTGGCTGAAACCCGTCTCATTCCACTGTTACGATATTCAAATGTAGCTTAGATGAACTGAGTAGCTTTTATGGTTACATTTAAGATTCAGATTCTGGTATTTAAAAGAGTTTTGCCTGGCCGACTGATTCTTTTCCATCTACCAGCCACTTTGGCAGGTGAGTCAAGAAAAAAGAAAAAGGTTGATTTCAATCCCTGAAACTGCACACACTTTAACAACGACGGCTCAACTTTTTTATGATGTTTTATTCTGGTTTCAGGCTACAAACCTTTCAACCAACCACTAGTTTAGTTGCATTTGAAACACGACTACGTCCCACTGAGCTTCTTTCCTCTCCACCTACTTGGATTACGGTCAGATTAGCGGCAGCGTGTCTGTTAGATCTTTAGATTCCCTCTCATACACTACAAAGGCCTTTATCTCTGTTTTACAGTTGAGCAGCCACTGCATCAAAGAGCCGGTCAGTCTCACTCCACCTGGTTTATAACCTGCAGTGGCAGCAGGGAGATGAAGGGGGCGGGGGGGTCAAAGGTCTAATCTCCATGACACTCCTAAATATAGAAATAATCCTGATTTGATTTGGATAAAACTTCCCTCTGTCAGGTGACATTTCTCATTTGATACCTGAGTACCATGACATCAGCTTATAAAATAAATTCATTTAAAAAAAAATCACAAAAACGGGAAGTCACAACTAACTGGTAAAATGACGACAAGAGGCTGTGAGTTTGCATCTCCTGTTACACCAGGGTCATAATCTACACGCTGATATCGTCTGTTCTCCAGCTCAAGCCTCACCTGCTGCATGTTCCTGGAGATCCAAGTATCCAGCAGCAGCTCCAGTCTCTCTCGGTGATACCTCCCGGTGGTTTTCACGGCTAGGAACAGGTCAGTAGGGGAGAGATCCTCCACCGGTGCAGGCGGGACGCTGCCCCGAAGGGGGCCGTTAATCGATCGTCTGTCACGGGACAATCTCCTGAAATACGCCGAAAAAACTTTCCCACTGGAGGCAGAAGCGGCAGCGGCAGCGGCAGCAGCTGGAGGATCTTGCAGGGCTCCGCTGCTCGGGTGCCCTACAGAGACGAGGAGCAGCCCGGTCAGCAGCAGACAGGTGACCGCGGCGGCAGCAGCGCGGGGTCCCGCCGGGCCGGAGGGGCGTCTGGACGCGGGCTTCCACATTGTGACGGTGTGGATGAACTCACAGCTCCGCTCAATGACAGAGTTCACATGTCTGCGCACACGGAGGGTCACGGTGGCGGGTGTCCGTCCCGGACAGCGGATCGACCCTCCAACTTGCTCGCAGGCAAAATATAAACTCCACCGATGGGCGGGGCCAGCCAGCGTGGAGCCAATGAGCTGTTTGAGCGCTCTCTGTGGGCGGAGCCAGACACATAGGAGGCGGGTCTGTCTGTCTCATCGAGGCGGCTTTGAAAGTGTTACAGAGTGACACATGGTAAGAGAGAGGGAGCCAGGATAACTAGAGAAGATGTTTGAGTCAGGAGTTGACGAAGGAATCATGAGGTGAAGTCAGACAAACCTAAATGAACCAAAGTACCAGTGTAAGTTAGCGAGACACCACAGAAAACCTGCTCTTATCTTTTTTTTTATCTTCAATGGTACGGAAAAATATGTTTGAAAAAATATTCTGATACAACATTTCTGCAAAGAGCGTAAATTATGATTTCAGTACTGTGTGGGAAAACGCCTGGTTTCCCTCAGTCAGCAGTAAGTTAGGGACACTGTCGAGGTACCTTAGGCGAAAGACTAGTTTCTGTTACACATGCGCTGTTTTAAAATAATTAAAAAAAACACACAAATGAGTCATTTTCTCTTTGCAAGAAAAAAAAAGTATCTCAAGAGACGTCCTGCTTAAAAGACAAGGATAAATCGAGCAAACAATTAAAACGCCTATGTAGAGGGCTGCACCTCTTACAAGCCCCCCAGTGATGGTGGAGCTAAAATGCATATTTAAAGATGCTTCTTCTTCTTCTTCTTCTTCTTCTTCTTCTTCTTCTTCTTCTTCTTCTTCTTCTTCTTCTTCTTCTTCTTCTTCTTCTTCTTCTTCTTCTTCTTCTTCTTCATCTTCTTGTGTAATGCGGATGTTAAATCAGGGCATTTGGAGATGAAAGTGTCCTCTGTGTGGAAGCAACAGATGACAGATGTTGAAGAAGACCGTGACATTGGAGTGTATGTAGTGCTGCCAACCACACACACACACACACACACACACACACACACACACACACACAGATGTGCCAAGGAGCCAGGTTCCAGATCCACCAACCATCTGAAGAATGTTTCCTCTCTAATAATGTGCGGTTTGTCTGCGCTGCATATCTGTGCTGCTGATCCCTCCAGCTAAGTCGGGATAATGTTACATTTCAGAAAATATACAAGTGCCACACCAGCGCCGAGAGTCCGTTTGGGTCGCGTTTGAAGAGAAAAAAGTCTGATCACAGCGGGAAACACATCCTCTCACAGAAGACTGCTGTGCTGTTCCTCCAACTCAGGGTCCACTTACCAGCTTTGAACCATCACATGGCCTCCATCAGTGTACATGAAAAGCTAATAAGAGGATATTTAGTCTGGAATG
This sequence comes from Aulostomus chinensis, assembly GCF_037954235.1. Classification (NCBI taxonomy): domain Eukaryota; kingdom Metazoa; phylum Chordata; class Actinopteri; order Syngnathiformes; family Aulostomidae; genus Aulostomus; species Aulostomus chinensis. Next base: position 26,585,631 of record NC_141327.1, read on the forward strand.
AGTTGAGGATAATATGTCCTAACAATTAGAGATAAGTCCGTCCACTGACGAGGAGGCTGATTTTACGTGAAAGGTCCAGAAAAAGCGGCCCTGAAGTGGGTTTTGTGTGTGTGTGTGTGTGTGTGTGTGTGTGTGTGTGTGTGTGTGTGTGTCTACTTTTTGTGTTTGAGGTATTTTGGAGATTTGGAAACTTTGGATCGCCGCTATGATTCCAGAGTGTCAGACGACTTTCTGTTGTCCAGCAGGAGTCTGTAAAGACGGATTCATGGGAGTCACTGCTGCCAAGATGTTGAAGTCAGCCAGTACTCAAGTCTACATTCCCTCTCTGGGACACCAGGACTTTTTTTTTATTGTATTCTGGCACTTCTTACGAGCTGCTAGGATTCTAAAACTGCATTACCCAGGGAGCTGATGGCCACATCAGCGGAAGCGAGCAGTGCAGCTCATTGTGAGGCGGGAATACTGCAGTGCTATCGTACTTCACCTTCATCTTTATAAAAGCACCCAGAGACACACGGGGGGACGGCCCTGCGTGTAGAAGCATGGACCTGGCCTGGACCAACACTACTGACATGATTATAAATGAAAGGAATTCTTCATTGCCACTTGTAAACCGTGGATTTCACGGAGCAGTGAGAGGCTGCATGCACGTTTGTTGACGGTGGGGAGGGTGGAGGAAACTCAAGCCGCTGCAAGAGAACACACAAGGGCCGCAGAAAAATCACCTGGGATGTTAGGATAAAAAGCAATATGTCTAGTAATTGAACTGTTGTTACTCTAAAACGCCGCAAATTGTTTGACAAATGGTTGAATGCTGGAATAATCACGTCGGTGGTGGAAGAAGACGATGAAATTCTCATGTAACTGAGACAACTGGGCTTGTTGAGATGTGAAAATAAAATTAAAAAAAAAAAACAACTCATAAAATGAAACCATGTAGGCTCAGATTCTCACGGGCTTTAGTTTCGCCAAGACCCGGAATATTTTGACTCTCCCGCGCTCAACAAAAACCTGCACCAACACAAATCACAACACCGTTGCAGCAGGTCGAAGACGAGAAAAGAAAAAAAAAGAAAAGAAAATTGTTTTAGTTTTGTTCCCAACACCGACATATGGTGACCCCCAGAAATGACCCTGCGAGCTCTGTGGAGACCCTAACCCTCAGGTTGAGCACATACACAGGTATGTTGTGAACAGTGGTGATACTTCCAAGTATCTTTTATGCTCTGTAGAAATTCAGAGTGTATTGATTTGATCAGCTGACGCTGGGCGATGCACATGACAGTCTGGGACTGGGGGGGGGCAGGTTGCTTCGCCTTCGCTTTGTGTGGTAACTGAACACAAATCAAGTGATCGGAGTGATCAATGATCACTTTGTATTGAGGATTTGTGAGTGTTTCTCCCTGCACTTCTTATCACATGAGGCAGATTTGCTGCTCTGAGTGAGGAAACTCCACCAATAACAAATAATAACAGACACTGGGAGCGTTGGGAGGAGGAGGAGGAGGAGGAGGAGGAAGAGGAGAGCTAAACCAGACTTCTGTCCGTCTTTGTCACGAAGACTCCTTCAAAGCAAAGATTGGCTTAGCGCCTCAACTTTCATCCTGGAGAGAACAACAGCTGAGCCGCACATGCGCTCGCACCTCTCACGCACGATAGCTTCGACTTCCTCTCAGAGCGTCCCAGCGCCGGGGCGGTGGGAGCCGAGGCCGTGTTTGAGTGTATCTGGGAATGTTGTGGTTGTTAAATGGATGCGGATTAAAGCCTCTCAATTTATATTCTTGTCTCAAGTTGTGTTGATGTGTGTACTGCTGACTTTCCTCTTTGTGTGTGTGTTTAGAGCCATTTCATCAACAGTAATGTGCAAGGACGGTTGAGCTCCTCTCTCTCTCTCTCTCTCTCTTTCTCTCTCTCTCTTTCATCTGTAAAAATCCCCTCATTTTCCCTCTTAATCTCCTCTCTTTGATTCCTTCTCCTCCACTTCTGTCTTTGTTTTCCCTCCCTCTCTTTGCCTTTCTCCATCTTGTTTAATCCCTTCACCAATATGTTGCAGGATTCAGAGTGCAAGGTCACAGTTTTCCAGGCCTCAAGTTGGGACTTTTTTTTTTTTTCTCCCCCCTCCCGCTTCCTCTCGCCCTCTGAGCACCACGCAGGAACACAAACAGAGGAGAGTCCTTTTCATCTCCACGTGTAAATTAGTCCGATATCAGCTCCTGCTTTAATGTGGTCGTTCAAAGAAATAAAGCCACTATAAAGCAGTGATTGAGAGCTGAAGAACAACAACAGCAACAACAAAAACACAGATGTTTTCATGCCTTCTTCTCGCCGGAGTGAGGGATGGGGCTCAGACCACATCTCCAGCCGAGGACGATGACTGAACTCTGTGGCTACTGTGGCGTCAGTCCCAGTGTCAGGAGATGCTGCTGCTCCTCAATGTGATACTGATTAAAGGTTTATTCCTAAAATAACACAAGGAAACAATCGATATGTTTGTGCGTGTGTGTTTCAACTTAAATCTTCTCTTGGAGAAAGACACGGTCCTTCCGCTGGCTTGGCTCGGAGAGTTTGGGTACATTCACTGACGCTGAGTCGGAGCAAAAATAACATTTTGATGACAAAATAGGCAAATATGACCTTTGACCTTTGACTGCCAAAATCAATTCAGCTCATCCTTACGTCTCAGTGGAAGTTTGTAGCAAAGTTGGAGAAATTCCCTCGAGGCATTCGGAGGCGTAAAACACCCTCATGCTGCTAAAAGTAAATAAATAAATAATTTCAAAAAAGATTTTAACTGCGTTAAGTTTTATTGTCTTTTTTTCTTTCAAAAAAGGAAGAAAACGCCTTTTCCACAAACACTCTGAGGAAGCAGCCATTTAACCCCTTGACTGATTAGCGGTTCCCTCTCTGAGAGAGGAGGCTGTTTCATCTGCAGGATCCTCACTGGTATTCAAAGACTTTGACAAATAGTGGCAAATTGTGAAAAAAAAAAAAAAGAAAAAAGGAATGGAAACCTGACTAATGAGAGTCCAGAACCTCAGATCAAACGCAGAGATCGAGCCCCACCAGCGGCTTGCAAAAGGTTTCTTGAACATCTTGATCTTCTTTCTGCTGCAAGCCAGGCCGCCGCCACGGTTACAGCAGCTGCTGTGAATCCCGGCTACCAGCCACTGCAGGAAAGAGCCGCCAACTCTTCGAAGGCACTTTTCAGTCCAAAGACGCAAATCTAGTTACGACCTTTTCGTCTAAGATGCAGCTTTACATTGAACGAGATATGAGTCAGAGCATCGGCCATTTTGAGTGACAGGAAGCCTGTAGCAACACTCCTGTTTGAGCGTGTGTGTGTTTTGTGTGTGTGCGTAGAGAGACAGAGAGAAAATAAGGATAATGTTTTACGGGAAACAATGTGTTTTCAATCTCAACAAAGGCAGGCAAATGTCTGTGAACCAGACAAGAGTGAAGTCAGCGACTCACTTTCGTTATGGGCCTGTGAGATGAAGCCCGTGTTGCTGTTACTCATACTGTGCTTGTTTATTTTGGCGCGCTGCTCCTGCCACGGATTTGCATGCACCCCGACAACACATACGTATGTGTCAGATTGTGCGTCTCGATCGGGAAAAGTGTCCTATAACTTTTGATGCCAATTTGCACCCAATTAATTACAATTAAAACTACAAGTGACGTCTGCCATCGACTTGTGAACGCACAGCCTGCCAGGTCACAGGACCATTCAAAATTTCCCCAGGGGGAATTTTCTACTATTTTAACATCCACTTTCCTCTTCTTACCATTTCCAGCGGGACATCCACTGATTGAAAAGACTGAAGGAAATCAAATTTGTTGAAATACGTGCTCTGGATGAAACAGACGATTGAACACGAGACCACAGCAGCTGCATTTATCGGTTTTCTCATCATCCTATCAAAGTCTTTATCGTATAAAGACTCTTCTGTTTTACTTGACCACTTGAATAATCGGATAACTCCAAAAGTCATTTAATGATCAGTTTTACGATTGTATTATTGGGTTTTTTTGTTGATGTCGTAGCCCGAGACATGAAAAACTTCAGTTCAAATCAAAAACAAGAAGATGAGGCCGAGCAGTCGTCGATGTGAGTCAGGAGGTCTTGATACTGTCGCTCTGGAAACTGGGCCTGGCACACTGGGCACTGATAGGAGCTTGTGTTCTCCAGGCTGGGGACTTCTGAGGGCAGTGTTCTGTAAAGTGGGTCATTTTGAGTCTGACGCTCTAAACCAGACTGGCAGGGTTGCTCCTGAAATATAAGACCACAAAAAAAAAAGGTGCTGAGCTGTTCTTGTCCTCAGCTCTTCATTTTTGGTCTGAAGAGTCTCCCGCAGCATTGCGACCTGCTCGCTTGTGTAGGTGAGGTCAGTCTGAACACAGGCCTCCCGCTTCTCTCTATGATTCTGCTGCTGAATAACAGCAACACATCAAAGTTATGGAGTAATTTTTGAGGACCGAAAAGAGGTTTTACAAGATAGAGCGAACATCAACTCTTTACCAGTACAAAGGATAATCATAAACAATCATAATAATTTGTCGTCTTTCAAGCGCTGTCAGAGAGGATGCCCACCATCTCAGGCTTTGAAAAGCGCCATGCCAGAAAATGATTGGTGGGAACAACCAATGACCCTGGTGTATTAAGACCAAACTACTGGGAACATGGAACGTCACGAATTTCCTCTCCTCATCCTCCTTCTGCTGCTGCAGCTGAGCCTGCAGCGAGGCCACCATCTGAAAGACACAACAAAAAAAGGAGAGAGGTTATAGGATATTTTCCCCGCGTCGTTCGAGACGTGATTAAACCACAGTATTTAAGTCACTATGTCGCAGATATCGTCAGTGTTTAGCGCCGTACCAACTTCAGGATTCAGCCAGAGGCCGTTCTCGCGAGCTTAAATTAGCAACACATGTTGTGCTTTACCTGCCGGTGCTGGGCTGTTCTTGTCCTCAGCTCTTCATTTTTGGTCTGAAGAGTCTCCTGCAGCCTTTTGACCTGAGAGGAAAAAGTTAAACACATTGGTGGACTCCAGTAAACAGGATAGCGGTCATGATCGCTGCTTCTGTTTGAGAAATCAAGTGTGACCGCCAGCACCAGGTGATCCAGTTTCATACGATCCACTTGTGGTTCTTGGCTCCCGTGAGTTCCCATAAACAAACTTGACTTATGGAGTTCAGAGAGTTTACTCTGACTAAGTAACTGTTTAGGCAACAAACTTGAGGTTTATGGCTGAAATGCATGTTTGTATTGTTCAGTGAAAAGCAAAGAAGTTGTGGCTGAGGGTCACATTAGCAGATGGCTAAGCCAGCAAGCTACATCAGCTCAGTGCCTGTAAACACTGGTCAGGAGAGTTTGGAAATGACCTGATTGCCATGTTATTGTTGTTGAGGTTGAAGAGCAGATTGAAAGAAATGCTGTCAGTGTTGCAAATATCACAAGTCTGCAAGCTTCATTTCTCCAACAGAGTGAGAATCTCAGAAATGTGGACATTCATCCCAGTTGTACGCTCATTGTTCACAGTTTGAAAGGAAAACTTCAAGGTTTCATCTTTTAAGATAGTAAGTGGTGATGAAATGGAATCCTTCAGTGTTTACCTGTTCCTTATGAATTTGGAGCTCCAGTTTAGTTCTGGTAATCACGTCATTTTCAGTCGGATAGACCAGTTTGTTTGTGCAGGGGAGGTCAGTCTGAACACAGGCCTCCTGCCTCTCTCTTTGCATCTGCTGCTGGTACGCCTGCAGGAGAGCCGAGTGGCGAGAAGCACAATATATTATGAGTAAGAGCGAACATCAACTCTTTACCAGTACAAAGGATAATCATAAACAATCATAATAATTTGTCGTCTTTCAAGCGCTGTCAGAGAGGATGCCCACCACCTCAGGCTTTAAAAAAGCCCCGTGCTAGAAAACGATTGGTGGGAACAACCAATGACCCTGGTGTATTAAAACCAAACTACTGGGAACATGGAGGAAAAGGAGCCGCAAAGTTGGTCGTCCTACCAGCAGCTGTGACTTCAGGACTCCAACAGAAGCCACCTTCTCTTTCAGGTTCTTCGTTTTGCGGTAGATTTTCCTGAACGTTTCGTATTTCCTCTCCTCATCCTCCTTCTGCCGCTGCAGCTGAGCCTGCAGCGAGGCCACCATCTGTAAGACACAACATAAAATTAAAGTAGGATTTTCTTTGACTACAAGGAGAGGTTATAGGATATTTTCCCTGCATCGTTGTGAAAAATGACACCACACGTCTGCTGGCATTGCTCATGAAACGGCTGTGCTTTAGTCAATGATGGCGAGGACAATGAGTGAGACGTGATGAAACCACCAAGCGATCTCCTGATTGGCAATCTTCAGGCTCACCTCAGGAGTCAGGGAAGCAGAGTGGCGGGATTTGATCCCCAACCTGGTGGCCATGGCGGACAGCATCTTTGCTGGGCCCTCTGTGTTCTTCACAGTGTCGCTGTGCTGAGGCTCCTGAGCGAAGTGCCAGCCCGCTCTTCTGGAACAATCAGGGTCTTAGCGTCTTGCTCAAAGACACTTCAACAGCGGGGAAGTGAGGACCGCACTTGGTCACCCCAGCTCTGAGTCACGTCGCCCGGATTAATGGTGGAACAATAACGAGCAGCGGTGGTTCAGTCAGTGTGACGTTCAGGCAGACGTCAGCCCAGCTACACGCCACAGGTCACATGCACCCAACAGGTGTCATCCTTTAGCCTGAGACTGCTAAGGCTTCATTTTCTGCCTTTGACCACTTGAGGCAGTATAACCTCACACATCACATCTCCAAGTTCCAATTGAGATCTTGGACCAACAAGGTGATGCTGAACATAAAACAAATGATTACCTCTACTAGTATGGTGCAATCTAGCATAGCATGACGACCCTTCCTGCTCTTTAGCATGCTAATGCTAACTTTGAGCCTCTTGATTTTGGAAGCAAGAGGAATAATCTCCACCCAGAGCAATATTATAAACATTCTGATTAGCATTAGCTTAGCATTAGCAAACATTGCTATTATTATGCTCTTTCCCTGTCACTGACGCCTGAAGCGTGCGTGACCGTCCATCTTTACCACAAGCGTTAGCATGAATAAGCCTTAGCATGCTAAGCTAACTGGAAACATTTCGGTGGTTAAAGATCAAGGTAATTTTGATGATTCAGGAATGCTTTAAGGGAATTGCTTCAGACTCACCACAGACATCCACTGGGACTCTGTCATAGGCCCACACCCATGAATATCTAGTTTCATCTATGCAAGCTACCACAGTTTGGGTGTTCCACTTCAAAAAAATGAGAGGCACACAGTAGTTGGAGCAGCTGTTTGTGCTGAACCAGGAACAGTGAGGACTCAAGTGACATTTGTCTGCTCAGGCCTGTTCAAAACAAACTCCAGCATGAGCACAAGTGCTCCATAGTTTGACTCAACCAAACTAAACAAGGAACATGTAAACAAGGAACCTGTAAACAAGGAACATGTAAACTAGGAACATGTAAAGGTGCCTCCAGAAACTGAATGTGAGTCAGTATCATGTCCTCTGAAGGGATGGAAACTCAGCTCTGACTCAGTTTCTGGTTCACTGCTTGTTTCACTCCAGTCTTTTTTTCATACTGTAATGCAATTAAAACCACATTAAATATTAATGTGTGTGTTTGTGTGTGTGTGTGTGTGTGTGTGTGTGTGTGTGTGTTTAATGTATCTGAGGCCTTTTGTTTCTTCTCCTGTATAAATATACCCACTGACAAAAGAAATTTCCTATACAAGTTGACAATCTCCAGTATGACTGCGGGGTAAATATGCTATGCTTGAGTCTGTGTATGTGTGTGTGTGTGTGTGTGTGTGTGTGTGTGTGTGTGTGTGTGTGTGTGAGAGAGAGAGAGAGAGAGAGAGAGAGATGAGAGTTCTTGTCATCCTTACCAGGACTGTACAGTCATGTGGTTCTCATTAAAATACTTCCCTGAGTTTTGGATAAAAGGACTGATACTGCATAGTCAATATGTTAACATGTTAGTGCAGTGTGTGTGTGTGTGTGTGTGTGTGTGTGTGTGTGTGTGTGTGTGTGTGTGTGCGCGTGTATACATGTGAACTTTTAATCTCAGTGAGGACATTTTGGTCTGTGCTCACTCTCTGAGACACCTTGAGATGCCAATTTTCTGGTTAGGATTTGGCTTCAGGTTCAGATTATTGTGTGAATGCACACTTATCTTTGTACTGTCCCCCCACGCCAGGCTGCACAAGCACACACGCACACACGTAGCCCCCCAGCTAAAACACACATGTTCATGTCATGGAGACAATCCGTTTACAGAGTCACACAGTGAGACTCGCTTCCCTTTCGGACAAAATTAAGGGTGAAGACTTGTTTAAAGGTCAGGATTAAGTCTTCAATGAATTTAAGATGATGCAATGCCCTCTGATATTCTTGAAACACAACCGCATGTCTGTGTGTGCACGTCTGTGCGTGTGTGTGCATGTGTGTGCGTGTGTGTGTTCGTGGTCTTGAATAATCCTACTTTTGATTAAAGTCCTAATCAGTTGTCTGACTTGTGTTTCAGCTCAGCTGGAAAAATTAACACTGTTAATGATACTTGTGTGTGTGTGTGTGTGTGTGTGTGTGTGTGTGTGTGTGTGTGTTGTGCTGCTGATAATGAGGATGAAAACAAATCCCTCAGCATCACAGACGTTGCCTGGCAAATAAGGAGGGACTCATAATCATATGATTGATCAAAAGTGGAAAAAAATCTTCATGGATGACCTAGCAGCTACTTCTACAAAGCTGATTAACTTGGAGCATGTGAGTCCGTTAAATGATATCACAACTGCACACATACCACCCAGTGTGTGTGTTTTTGTGTGCAACTGCATGTGTGTGTGTTTCAGTCAAAGGCGCCTCCCAGGAGTTGCGTATTATCTGCAGGGAATTGAAGCGCAGAATCCCTGATCACAAGATTTCACAGCAGTTAACAGACTGAGTCTGCTGTGTACATTGTGTGTTACATGGTGTGTTACACTGTGTGTGTGTGTGTGTGTGTGTGTGTGTGTGTGTGCATGCATTTGTATGCGTATGTGCTGGAAAGAGAGAGAGATAAAGAGTGAGGGAGAGAGACAAAGTTAACTTTTGAGTGTGTGTGTGTGTGTGTGTGTGTGTGTGTGTGTGTGTGTGTGTGTGTGTGTGTGTCAGAGAAAAAAATGAAGTGGAGACAAGCAGATGCAATCTTTGACTGACAGATGGAGTAGTGGACATTAATTGAGGAGAATATCTTTTATTTTGGAGTATCTTTTACATCTGTAATTGGACTTCATGACCTTGCCGTGGGTGTACTTGGAACAACTGTACTTTTGACACATTTTCCTCAAACTGCTACATTACAACATGATATTCCTTCACTGATATCACCCTTCACCAAGTTTTCTGTAAAAACAAAACAAAAAAACAAGCGAAGCGAGCATCAAATGTGGCAACACCATGCTGAAACAATTCTCTCTTATTTTCCAAACACACAATATCAATATCAAGACCTCAAACCCCTTTAGATGTCTAACCACTTGATACGTTTGAGAAGTTCTTGTTTGAGTACTTCATGTGGTTGAATATCCAAACAGAAGGGATCCTGGGAGCCATAGCAATTGTAATTATAAGACCACAAGAAGGTAGGAAATCGCACGACAGCTCTGTACACAGAGGTGGAGGTAGCAGTGGATGGGTTTGGTCGGTGATTGCAGCGGAAGACTCCTGTAGGGCGGAGAAAGCTGTTTTAAAGGCCGCTGTCATTTCGCTCCTGTTTTGATGGGATTTTTGGGTGCTGTTTTGTATCAGAGGGTCGGAGCGAACGTCTAATTCAGCTTTATCTTTTGAATCTCAACTGGATTTTACATGGCCAAATGAAAACAAACGTCCAAACTAACCCTTCTAAAGGGAGAATTCATGTTTTGTACTTGATATTTCACAGCTCTCTGTGTAATTTACACAGTAAACCACAGATTACAATAACATGGGCGTAGGTGCGAGTCTGTGACCAAAGTTTACAGATCCTCGTATGATGACAAATCAGAGGACATGGATTGAGAGTGAAGGTTTGCACCAAAAACAGTAAATGTAGGAGATACAGTAAAACTATCATGTCATACACACACACACACACGCCAGTTTATTAGGTATAATAGCGGCTCTGCAACAAATCATGAAGACTGCAATCCTTTTTTATTGAATGTGAGAGGAGGTGTGGTCATCATATCAACCCGAACTCACACAGACAGGATGGAGTGAAATCAAGAACAGGTTTGTTTCTGCTTGTAAGACACTCAGAGGCTTGTGTTCATGAGCCTTTTAGGGTTGCGCCATTTAATAAAACGAGAACACAAACAGACTTGGGGGGGGGGGGGGTCAGTAGAGATGGACCTAATAGGTGAGAGCTGGAGAGGACAACTCGTCCAAGGGAAGATCTGTTATGAGGATGGATTTTTTTGTAGTAACAGTATGCAGTACATAGGAAATAGTCAAATGCTGAGGTCCATTTTTCATGACCTCCTTCTTCTTCTTATCTTCTAACTAGCACCTCTCCCACGGTTGCACCGCAGGCTCCACAGACCTCCCCCCTGCATCCTCTCCACGTTATCACTCTCAGCGATGGCAGCAACCGGATAATAAAAGCCTGCGTGAGTGAGACACCAAATGAAGTGAATAATGTAGGGGAACAGGGAGGGAATTACCTCCTGTTTCATTTGGGTTGGAGCCAACCGACAGCTAATCATTCTGGATTAATATCGCCGCACTCCAGAAGCTGAGGGGAAAATAATGATTTCTTAGCTGTTCTTCCCTTTCTTCTCCCTTTCACAAATCACCACAAATTAGCCAAAGAAAACTTTCAAGAACTCGCTTTTGCTAACAACAAGACGAGAATAACAATTAAGTATATTTTGAAGCCTCTATCTTTACTCTGAAGAATAAGAATTGACACAGTAAAGAAATGACCTGGAAACCTGCAAGCTCGTTCGCTGTCAGGCAGGAGGCGAGAAAATGACAGTCAGAAACGAACGCTTTGTATGGGGCACAAGATGGACCCCCATTCCCTTTGTGGCCGCAACAAAGAAATGAAACTATTCAAGATTATTTGTGCATCATTCCCTCGGATTTCACGTATTCGGTTTCTCCAACGTAACGCTGCAGTTTTGACGACTGCTGCTACACAGCAAATGTTTACCACGGAGTTTAGCTTTGGTTTCCTTTAGCTCCGGCTAAAAGCTTCAACCCTGCTGTTCCTCGCTGACTCCTGAAATGTAATGAGAGGTTTGCTCTCCCCTTTTCCTGGTGAGTCACCCCTAACCCTTCCTTCTCCTGTCCCTGAAAGCCATATCGTCTGCCCTGACCTCTCTCAGCACACACTGGCCTCCACGTACTCAGACAACACCCCTGACCTCACCCTCAGGCTCTGCAAAATCTTTTACGCAGAAACTGAATGAATTAAAGTACATGGTGTTAAATGAAAAGTGTCTCCGTGGCCTTTGACCTTTAATTCACATTCATCTGCTGTTTTTTTTTTTTTTTTCCAGAGCTGTGGGGGCAGTGGAAACCCAATTCTGAGCAGGAAAACATCCAAAAATGTTGCGTTTGAATGACGAATTGGACAAATGAACCACAAATAAAGCCGCCGAAGGTCTTCCTGTTCTTGTTTGTTCAAACTTAGACACACGGATCTTGTGGAAAGTGTCTTAACTGAATGGTTCTTTCTAAAACAGACTGTCCATTTACAACACTTTCGGCAACTGGTGACCTCCCTGTGTGTGTGTGTGTGTTAATTTGAAGCTGCATGGGAACAAGGATCATATATATCTTTAGGAAGCTATAAAAATGTTACACCCCCCCCCCCCCAAAAAAAAACTTGCAAATCAGCCAGATCAGTTTGTAAAAACCCCAGCACCTCTGAAGTTGACTTGAACAGGCTACAGTTACACACAAAACCCATCTGGGTAATGATGTGTATTGGATGACGCTGAGCTCAGTTTTTCTCACAGTCAGTATTAAATCGTCTTTGACTTAAACGATAGTCAGGTTGGGTAATAAATCTTCGCGATTGACGCGGTGAATGTCAGATGAACTTCAAAAAAAAATTGCTGGAAAGTTAAAGAAAGAAAGAGCTGGACCAAGAGGGATTTAGGACTTGGGACAAGCCGATGTTTAGTGAGAGACCGATACATGAGAAGTGAAACTGTAATTTGTTTTCTCCCGCACGATGAAAGCTGGAGGCTTCAGTTCCATGTAAGCCAGAGAATGCATGAAATAAGGCAAAAGGCTTAAAGTTTTTATTCTGCAGAAAATTTAAGGCTAACAAAAAAAAAAAGACAAAAACTTCTCGTATTCACTCTTACCAAGTCTTAAATGTTGACACCAAAGATGATTTTATTGTGTTAATCCCCCATCATGTTGCTGTCTTTTCTGACCTCACACAGCCTCAAATGAAGCCGCCTTTTGGATAAAAGGGAGCCAAGGAAGATCAATGTGATGTCCTCGTAAGCACAGCGTTTGTGCCCGCTGCTGAGTATGAGGTGTGTGAGGGATAATCGGCCTTCAAATATGCCGAGGCACGAAGCCGTCGGGATGAAAGGAACCGTCACCTTTTAGTTTGTGTGAATGTGATAGTGAGGAAGAGTCTTATCTTATCAGGGTTGTACAAACAGGCCTGCAGTCGAGGTGCTGCAGCTGTCTGACACCTGCAAATCTGCACTCGCAAGCCTCCAATTACACCCCCCCCACACACACACACACACACACACAAGACTTCACGCAGTACTACTGTTACCTCAAGTTTTATTTATTTATACAGATTATTCCATGGAGGTTTTTATATCTGTTCACCATCAACAAGAGTAAAAAGTATTGTACGCACCCCTGAAGTGGCAATGTGAGGGTATGAATTTCTATATTTTTTTTAAAAGACTGTGACATTTTCATTGACTTATTTATTCTTTTGGACATAGAAACATTCTTTTTTCATATTGAGGTTTCCAACAACATGTCTTGGCCTCTAAATAATCACATTTACAGAATCCAATTTCTTCAATTATACCTTGTGACTTCAAAATGGAGACGGCACGGTGGTGCAGTGGTCAGCACTGTCACCTCACAGCAAGAAGGATCCGGGTTCGACCCCCGGCTGGATCTTTCTGTGTGGAGTCTCCATGTTCTCCCTGTTCCTGCTGGGTTCTCTCTGGTACTCCAGCTTCCTCCCACAGTCCAAAGACATCAAGAGGGGACCAGGTTAATCCAGACTCTAAATTGACTGTAGGTGTGACTGTGAGTGTGAATGGTTGTCTGTCTATAAGTGTTGGCCCTGTGATGGACTGGCAACCCCGCCTGTCGCCCGAAGGCTCCAGGGATAGGCTCCAGCCCCACCACGACCCTTAACAGGATAAACGGTAGAAAATTGATCGATGGATGGATGGACTTCAAAAAAAAATTTTTTTTCTCTCAACAGCCTTCCCAGGGCTCTGTAGAAAAGAGATAAACAGATCTACGTGAACACGCAACCCAAATCTATATTCTGATTGGCGGTATTTGACTTCCTGGGCTGCTCCAATTATCACACGCCTGTTAGAAGGGCCCTGACTTCTGTCTGACAGGAGCCAGTGGACCTTTACGAGCTGTCAGGGAAATCTCCCTTTTAGGTAATGAAGTAGAGCGTAGGTAGAGGCATACTGTAAAACTTTCAGTCGATCCTATTGGCAGCCCCTCTCAAACTTACAGACCTTCAACAATTTCACACACACACACACACACACACACACACACACACACACACACACACACACACACACACACACACACACACATTATTGAGTGTACACACATTTTAAGCCATGAAACTAAGCAGTTTTATGCAACTGGCCCCTGTTCCTGAGTCTGTGGGGCTGCTGGAGGTTATTCTGTTAATTAAGAAGGTAATAGGGCCAAATGTCTTGCATGGAAAGTTAGTTACAAAGTTAGTTATAGTTAGTTACAAAGTTAGTTATAGTTAGTTACAATGTACAATGTTTGCCAGCAGTGTTCAGCCAACAAAACCTATATGAAGACCAAAACCGAGGCAGTGAGTGGATCCAAAAGTGTATTATGTCTTTCAATTATTCACGAATGGATGGAATTTGTGTCTGGTCACTGTGGGGCCGCCACTAGCTTCAAGCTAAATATAAGAGGCTGGTTCCGTCTGCGTTCTGGAGTCACAACGGAATGATGCAGGAGGGAAAAATGTCTTCACAAGCTCAGTAAACCTCTTTGTGAGTATTTGAAAGGAAAAGTAACTCTTTAGACAGAAGGAAATATAGAAAAGTCCATCCATCCATCCATCCATTTTCTAACCACTTATCCTGTTAAGGGACGTGGGGGGGGGGGGGCTGAAGCCTATCCCAGTGGTTTTTGGGCGAGAGGCGGGGTTCACCCTGGGCAGGTCACCAGTCCATGGCAGGGCCAACACATAGAGACAGACAACCATCACACTCACAGCACTCTGGATGTGATATCATTCTCCTACTGATACCCAATCCTGTCTCGTTAGCGGAGCAGAAAAGTGATCAGTGCATCCGTCTCATGATTCACATCTGATGCTTGGCCTACCACATTTCACTGAAAGAAGTCCAGTAGTTTTTTGTTGTTGTTGTTTTTTTCTTTTTATGTAATCCTGCTAACATCAACAGACGCGTCCAAAAATAAAAAGGAGCCAAAACATAAGAGAGGGACGGAGGATCTATAAAAAGGTTCGTCTATCAAGCTAAGTGATCAGAGCTTCAAACATCCGGCCGCTCAGATTAAATGTCACCTTAATCAAAGCGGTGACGGGGCCTTCAAATGAACGCAGAACTTTCATAACACGTGACCGTAAGACACATTCAAGTAAAATCTCTGGTTTTTAACAGAAAAAGCAAGGTGCACGACGCATCCTCTGCAATTCAAGCGGCGGCAAATGCGAGCGTGTGAATGAGTAATCTCCTTGAGAGAGCAAATTAAATCAAGGATAAGTGATACCAAAATAAATCAGCACAGTAGTGCCTGTTGTCACCAGTGAGTCATCGCATGGCGTGAGAAGAACGGCCTTTTCTCAGACACACACACACGCACACACGCACACACACACACACACAAGCTCATAGACTCAAACAGATACACAAAATCTGCTGCCCTCACAGTGCAACACTTTCCACTGACACTGATAAGCGAACCACCCTGGGGACACGTCGAATCATTTTTAGCACTGGTTTAACATTCTGTGCGTGTTTGATTGACTATCTCATGTCAAGTGCGCACGTGTTTGCGCGGCTGAAGGTGCGTCCGTAAGCTGGAGTGATGCTTGGACCAAACAGTGTTTCCTGCCTTTCATGAGTAGGTGTGTTTCCCTCCTGTATCACTGCTTTGTTGTCATGTTTCGGGGTTGATGCGGCTCCCTGGATGGATGTTTGGTATTGCTGTGAATGTGTGATGCTTGAATCTTGTGTCAATCGGTGCCTGGTTGTGAGTGATGTTCATTGTTATAGCTATTTATTCTAATTTTTTCTCTTTTATCAATGAGTCTGCACCCTGACTGTGCACCTTAATTTCATTGTATAATGACAATAAAGTGTCTTGTAGCTTGTATCTTGTATAAAACAACACAGCACACAACAGGTGGGGATGAAGGCAGACGAGGAAGCCACCGGTGAAGGTGAATAACTCAAAAAATTGGTGGGAAACAGGCAGACGGGCGGCCACGCACCAGTAGGCACGAGGGAAGAACATTTCAAAATAAAAGAGGAATTTACAACAGTGGAACCAAGGGAAAAAAACAAACAAACTGAACAACACATAAATCAAAACTAGAGTCCCTGAACACCAGCAAATCCAAACCATGAAAGTGAAAGTGTAAACTAAAGATGAGCAAAGACTCACTGAAAATATAACAGGAAACAAGGAAAACGATCCCGAAACAAACAAACAAACAATGAAAATGCACGTGAAAATGAACAGATCATTACACTTTGACCCCGGAACGAGCCATCATATGTGCCGTGAAGCTAACGGTGACCGACGGCTAACAACAACAGAACCGACCATCAATTCTTCAATCTCTCAAATGCATCATCCTATAATTTTCTTTATCCGGCACAAAACACAGGCGACAGACGAGAGTGAGCGAGTTCGTCCAACTGAATGCCCCAGCTGGTCACACTGTGCAACACTGAGCAAGGGCATGGCTGGGTAAAGGAGACTTTGCACTTAAGAGTTGGTAAACAGATGTTTACAGAGTCTTTAGCTGTTTTTTTTCGGGGGGGGGGGGGTTGCTGTGGCTATTATTAGCCATCAGTGAGCATTAGCTTAAAGCTAAATATACATGCTGTCTCTGTCTGCATTCTGGAGTCAGTAAAAGGTGATGCAAAAGAGAAAAAAACAAAACACCACTGTGAGCTCGAGACTCCTACTTATAAGTGCTGAATGGCAACAATTCACACTTATTATTTGAAGTATTGCTTTAAGCACCTTTACTCTACCCTGAAATAACCCATGTCCGTCAAGCTCACCATGCAAGTGTTAAATTCTCCTCCGGAACTGAGGATGACAATCGATGCATTGAGGAGAGATGAGCTCAGTGGAAGTTAGCCAAAACGCCGTCTGGTCAAGTTAGAGTAATCCACGCTGACCTGAGACCGTATACGGAGAGCGTTCTGCACACTTTGACTCACTGGAGCTGAAAATGAGCCTATCAATCAATGGAACAAGAACACTAATGCCTTTAGAACATCTCCAGCTTGCTCCGTGGAATCAACTGATTTCCCGCTGCCAATCTCAGCTAACATGTTGGAAAAAAGGGAGTCTTACTGTGATTTATCAGACAGTTTGTTAGCTGAGATGCACTGGAACTACATTAGGCCTTGCGTCAGGTGACTTAGGGTCTTCCGTTAAATAAATCACGCTTTAATATCATTTTCCTGTTAAGAGAATTGTCTGCCGGTTGTCTGTGTTGATGAGTGTCATGTGCTGCTCATAGAAGCCCAGTGAGAAGCAGGGACAGAACCACTGAGCCGCTTTAACATTGTGAAAGACTGCACAAGAAATAAAACAAAAACTCGGGGGTGGGGGGTGAAATCATCTGTTAACTGAGAGGCAGGTTGTGATTCCGACAAGCTGGAGTTTTACATGCTGCAGTCTAGCAAACTGAATATGAGCCTCAAGGCTTTTTAACATTTCTAACACAAGAGGTGAGTCCAGTTGCCTAAATTGATTATTTTTGAGATGTGCATTTCTTCTAGTGCCACGTTCAGGGAGGAACTGTTTAGTCTTCTTTGAGTTCCTCTGCCACGTCTTCGTCTCGGGTCCCTGTCGAACTGGAACTCTTCTGTTCATTCCCTCACTGCAGTTTGATGATTTTCAAGCCTGAAGTGCTGCTTCACACACTGAACCTGGCAAATCGATTGACACCACTAGGTGGTGCTGCGGCCACTCCGTAGCACATCACACTGAGTTACCTTTATCTTCAAAAGGGCATCTCAGGTTTGATTTTTGAGCACTTCATGATATACTGGTGTGTACATTAGGAAATTGATTATTACTCCGGACAGACAGAGGGATAAAAATGCACCTCCTCAGGTTGTTGCCAGCTTTCACCCTGAGCCCAGCCTGTCACCGCGGAGCCTGGGGATGGATGGCTCATAGCAGGCGGAGACAGGGATGCTGCCGCTGAGGAGGTTCACTTATGCTGCTCATACATCTTTTCATTTTAAACGAGTAGGGACTCATTGACGTGTCAAGGGTGGAGCAGAAAATCTCAAGTGAAAAATTAATCTTATGGTGCGATGGGGGAATGACACTGATACGGTTCCTCTGAACAGCACCCCCCCCCCTCCTCCTCTCTTACACTCTTAGATCTATATTCTCCTTCTTCCCTTTTCTCCTTCCTCCCTCCATCCTTTCTCTTACAACCATGGCCCCCTGGCTGTTTGCCTCAGTGTCCTTCCAGAAACTGAATTGAGGGTGTAAAAACCTGTAGCCTGTGGCCAACAGATAAAAGAGTCCTGGGCTATTCTTGTGACATCATCGGTTACTTGTATGCGCTGTGAGACATGATGAGAGGCGCATAAAGTTCCCTCTGTTTCCATCTGGCACAGCAGGTGTCCACCCAGCATGCACAGGAAATCACAAGTCAGAAGCAAGGTGCAGATTCACAGAGACTATTAACATGTGATCCTCGGTTCCGTCTAAATATAAAAGCCGCTTTCAAGTCAAGGCTAAGGTACTGATGTATTATGGGTATCGAGTGTCTAAACAGATGACAGGAAATTGTGCAGAAAAAAGCAAGAAATGTCAGAGGAAGTGGGGGGGGGACAGATCCAGAATCAGAAATGTTTGGAGTCCAATAAACTGGACTCTGCAGCCCTGGTTTGCCTGGAAACGGATATTGTGAATGATAAAAAAAGAACAAATGTCAAAATGCAATTTCCATCCAGTATTTCGTAGGGGTGGGGTGACACTTCGATCACCGTCCGTACATCGGGCGTTAGCGTTAGTTCTGTCAGGCCGTGGTAGTCAAGCGCTATTGGCTTCCCGTCCATCAATCAAACTGATCAATCAGCTGATCACAGCTGCTCAGCATCAGCTGATCAAATCCCTTGCTTCTGATTGGCCCCTCTCAACTTAAATGTCACCCGGCCTCAACTCCTGCTCTGCTAGCTTCTGGCTGCTGCTCTGCCTGCTGTCATCGCTGCTATCTGCTGCTATCTGCTGCTATCTGCTGCTATCTGCTGCTATCGCCTGCTGCTGCCTGCTGCTGCCTGCTGCTGCCTGCTGCTATCTCCTGCTATCTCCTACCATCTCCTACCCTCTGTAGGATTCGGAGGAGTTTTCAAAAACGAATGGTTCGCAAGCACTTGGCCATCAGAATTACTTTCCCTTCAACCTGGCAAGTCCTCAACAGCCCTTTAGAACTACTTCCAACAGTGATCGCCTGCCTTCTCTGGGGTAAGTACTGGGCAAGAAAACAAATGCTTCGTTGTCGCAGATGATCAACTGTAAACGTTATAAACAAAGGCCGCTCCAACGTTCCACTAATTAATAAATTGATGAGGCGTCTCACCTGGTCATCTCGCTTCAACTCCAGAAATTCCACTGCATGCATCCAGGGGCAGCTCCATCAAGCCTGAGATGTCCTCCCTTCAACCAAACCATCTTAGACTAAATAGTCGCTCCAGCCCTATCTACACGCCGCAGCACAATATACGCGTGGGGGCCGAGCTGAATCAACATTAAAAATGTGTGATTCAGCATGGTTTCAATATTCTTCATTCTGTACCACTTTTTCTGTAGCAGCCGTTCCAATTGACATAAATTGTATCAGTGCTTTTATAGTCCACTGCTTCGAGTCCAGAAAATGCAGCCATCCTCAATAAAAGTTATGGTCGCCGGCATCCAATTCCACATGCGCCGCCAAGATCCATCCACCGCTGCCATCCTGGACAATCCATCCATTCGCCTCCTGCTAAACGGCCTTAAAAAGGAGTCACCTCAAGGCAATGACAAACGTCTTCCTTTCACTCTACCTCTGGTTAAAAAACTCGTGTCACAATTAAGGGCAGGGTGTTTTGGGTCCTACACCGATATATTGTTAAACTGTCATTCTCACAGCATTTTTTTGGTTCCCTAAGAGGTGGTGAATTTTCGTCACGCACAAGCTCCTTTGACCCGGATCATGATCTCACTATTTCTGACATTTCATTCCATGAGCACTATTTCACTCTAATTCTCAAACACTCTAAAAAAAAAAAAACTTTTTTTTGAAAAATGGTCAGAGCACAGTCGTCGATATATCAGGATCCAATTCCATGTTTTGTCCTTTTATCTTCCATGCAGTCCTACCTGCAAAGCTGCCCTCAAGCCGGTCCCCAGGAGCCACTTTTCGCCACGCAGGAGGGGAAGCCTGTGTCCAAAAGCTGGTTTGCTGTCCACCTGCGCCTCCTCTGCCAGCTCTGCGGCCTACCTCCAGGCCACTATACGCCTCATTCCCTCCGCATTGGAGCCGCTACCACTGCAGCTGCTTCCACCTCTACTCCAATCTCGAAAGCTATGGGACGCTGGTCCTCAGCTGCTTACGAACGATACATCAGACCAGACATCCGCGCCATTTTAGATGCTCAGAAAGCCATGTGCTCCACCCTACCCGACTCTGCAGACCAGTAGCTCAGGATACCACTTGTATCATTTAAAATATAAATTTGCTCAGCTGATTTCTTACAATCTTCGCTATTTGTTGTCCTGCATTAGCAGCTTCGGCATTATGCAGTAATTATATTATCTTACCAATTTATTTATGATACTAGCCTACTGTCTATTTCCAAGCATGGTTCCACCCATATCATTGGCTTCTAGAACAACTTAGTAACAACATCTACTGCACGTCTGTCCGTCCTGGTGAGGGATCCTCCTCTGTTGCTCACCCTGAGGTTTCTCAGATTTTTCCCTGTTAAAAGGGTTTTCTATGGAGTTTTTCCTCAGTCGATGTGAGGGTCTAACGGCAGAGGATGTTGTTATGATGCCACGTTGTGTTTGCTCTTCCAGTCTTAAACTGGGAGAACCTTCCCTCACGCTGCTGGTCCCCTGTTTCATGGTGCTCATGAGAAATTATCAGGGGACTCCTCTGAACAGAGCCATACCGCCAATTTGTACTATAATAAACAAATCAAGCTCATTATCATCTCTTGTGTTTCTTGACGTGAATGGACCTGACAGAAATCGAGCGTTAGCGTTAGTTCTGTCAGGCCGTGGTAGTCAAGCGCTATTGGCTTCCCGTCCCATCAATCAAACTGATCAATCAGCTGATCACAGCTGCTCAGCATCAGCTGATCAAATCCCTTGCTTCTGATTGGCCCCTCTCAACTTAAATGTCACCCGGCCTCAACTACCGCTCTGCTAGCTTCTGGCTGCTGCCTGCTGCTGCTATCTGGTATCTGGTATCTGCTGCTATCTGCTGCTACCTGCTGCTGTTATCTGCTATCTGCTGCTGCTGCTATTTGCTGTACAGTTGCTCCTGCTCGCAACTTGCTACCCTCCACCTCCCCAGCTCCACCTTGTCGTGTATACATGGCATAGTTCGTTCCATGTCATGTTGCTGCTCTGTTCATGGGGGTATGTTTGCTCTTCCAGTCTTAAACTGGGAGAACCTTCCCTCACGCTGCTGGTCCCCTGTTTCATGGTGCTCATGAAAAATTATCAGGGGACTCCTGAACAGAGCCATACCGCCAATTTGTACTATAATAAACAAATCAAGCTCATTATCATCTCTTGTGTTTCTTGACGTGAATGGACCTGACAGAAATCGATTTAATATCAGCAATCGCAGCGCTTCAAGGCTAACCATCAGAGCTCCAAACCCTCAAGTCATCAGCACATAAATGTTTAAAAGCCATTTTCTCTTGAGCATCCCAGGAACATAGAATATATTTCTCCTCATAAATCCACAACACACACACCCCCGACACACACACCTCACTAAACTGGCAGCTGAAGGATATGAACCTGGAGGACTGATTACATTTTTTTTTTAAAGGTTTAATTTTCGTGAGAAAAATGTAATTTGTTTTCTGTTGTCTTCTATTAAACTTCCCTTCAGGCGGACTCTTAGGGGGTGTTTCCACTGCCCCACTTCGGTTCAGGTCGGGTCGGTTTGGCCCCGAGTCCACTGGCCCCACACACGTGCAAATCATTACCATTTTGGTCCCTGCCACGCTGGGGTTCCAAGCAAGCGGGGCAGGGACAAAAATGTGAGCTTAGCACATAGCGGGACGCTGATTGGGTAACTTACCCGCTTATGGCATCTACTTCGTATCATCTTGGCCTCAGAGGAAAACTGGTCATCGCTTGGTAAAGTCTTCTATACTTTTTTCTATACTCATTTTTACTCACTCTGGTTGAACTCAGACATGACAACATCCACAGCAGCAATATGGTTCCATCGAGCCATCCATCTTCTACTGCTTATCCTGTTAAGGGTCGCAGAGGGTGGAGCCTATCCCAGCAGCCTTCAGGGGAGAGGCGGGGTTCACCCTTTATTTTGAAGTTTGGTGAACACGGAAGCACGCAGGTGAACGGTATGTAATTGATTAGAATACCAAACGGAGGGATATTTGTTTGGCGTGGCTCTGCTGAAGAAGCTGCTGGAAAGAGAACAAGGTAAGTTAGCTTTTAGCTGTGTTCGCGAGGCGTTTACGCCTGTGGCTAAAGCTAGTTCAATCTCGTCTGGTAGCCTAGCAACCGCCAACATGGGAGGCTAATATGGAGGTCAACTAGAAGAAGTACAGTATTTCTGTGGAAATTTTAAATGTGGCTTCATCTCTGTGCATCCAACTAATTTACTTATGTTAGACAATGGTTGTAAAAAACAAAAAATAAGTAAAACACTTACATTGTGCATAGCCACGTTCATTTTCAGGTCAAATAAGTCTAAAGAGTCACGAGACAGTCGTAATACCATAAAGTGAAGCGTTTAAATTGTGAAATAGACATTCATAAATTATTATAATTTACACCAATTTCAAGAGTTTCTCATGAAAAGGAAAACTACATTTGATTCGATTTGCAACGTGGCGGAAAACAGCATTAGCATACATGCTAACACTGAAGAAATGAAGTCATGGCACCGGAGTAAAAAGGACACACGGACACACAGACCCTAATTGGTGTTAGTATGCTAATATAAAAGTACTGATGAAAAAGTGATGTTATACTATACTATTGCAGTTATTCTATTAAATTTAGGCACTTGTTATATGTAACATTTTTAACATGTCAGTCTTGATTTGGAAACTGACTGGTGAGGCTGGACTGACTGGAGTAATCATTCACTTAACGACAAGAAATGAATCCTTTCATGTCTCAGGAAAATGAATGTAAGTGACTGACACCCCCTAGTTGCTATGGCGATTACCGACCTTATAATAATGGTATGACTCGGGGCTCCTCCTGTGTCACCAACACACACACGTGCGCACACACACACACACGTTACTGGCTCTTGAACAGGGGTTCTCCATATTTGAACTGTAGGACTGTGGATGTTGTTTTTTTTAAGTTATTGTGGGATCAAAAACAATGATACGTAGGTAACTCACGTAAAGGTGGGGCTTTTGTATTCTGAATTTCCTGCAGGGAAAAAAAGACTGGAGTCAATGGGAAAGTTGGAGGTCTCTCCTGTTGCCTGGCTGGCTCCCCCGCAGCCTACTGAGCCTCAGGCTTCTCTCATATTCGTGCCCTGAATGCAGTTGGGAATGTTGCCATCTCTCCATCAAAAGTTTATTGGGTGCAATTTTCCTCAAGCCTTTGCCTGCAGGGATATATTAGGGCTGTGCATAACATTCATTGTGAAATAGCGCTGTAGGATTTGTGAAATTTTAAAATCAGATTTAGAGGCGGAGCCACTTTCCTGATCGGATGTAATGGTTTGTAGCTGCACTTAAGTTTCAGTCGGGGAAAAAAAAAAAAAAAAAAGACAACAGGAAGCCTGCTGCTAATCAAGACTGATATGTACATACATTTGGAAAAAACTACCTGAAAATGATCCCACTGATGCTAACACTTCCCAACCGCTACCATTCATTGTGCTAAGCTAACTAGCCTTGCCTCCCAGATGCAGCACACAGGAGCCTCCATGTATTCTTAAAGTAGAGGTGGAAAGAGTGCAGTGGTCCCCGGACGTTTTTTTAGAAACTTTCATACGATGCAGAAAAGTAAATCTTGCTCTGTTGCTTAGAAACTGAATGGTGTCTGACTGCAAGTCTAAGATGGACCTGTATTATTTGATCAGTAGAGAGTTTTTCCAGTATGCCCTCACACACATGATTCCACAGATGGTTTTAAAACAGTTGTTATACAAAGGCAATTTTCTTACCCTGAGCCATTGTCTGGCTCTGGTAAGTTATTGGATGGCTAGGTTTCTATTGTATCCCATAAATGGCAAACAGTTAAATGAAGTTGTCAAGCACTGCCTTGCTATGAATTTAGAGTTTGCCAGTTAATGTACACTGTATGCTTTACCCTATGGTATTTATTAGTTTGAGGCCCCTGGAAAGCAAGAAAAAAATGGTAAAATTCCATAACACTCCTAAATCATAGCTTGACTCAAATCCTATTAAGTGATTCATTATGTCCTTTTGAAAGCTACTGTTATATTCTTTCTCTTCCAATCACATCCAATCTGGAACCTGGTTTTGAGCTTCCCTCTGGGGAGTCCCGCCTCCTGTCACGGGTAGACTTAAAGCATGGCTTCACAATTTGATGAATTTGTGAGCGGAGTCGCTTTCATGTCAGTATTGACCTTTAACTGACAGACGCCATCAAGCTGCTGCGATATGACAGCAGGAAGTTAGGAATTCTCTTGATGTCGAGAGAGGGTCAGTGTCAGGAGACAGGTAAACGTGGTGGACGGGTTAATTCTGAACTAGAGCGAGAGAGACAGCTGGTCGATTGCTGTTGATGTCGGGACCCATGTTGTAATGGAAACGGCAACAGGAGACGGCTGTCCATTCACAAATAAAAATAGTGTCTTGCGTTACTTCCCCAGGTGCCCAGAGGAGGCGCTAGTGCAGCAACCAGGACACATGCCATCATCCAACTCACCGCCTGAACACACCACCAACTGTCTGTGCCTGGACACCCAACCGAGCCACAGGTCAACAAGGGGAACTGAACCAACAACCCCCTTGATGGTAGCAAAGCCGTTGATTGCCGCACCACCTGGCACCCCAAGATGGCTTTTTTTTTCTTTTTTAACCTGTCAACGGATCTGTTGTCTCAGGTATTGAAGCACCGCATCATCACTTTGCATAAATTGTGCACAACCATGTAGGCGCGTGTAAAGATGACGCGTTACAGCTGACAGTGTTTGGTCACAACAACCGACAATTAAATCAGTTTATAGTGTGCATTTAATTTCAGACGATGAAAGTGTTTTACAATGACATAAATGTATTTTGGCTAAAGTCAGTATCGTCAACAGGAAGTGTGTGTAGTTTAAACATGAGGGTCTTTACTTGTACATTTATGCTCTCGTGTGAATGCGGTATTTTCTACGACTTGATAATTATCAGTTGGACCGTGAACTTCAAGCAATTTGGTCGAACGGCCTCAGACATGACCATGAATGGAGAGAATTCAAAGGAGTGGAAAATAGAAGGAATAAATCACGGCGAGAGGAGGATACGAAAAGCTGCTTGAGGAGATAAGTTATATCGATGCAGATATCATGATTGACTGTGCTGAAGGCAGAGGGCTAAAGGCCAAACTGAGAGGTTGACTAGGCTTTCTCCATAAAGAGACACCGCCACATGCGAGCCTGGCTTACAGTGCTGAACTGGATAAAGTGATGAAGTCACTGCTTCATCTTGTGCATCGGCCACGGGGCTCTTAATCTGGTGCATGCAGCTCCATCATCTCCTGTTTCTCGTCTCTCCTTTTCTTGCGGCCCTGAGAGCAAAAAGCTGTCAGTTCAGTATTCCATCATAGCCAGAGGGGAAAGGGAGTTAAATATGAATATTTCTCAGCCATAGACCAATTAGTGTAAAGAATGGGTAATCCAAGTCTCTCTCTCTCTTTCTCGCACACACACACACACACACACACACACACAGCAAGAACAAAGCAGACTTGAGGAAAAAAAATACATATTTATGATGCAGTGTTAAGATCGAGGAAATGCTCCTGGCTCACTGAGCAGCATTTCAGTTCAAAAGCAGCCATTACCTAGGTAACGCACACTAACACACGCACACGGTGAGACACAAAGGTGGACATGCGTGGACTTACATGCACGAATGCATGCTTGATACAAATTTCTCGCAGTGTCTCTGCAGGAAACTGGATCCATGAGGAGGAGGGAAGGTCAGTTCACTTGTTCGTGAGGCATGAAATAGTAGTGAGTGAAAACATGCGGATACTTCAGGGTAAAATAGAGACATCAGGTACAAAGTGAAATACTTAGCATAACAAAGCGTCGTGTATAGATGTGTTTTAGAGGTACTTTGAAATCTTCTGCACACGTCCCTCTTTGCTGAAGTGAGTCAGTTGTAACTATGCTAGAGGCAAGACTTCAGGGCATGGTGGGTCGGTGGGAGCATGGTTTAGGTTTGAGAAAAACAAGTATAGGATTGCGTGACAGGCCACACGTGGTGGACGCACCATCAGCCAGGTGGAAGGCGATGCACATGACATCAGACTGGTGTTGTATTTTGGTTGAAACTGAAAATCAAAGAGAATATCAACATCAAAAGGAAACATTTCCCATTGACTCTTGACTGGACTCAAAGTATAAAATCTACTGTTTCCTGCAGCGTCACCATCAGGTCGGACTCTGGGCTTTGTTTCTAACAGAGGGGGAAACAATGAGGGGTTTAAAACAGACAAATCCTGCATTGCAGGAAAGTCCAAAGCTTTTTTTTGCAGCCCTTCAGGTTGGCGTGTTGACTTGAAGAAGGCGTGTACTGGTAAACACTGTCCTACTGGCAACGCGGACATTCTAGGGTGCCCCCTTGTGACTGTCCGCGAAGAAAACTGCTGCTAAACTTGCTGACGTTTGCAGAGAAACGAGTTGATTTGAGGTCTTTGATGAGGACAGGATTCACCTGGCGATTGGTGATGTGTCTGCGGTTTGTTTCATTACAGACGACATTAGTGGCTGAGCCTCAGTTCCTGTGAGGTGTGTGAGTGTTAGCTGCCATTCAGAGGTCTACCTGCTGATGAATCCTCTGATACAACAAATTCTCACACTTATTGTTGTGAATCTGGTTATAAGGTAAAAAATTACAGCGTGCCCACTTTAAAAAAAAAAAAAATCCTTTACATCTTTTGTTGCCATGGCAGCAAGTTGACACCCGTCAGCACGCACGTGAATGCATTTTCACGACCTATCCTGTCTGCCATTTATCATCCTTAAAGGAGAGCTGCATTGACATTTTTCACAATCGTGTGTAAGAAATGCAAATGATCAGTTTTTGAACTTCCCCACGTTTACTGGACTGCGCTCACGGCTAATTTGGACTTGCTTCAGCGGACAGTCGGATCGAGACTCCAAATTCAAAACAGCCTGTCTGCTAGCAGGGCGAAACAGACGTTTGAGCTCAGCAGCGAACACGGCAACGTCACTGAAACCTCGGCGCGACCAGGAGCCCATCCAGCGCTTTCTGGTTGTATTAGGTTTAACTACCAAAAGCGAATATCATGATTGATGTAAGTGTTCGACAGGAGTGAAGAGGAGCAGGCAAAGAGGTACTGAGGTCATGGAGACGCTGATAATAGTGTGTGTGAGTGTGAGAGACAGGTCTGCTCGCCTCAGGAAATTTACTGTCCTCCGCTCATCCTAAGTTGGGTTGGTTGCGTTTTCGCACCACTCGGCAGTAATGGCTGCACATGAATAATATATGTAGTTGCAATATCGTAGAGATTCAAGTTCCTGTGCACATATTTCAAATGCTTTGAAAAATGTAGCTCCTGATTTATATCTATAACTATTGCAAGATTCAAAGTGTTTCCTGTCCTGTGTACGGTAATTAATTTCTTTGTCAACCAAAAATGAATGCCCAGTACAAGTAGCAGTATAAAATGTACAAACTAGATAAATGATAAGTAGCAAAACTATGTGAAAGTATAATAATAAAAAAAAAAATCCAACAGTTGGAATAGAAATGCCAAGGACCGTTGCATTCTTTCAACATATGGGCAGCATGGCTCAGGGGTAGAGTGGCTGTCTAGCAACCAAAGGGTCACTGGAAGTGTCCTTGAGCAAGATACTGAATGCTCCTGGTGAGTAGGTTGGCGCCTTGCGTGGTAGCCTCCACCATCAGTGTGTGTGTGTGTGAGTGTGTGTGTGAATGAGATGACGCTGTAAAAGCGCTTTGAGTGCCGCTAAGGTAGAAAAGCGCTGTATAAAATTGAGTCCATTTACCATTTACTGTATTTGCTGGGAAAACTGTTCCTGCACCTGGAGACCCTGACATTGGTGCAAGTGGAAACTTTGCAAAAAAGGGGACAGCGGCGCTTGGGACTGTGCAGCAAAGAGGCTTTGCGGTGTTGGGCTGTGACAATGGAACAGTAATGATTGCGCACAAACGTGTGTCCTTGTTCAGTTTCAGTAAGAGCATCATTAAGATAATAATCTACATACCTGAGGCTGGAAAATGTTAATTACTACGATGCCCTGTAATGCTTCATGTCGTTAATTTGCATCTCCCCTAATTTATATCTCTTGTGTGTGCTTTCTTCAACTTAACAATCTCCATTTAATCCAGCATCTGTTTGACAGCAAAAACACAAATGATTTTTTATTAATATTGTAAACGAATTGAGGCACTAAGGGGTTAACCCTCAGTTCAGAACACACTGACCTGTCACAGCAAGCAGGAAAACAAAAATAAGACCTGATTATCACTGCAATAGAATGAAAAACCCAAGGCAGCATGAAGGGAAGACATGTTGACTGTGTCTCCCTCTCCTGACTGGATTGCTGCAGCTTTACACAAAGTACCGGAAAGACTTTTACAGCTGGACATTTTGAAGATGGGACATTTTAGTTAGATTTGTTTGAGGGATATTAATTAAATCAAATTTCTGTAAAAGAAAACAAAAATCCCTGTTGATTTTTTAAAAATCGAGAGAGAGAGAGAGACAATGGAAGTTACTATCTTTTTTTCTCAAAATGATCCAGAACCAGGTCACGATTGGGTAATGTCATATCACCTCAGTGGAGACAGAGCGGAAGCCTGCAGCGTCGTGTGGAACCGCTCCAATCTAGAACATCTTGGAGAAGTAAGAACATAATCGACCAGTCAGGACAGTGTTCTAACTGCACCTGCGCCGCCCAACAGGAATGGAGTAGTAATGTAGCTCCTGACTGGTTTCCCTGGGCCGATGCCTCTGCTGGCAAAACCAAGTAGCAGTCGAGCTTATTGTCCTCACGGCACAGGTTGCTGCGGACGCCATTTCCTAAGTGCAGGTATTGCAGACATTAAACAAGAACAAGAGAATGCTTTCGCAGAGTTTCTCAGCAGAAAGGAGGGATTTGTTTGTCTTCAGAGTTTCCGTGTAGGAACTTGAATGGTTTCCAGTGTCCAGAGGAAGGTTGGAAAAGTTCCAGTTCTGAGCTTCAATCTTGGCTTGCTGCTTGCTGTGCAGCCCTCCCCTTCCTCAGCTCCTGGTCTCCAGTGCGTTGTTGATCCAATCATTTCGTCTGCTACCAGTCTCACCACCTCCACCAGTGTCTCATGTGGGGGATCCAACTCGCAGCTGCTCCTACACGACGTCCTCGTAGACTCTAAACTCCTTCGACTTTATACCTTCATTTCCATCTGTAGAATAACCACCATCTCTCCATTAATTCGTCCCTCCTGACTGAAACGGCATTTGTGGCGGTAATTGTGATTAAAGATATGGAGCGACATCCACAAAACACAAGGAGTGTATATGCATGCTTGATCCTGCGACACATCGAGCAGCAGCTCGAGAGACCTTGAAACAAGGTCTTATTATACAAGATTCATGTCGAGATCAATGGAAAACTCACTGAGGTTTATGTGAAGATTTGCACAAGAAGGAAGATTATGTTTATTTGTGTGGCTCATTTCCATTCAAAGTCTTTTACTGAAGACATAAAAGACATGGAGACAAAACGTGACAGCAACATGGCAAGTATGAAAAAAAGATTTAAAACAATTAAAGAGCTCTAAATAGATGATAAAAAAATGAAGACATAAAACTGGGGAGTAGATGTTACACTGCCGAGCCAACCATTGATCAAAGAGCTTAAATTAGATTTGATTTAAAAAAAAGAAAAGAAAAGAAAAAAGGAGGGGGAAAAAGCAGCCTTGATTTAAAAGATCTGAGATCTGCAGCAGACCTGCAGTTCTCTTATTCCTATGTGGTGCATGAAAACTGAGAGGTGTTAAGTTCTGAGTCTGGGGACTGAAAGCACACATGTTCCTAACCAGAGAGGTCTGGGTGGTTCCTAACGTCGCAGAACGTTGTAACAGTATTCTGTAATCGGTTCACTTGACGGACAGGAAGCCAGTGCTACTTCAGACCCGGGGTTCAATAATCCTCTTGGTTCTTAGTGAGCAGCAGCGTTCTGAAATTATCTGCTGTGCTGTCATAGATTTTTCTTCGCGCGACCTGCAGAGATGGCGTTACGGTCGTGGCGTCTTCTTTGGATAAATGCGCGGACACGTCTTCTCCACTTCCAGCTGAGACACAAGTCCCTTCATCTTTGACGTGTTCTTCAGTCAATAGTGGACAGACTTGGTAATTGTCTTAATGTGGATGTTGAAATTCAGGTCTGAGTCCATGGCATGACTAAGGTTTCTGGCGCAGATTACTTTTTTTTTAAACATTAAGCACTGACCTTTAATCGTTCTTCTTTGGCCCCACATACATAACTTTGTCTTTTAACTGAGGAAGATTCTGGCACCTCCGACTGTGTAATTTATCGCTGCATCGACTCGGCTCTCGTACCGGCCTGGAGTCCCCGGTGACGTGGTTATGTAAATCCGTGAATAGTCTGAGTAATTATGGTGATACAGCTGATTATTTTCGGGGCTACTGCAAGCATGGGCTTGAGGGGGAGAAGAGACGATGACAATACCAACATTTCTACAAGAGTGGAACAGCTAATTGCAACAGGCATGTGGGAACCCCAGAGTGTAGGCTTACAAATGATGTGGTTCAATGTATTAATCCCAAGCATCAGGGACAAAGAAGTGATCTCAGGCCATTTCGAGGGAGGGCCGTTCTCATGCCTCCAGGCATCAAAACTCAAGGCAGCTTTGTGGACCTTGAATTTGCCGGGCTGGAAGAGTTGAGGAGTGACCCTCTCATCTATCAGGAGGCCACACACAACCTGAGAGAGCTGAGGAAAGCCACCGTGTGCTTCCAGTAGCAGTTTCTTCACAGCTACCTGGGGCGGTGAGAGAAAAGGTGTTGCTCATCATATATTATCAATGAATAAAATTACATTGTTTTTTTCCATTTTTTTTTGTTTTGTTTCTTTTTAAATTGAGGTCAAGGATGCCAACATCATGTTTTTTCCGAGAAGGATGTGAGTTGAATAAATTTCCTTCTCTCTTTGTCTCATCATTCACGTGGTCGCCTGTGTTTTATCTCTACGGTTACGTTGATTAGAGAGGGTGACGCAAAAAAGAACGCTGACAAGGGAATCTCCTATTTTAAATCTGGTAGGAAATGCTTAAGAAGCAAGGCCACAAAAGGAGAAGGCCAATGCTGCCCAGATTGACGGCTGGCGTATTGTTGGTTTGTCAGCGTGAACAGTGAAGGGGGAGGATGATCTCTTGATGAGATGACTCTCTCATGTCCCGTGTGTCTTGCGCCTGCTGTTTTCCTCACTCGCTGTTAAACGAGTCATCAGACTATCGGCTCGTAGTGTGAAACTTATCTTGTTCTGGTCGAGACTGACGTGGAAGTGGTTTCTGCTGCTGTGTCATCGGGTATCAAATCAGAGCTGCAGGATTGCCGACAAAATATGGGTCTCCGGGATGACGTAAGCGCTCTGAGGCGCAGAGCAGCAGGAAGGAGTTGAAAATCCTGCTTCAGCACTGTACAAGGCAACTGGGCCAACTGATAGAATCGTTCTTCCTCCAAATCACAGTCATGAAACACCTTCTCTTAGATTCCCCTTCATAAAATATTTAACACAATCTCATCTCTCACAATTTCCTGTTCCCAATTTCTGCATTTGCCATTGTAGCACCCCAAAGAATAGAAGTGACAGGGAATCTGTGCCATCTAAGTGAACGTTTCTCTTTTTCATTCAAAGCTGTGGCGTGTCACTTTTGTCACCGTTTTCGATGTAAACGCGAGCGGACGGCCAAAAGTGGCAGCCGTCCTGCCTCACATTCTCTGTCCACGGGTACAAACCCTGTACGCTGAAATGCAGACAGATTTTCCTGATCATGACAAATACATTATTATTTCATAGACCACTCAAAGGCCGCTCATGTGAAATCATAATTAAAGCAAGACTGCAAACGTGCATAAAACATTAGAGGCGTCACACATTAAAAGCTGTTCTGAACAAGTGAGGTTTGATTGGTGATTTGAATTCTGACAGTTTGTTGCTGTCTCTCGTGTATCAGTAAGGGGGTGGGGTCCGGTGCCTGGTCTAGTGCCCGGTCTAGTGCCCGGTCCGGTGCCTGGTCCTGAGGGGTGGTGGAGGTTCCTGTGGGGAGCAGCAGATTTTTGGGTGTGCTGGAGTTTTTGCTCAGAACTCTACAGCCATTTTTGAAAGAAATATAAGCAAAGCAACCTTTTTTTATTCTGCAATTTTCTATTTTATTTTGCATTTCGATGCTCTTTTATTAACCTTCATGTGTCACTTGAGGATCTTCCTATTTATTGTGAGTCTTTGGAGAACGGTACTTAACTCCCATGAACACTGAGTGTACGTTACGATAGTGACAACTCATCTTAGAGAATCTGGTGTGCAGTTAGATTGTTTGTTTGTTTGTTTGTTTTGATCAAAGTCGAATAAAACTGAAGCAGAACTTTTAACCAAACACGAAAAAAAAAGTTCCAGAATCTTCGGTAAAATATAGAAATGTAAATTCCTCCATCGGCTAATGAAGAGGATGGGACGTGACGGGGATGTTTTACCTCCTGCTGCCAACGTTTCTATTTTGGGTGAAACACGATATTTCAATGGGGAGACTTCCACATTATGATCAGGGTAATGGTGTGCGATGGAGCGTGGGTTCAGTCTGACAGTGGGAGGCCTGAGAACTCGTAACTCAGCGTGTGTTGGCATGTTTCAGGAAGCTCTCTGCTTGTGTCTTCACTTCCTCCAATAAACAAACATCAATCCACATACGCCGATCCACAATCCCTGATAGGATGTGTCCGCTTTTCAGCTGCCACGGCGTCAATGTCAGAAGTGTAAAGACACTTCCTTTTTTTTCATTTTTGGGTTTTCCTCAGCTTTTTTTTTTTTTTTTTTTTACAAATTTCTCTACAGTGTTTGTGCAGTTTCATGCTTTAAAAAAAAAAAAAATCAAGCAACATCAACGTCATGCAATTTAGTCATGCCATTTACTTGGTATTTTCAGGCTGATGGAGTCGTGCTCATCGTTTGAGATCAGCTGTTTCAATAGACTTATTTCATCGTGGCCTAGCTAATCGTCTAATTATTAGTCCCTGATATAAAAGGCTCCTCCCATTTTCCCAGAGCCCAAATTGCTGTTTTCTTTTTCTGTTTTCTGTCCGAAATTTTGAACGTGAGGTTCCTTATTTTCTCTCACTGGTGGCCAAAAAAGCAACACGTCCATTGCTACGGCTCTAAAAAGCTCATTGTTGGGCAATAAATGGGTCTTTGACCAGGTAATTGACAGGTATTTCTAACTCCTGATGTTTTAGAGGGTTGGTTCGACTGTGGGAGGAGGAAGTGACACCAACAGGACCAAGAAAAGTTTGCTACCGTGTGTGTGCGTGTGTGTGTGTTGTGTCTTATTACACTGTGATGATAAACCTTCAACACCGCCACAAATTTTTTTTTATCTCACACGTGGCGTGTGCTTTACATGGTCACCTTCCATACAGGTATTCATGCCAACCTCCTTTGTTCATCGCGCACGTGTAAAGAACACACCCGATGACGAGTGAATGCTCCTCCTTATGGGCATCTGTGTCTTCTTCATCCCGTGACTCACAAGCTTCTCTCGGAGGTGCTGCTGTGGCTCATTGCTGCATTCTCAGGCTTTCTAGTCTCTTTTCTCTTGAAGGTGTGGGTTACGTGTGTGAGTGGGTTCGTGTGCACTGCACTTGCGTACTGGTGACCATGGTACGGTGAGAGGAAATGCATTTTGATTGCGTTGCAACCCCCCCCCCCGGGACAAATATGTTATACATCACAAATACTCTGGTCACATGAGAAAATCAGCACGCAGCATCTTCCAGAAACCCATTATCTACTTTGTGCTCCTGGAGACACATGGTTCAACGCCCTTTGAAGACCGCCTCCTTAAAATTCTATTTCTGCTGCTCATTTCTGTCACATCACTTCTTCTTCCTCTACTTCTTCTTCTTCTTTTTTTTTCCTGGAACTTGCTGGTGGGATGAAAGACCGAAGCAATCAAGTCGGCTTGTTTCATCTGCTACATCCTCGCTCTGTTGATGTTCAGTTCATTTTCTCGGGATTCCCAATAGCCGTTACTCAAGCTAATATCCACTCTTCTGCACAAAATATGCACAATACAAAAATCAGATGCAATACAAAGTACCCCCCCCCCCATTATAAAGAAACAGAAGAGAGGTTGATTTATGTACGTTACCACAACCCTACAAGTATTTGAGGCTGGTCTAGCTCACCCTCACCTACATTGTGATGTAGACTGATATAAAACTATATGGTCTATGATATTACAGGGGGCGCCGTGGCTCAGAGGTAGAGAGGCCGTCTAGCAAACGAAGGGTCGCTGGTTCGGTCCTCACTTCCCCCGGCGACCATGTCAAAGTATCCTTGAGCAAAGTGCTTAGCCCCTAATTGCTCCTAATGGGCTGGGGACCCTCTGGCCCAGTGTCAGCTGGTCTCTCCATGACAATGTGTAACATGGAATCCTACAGCCTTAATGACCTTATCGTAACTCAGTGGTTCTTACAAACTAATTTGGCAGCTTGTCCGTCATCAGGATTAAGTCAGAACATTTGAGGCCTGTTCTCACCAAACACAGGGGAACGGTTCAGACTGGAACCTGCAAAGTCTCAGGGCAGACCAGCCGTAGCGCCGCCTGGTTACAGGTGTAGTGATATCACACATTAACTACAAAATCGAAATAGTACTAGGTTTTACACTACAGGCGGCGAGGTGACCTGGGGGGTGCGAGGGCCCTCCCGCTGCTGCTTGCAGCTTTAACGGTGTTAAATTATGCACCTTCAAGTAGTGTCTCTGTGCGTCTTCTGGTCGATCATATTTTCTTGAGCTCACAGGGTAATTGTGGGGAACAAGTGGTTCATCTTAGCCCACCTGAGGTCACCGCTGTGACTGATGGAGCAGGTCCGTCCGTGACTGAATGCTAAATAAATGAATCAGCCTGGAGCTGCTGCTGGCTCAAGCAGGGTGATGTAGGAGGGGTCAAACAGTCATTTTTTGGCTTCCACTAAAAAACAAAGATGCTGTATTGACGTAACTGACTCCTCTATGCTTTGACCTCGCAACATCTTCCCCTGTCACAACAGCAGGCAGGGAGCTGAGAACTCAAAGCTTCATGTGGGTTTTGGTTCTATGACAATATCTTGAAAAACTCCTGTTTGTTAAATTTGCGTTGCGTTTTTTGCATTTTATTATCCGTTACGCTCGCTCTGTTTTTCATCTTGTGCACCCTTGTTTCCGTCAAACTTGGTATGCGTTATGAGGTCTCACTGTCACTGCTCAATCTGGCAGCTGCAGAAAAAAGCAGGGTGGGGAGTGCGGGGATTATCATCATTTTATCCAGCAGCTCCTGAAGGCTGGCCTGGTTCCATTTCTTTTTTCACTATAATAAAAAAAGCATCACTTATCGGCAGAGCTGAGCGACACCTGTCAACCCCAGACTCCCATCCATACATCAACACACGTTTGCCGATACAAAACAGAGGTAAGAAAAGCAAATCTCGTTCACTTGTCCTGCGATAACAGGTTGATGATCTAATTTTCCTAAGATACGAGGTAAACACTGTATTATTAGAAGAAATCCAGCTTTTCTCCTTCAAAAGGTGACTTACTTTCTAAATTCTTTATTTGTGACGATTTCCGGCTAGTTCCCTTCTTCGGGAACTTGCGTGGGGGAAGAGGATACGGAAAGATACAGAGTTTTGGATGAGAGGTGGAGTCAAAGTGGGGCTTTGAGGCAGGTGGAGGCAAATACGCGATGTAGCAGCTGGAAATTTATTGAAGGACTAAAGAACAAATCAAGGCAGGCAACTAATCTGACAGACTTGGGGAGCAAACTGAGAAGATGCACCAGAGAAATGAACCAAAAGCTAAAGACAACGACTAGTTGACGTAACAACAGAAACAAAACAAAACGGCGGTAGCTGGGGGTGTGACCCCGTACAGCTGGCCGCACTCAGATACCAGACAAGTCAGAAAGTGGTGTCTCTGTCCGGCGGCCGAGTTTAATTCAAAGCCTGCGCACCTGAATGTTTTCCGTAACTCCGTCTGTGCACCTAGCTGGGTTCAACACTGTAGCAGAATCTAAGGAACACAGCAGAGCATCAAGGACAATGCATGCCTGAGTGAATCAATACCCAACTTCATTACTGCGTCACATGTGCCATGTCTGGTGCAGACAGTTGATGGTTTTTGCACCAGTTCCTTTAAAGCAGGTTGTAAGCTATTGTTGTTGTCACTGTGCAATGAACCTTCGACTGTGCTTCTTCTGTTGCACTCTATTTATTGGACATAACATTAGCAATGAGGGTAGCCCCTGTTTCACGGACCCTGACAGTTGTTGGATGAATGGATGTCTGCGCCGAACAAAAGTGTCATCCTCATTCCTGATGTTAGCGGTATGGGAAAGGGCTTTTGTTCCCCAACTCTTTAAGAGAGAGACACACACACACACACACACATACACATGCTGAATGTGTGCAACCGCTGTCAACACATTTTGCTGTCTGTCAGTGTGTTGCCCTGCACTGATCCTCCTCTGCCAGACGGCTCAGCTGGTCGCTCATCCGAGGGGTCTGGCCAGCAGCCTTTGTAAATTTGGAAGTGCTGGAAGATGAACTGATGACACTTAAGTTGGCTGATGTCTGAAGCTTTAGCACCAGAACAAGAATGACTAAGAATCCCCACACGGAGGCAGTTTAAAAGAGAGAAGAAAACACCCCTGCGGCCATCGACTTAAACGTCATCTAAGATTCAAAGGAGTTTGTCGAAAAATTGTTGAGTTTGTGAATGACTCATTGTAACACAATTCTAACGAAGAAGAATCCCGTTCATTCCCTTACATGTAGTCAGTGCGTCACCGGACACCTTGAAGGTTCTTTCCTTCCTTCCTTCATTCATTCATTCTTTCTTTCTTTCGTTCTTTCTTCATCCAACCTCGAAAAATCGGTTGAGAACAGACTCCCACTCACGATGACTTCGAGAAATGACGTTGAGATTTCAGTAATGAACTGAAATGTGACTGTCAGACTAACAAGGATTGTGTTTGCTGCTGGGTTGTATGAGGTTAAACATTAAAAGCACATTGGAGTGCAGAGGTTTTAATTGGTGCCTGGGGGTTCACCCGGCTGAGAGGCTAATGTTGTGTGGGTTTTCTTGGTCCTAAATAAATGGAAGCCAAAATATAGGGGACTCTTAATTCCTGATGCGCAACGTGTCAAACATGACCACTGGCAGGTCAACAAGCCCGTGGACAAAGTCAAAGCTAGATCTGGTTCCTCTTACCGCAACGCAGCCTTCAAACACTCCACCGGATAAATTCCTGTCAGAAGTATCTCATTTATTCGACACTATCCCTCCACAATCAGCGTTGCCAGCAATGCGCTCTTCAGTCCCCGCCTCTGTGACTGCCTCAAACCGGTGGATTGATCCTGCCGTCATATTAGACTACATCTGCAAAACCGCCCGCAACCCATTTACGAAACAAGCCTGGGAAAAGAACCTCGCTCCCCTTCAAAGCTCCCACACATCTCAATTACTGCTGTAGATCCATTGATTTTATTATGCACGCTGTCTTTGGCCTTAACTCCTTTTTTGTCCCACAGTCAAAAATTATCTGCCATACCTGCTGAGCAGACCTGTCTCTCTCTCTCTCTCTCTCACTCTCTCTCATGCCACAAAGAAGAAAACAGAAACTGTTCTCGTACATTGTGCTCTTGCCCGCAGAGTCAGCCTTGCACTGCGGTGTCATAAGGGACTGTGTATACGTAGTCCTCTTCCATTCCTGTCCTGTATGTGCTGCCTTTTGTTGAATAGTGATTAGAGTCTCATTCTGAAGAAGTGTCGCCATCCAAATATAAGATTTTGATGTCAATATCGTCACCTGGTCTCTGACATTCATATCGTTAAAAAGGAATTGCGCCGCAAACACAGCGTTGACCTTTGACCACCAGAGTCTTTTCACTTCGTCCTTAAGTCTTAGTGGACATTAGAACCAAATTTGACGGAGTTCCCCTCCAGGTGTTTGAGACTTCTCATCAATGTGATAGGACAGTGACTTTGCCCTTTGACCACCAATTTCTGTTTTATTCATCCTTAAGCCCAGAGTTTGAGCCAAATTTGAAAACATTCCCTCGAGGTAGTCCAGAGATACTGCGTTGACATTTTTCCTCAAAATGTGTATGTCACAGCCGACTACAGCTGATATCTCAGGTGGTGTTGGTGAGGAGGTGAGTGAATGCTGCTGCCGCCACCCTCGCCCCCTTTGATTCACAGACAGTTTCTACACAAGGTACCACAATCCTCATCAGCACAAGAGCTGGGAGCCACAAAGGCACATTGTGACATTTGACCTTCAGCGTTCGCATTCGATGAAGCTTGTTTCAGCCTGACGATGTGAACTTTGCAGGGGAGTTTGTGTGAGTCAGCGATGAGCTCTCAAGGTCGCTGAAGTTTTTGTGATGCCGTGCGTGTCTATGGATCTTTTAAGTAAAGAGGCTTGCAAACCCGTCGTTAGACTCCCAAAACATTTTAGTGCTCCTGAGAGGTCTTGATATCCAGTCAAGGAGACTGGAGTTAAACGGAGACACGGGGAAAGATGGAGGGTTTTATACAGCAACGACCATGCCACTACATGCAAACGTTCACATCAGCAGTAAAGTAAACACACTGTAGCAAAGAGAGGCGTTGCAGGCAGCAGACGAGCTCAGAGGTCCTCCAGCACCACCATGATGGCCAAAGTTAGGAGTACAGGAGCGTAGCGGCCCTTTTTAGCTCCAGCTGGGTGGACGTGTGTCCTTGGAGCGCCACTCTGGCAACTGAGGAGCCACCCGTCAGCCAGTGGGAAGGAGACTTGAGACGCATAGTGGAGTAGGTTCATGCACCTGAAGTTGTTCTCAACAGTTTGAGTGTCAGTCCGATGCGTTTAGACTGAAAAGATCCACTTGTTGCCAATTGCTGATGTATTTATTGATGCATTGATCACTGATGAAACACTCTGAATTATGTTGTAAATATGTGCGTTTATGAAAATAAGTAACTGGGCGGAGTCTCTGACATCAGTGCTCTCATCCAGCGTGATGGAGAGATGTGCAACGTGGCAGGTTCCTACACAAGACGCAGTGGGTCCAGGACACGCTGCCGAGCACTGCTGAAAAACGCTTGCAGTTGCTATGCAACCAGGAAGTTTAGATTCATGCTCATCAGAATGTGTCTTCATGGATGAGGAGGAAACCGCGTCTCTGCTGAGTCTGTGGATGCGAGCAGCTAAGAAGTGTGTTCAAACTCAGGATGGACAGGAGTTGAGAGCGTTTCAGCTCACCTCCCAGGTGTTTTTTTTTTCATCCTCCCAACTGTCAGGATCATTTTCTCCTTCATCACCACTGTTGTGATCCAGGATTCCCTCCTGCCAGATCACCTGCTTTTGAGCTACAGGTAGAGCACATGCTAGAATGGTCGACCTGGGCTGCCTCAGTGCGTCAGCTTGTCTGTCAGCCCCAGGTGTTTGGTTAACAGGTTCCGTCTGAGGTGTTGGTTTCATGGAATCACTGCCAGGAATTTTATCTCACACACACACGCGCGCGCGCACACGCGCTGGGGCCTCTCGGCGATTCCTCTGTCCAACCGAATCCAGAGTGGAGAAAACTGGAGTCACAGGTCTTCACCGTGTTGCATCGTTTGTTGCAAACATTAGCGGCAGCGGGTGCCTCGGATGCTTTGGCCACGGGAAACGGTTTCATGAAGTCAGGGTTCTTGGGTGTGTGTGTGACAGTGAGAGAATATTTGGTGTAACTGAAAGGAACTTTGTCGCGGGAGACATGCAAACCGTGAATCGTTGTTACAGTCATTTTGTTAATATCAGTTTGTTACAAACCCCCAAGCTGAGACACCTTGAGGGTTTGTAACATAATGGAAAAGATAATTGTTGACTATTGTCCACCTCTCATCTTGTAGATTACATATGAAGGGTACTCAGTGAGCGCAGACCTCCACCAGGACCAATATCCGGGTCTGAACCAAATCCTACACATTAATAGATATTATCACAGCAAATGTATCATAAAGGTCTGTGTAATATTGCTGCAGACATGAATGAAAACGCTGTATTATCATTCACGGTAGTAAGGACAGTAAACTGGCTCTGCTTCAAATTGTAATGGGCGCTCCCTCGACCAGTGGTCCAGCCCCTCTGGCCGGTTTCAGCGTGGTCGTTTTCCTGTTGTCCTGCTGCCTCTCAGACAAACGCCAGCCAACACACGGCGATAAGTGGTTAATTCAAAACATAGAATCTGACCACCTGTTTTGAACGCAAACACAAGCGGATTAAAAAAAAAAAAAAAGGGATTCAGTCTTTGAATTAGAAAATATCTTGAGGTGAGTCATCACCTCAGCACCAACATGGATGCCAGTATATTGACAGTAACGCACGGTTTCTTTTTCTGCTCGATGTTAAAGTAACATGTAACTTCAAGCAATCAAAACTAGCTTATTTTATCATCAAAATATGCTGGAATGTCGCTATTTTTCTGTCTTTTTTTTTTTTTTTAAGTCAGATTCTTCCCGAATGGTTTTCACATGCAGCTGAACGAGGTCAGGTCATTGCGTTTGAAATTAAACTCGCCAATTTTTGTTGCTAAAGTGAGAAAATGTGCATGAAGACGCAGCCAGTCGACCTGAGCCCATAAACGATTCTGAGGTGGAGAGAATGGCAGTGGGTCTGCCTGAAATGGAACACGTCTAATCTGATTGGAATGCTCTGTGACAGGGTATTACTAATTCAGTGATAGCGGGTCAGAAAGAGGAAACCCACTGATCCATGTTGCCATTTTTCACCTTCCAAGTTAATTAAGTGAGATATTTTTCCTCTCGCTTTTAACGAGCATAAAACTTGGTTTTGTTTAGTTCTCCCAAGGTCTGCGAATGTGTTAAAGCAGCAACCGGGGATCTCTCGGCTCGCTGGTTATCAATAATAACGCGTTCGGCTGATCTCAAAGTCTGAACTCTGTTATTAGATTAGAAAAAAAACAAACGTCTCTGTGAGTCATGTTGAATGTTTGTGTGCTTCTACACGAAGAGCCACTCTGGGTTACGGCGCACAGGAAACAGTCCTGATTAATAATCTGTAATGGGTTGAAAACTGACACATCAGATAGTTAATTACACAGCTGGGACGTATCCTGCAGAAGCTGCAAGGACGTAGGAGGGAAGACTCATCCGGGCACTGGATGAAGTGTCCCCACTTCACGCCTAAACCCCGCCCCTATTTCTATTTAAGGACTGGCTGGACCATTTTTTTTGGACGTGGATCGATATTACCGTTACAGCTGTAAGGTGCATTAATGGCTTTGAGCATGACACAGCCCTCGCAGAAATTTACTTGGTGTTTGATTTTTTTGGTCTGATAACTTTCTGGAAGTCTGCAAGAGCTGCAGGATTAAATCATTTATTCACATTCAGGGTCGTAAAGCCCGTGAGTGGGAACGCCTCCACATAAAAAAAACGCCAGAAACCCATGTTGTAGGAGGAGATCTGCTTGAGCTTAACGAGCTGCCTGAGAACCTGTGTGGTCAGGTCTGGAATATAAGACGTTCACCGATAGGAAAATACGATACCGTTTGGTTTGAAACTGCAAGAATTTCCCCCTCCCTCCCTCCCTCCACCTGTCAGGGCCTCTGCTGCCCTGGATCACAGTCTGTTATTCAGCAGCTCCGTTACGCCAGCAGCCACCTGCAGGCCCCGGCGGGGGATTTAACTTATTTACTCATCAGTCCCCAGTGATGAGGTAGGAGCCTATAGATTCCAAACTTCACGGCTTTGGTGTTGCAAAAAGATTGTAATCATAAAGCAAGCGCCGGTAGCAGATCGGCACTTGTTCAGGGGGTCTGGACCAACTTTTCAACTTTGGAGTCTTGGATGGTTTGAATTTGATTCAGAGATATTGAGTTTCAACTTGAACCTGCATACTTAAGAACTTGGGGGGGGGGGGGTTGCTTCTTTTGCTCAAAGCAACATTGAGCAATAATGATGTGTGCATGCTCAGCGATCAATATTATACATATTTCTCACTTGATGTTGGTGGTGGGTGTAAAGCAGGTGATTGTTTATCTCAGCAGACTTGCTTTTAGATGACATTCACAGTTTGTGATCGACTCACCCTTCACAGACACTTTCATTCTGCTCTGCAGACATTCGAGGCTCCTACATTATCAAGAAATTGTGGCTTGGAGTTGGTTTTGTTTTGTTTTTTATTTATTTATTTCAGAGAGTGATATGTGTTTTTATTGGGTGTCTATAGAGACGTTATGGCGCTCTGATTTTATTATGTGAATCCCATTTACTCTGTAATTCTCAAGGGCGAGTAGAGACTGTTTTTCAAGAAAAGAAATCATAAGAGAGCTGCATGTATCTTGTGTATTGGCTGATGACCTTGTGAGCGTGCATGTTTCGGATTTGTCTTAAAATAAATGTCCATATTCATAAAAGAGTGGAGGAAGTAAAACTTTGAGACTGGGAAGAGTCGCTGTAGAGAGGCCATGGCTGACGGGGACCCGATAAACAAACGAAGGCGATCTCATCCTCGGCTGGTGTGATTTTAGGAATGCAGCAACTGACAGTTGGGGGGGGGGCGGCACTCATATCAGCACACCAGTCAACACCTGTCCTCGAGATCACCTTCAATTCCGCACAACAACATGAGGAAGCGGTTCACTTGCTCTGAATGCCGCCGGCGAGGGTGACCATGGCGCAGGAGTATCTGTAAATGTGT
Source organism: Aulostomus chinensis (assembly GCF_037954235.1). Lineage (NCBI taxonomy): Eukaryota > Metazoa > Chordata > Actinopteri > Syngnathiformes > Aulostomidae > Aulostomus > Aulostomus chinensis. The sequence goes on from NC_141327.1 coordinate 26,628,544, forward strand.
CTCCTACGCCAGGAATTTCAGAAACCAATATAAGCATCTGCCGGTGTCTTGAGTGGATAAAATGGCTCAGCGGGGATCCTTCGTCATGAACCAGTTCATGACGTGTATTAATCGGTCTAAAAGGCGAGACTTTAAGGACGGTAATTTTGAATATCGAATTTGCTCCCAAACTGTAGGATTAAGTCAGAACATACGTGATATGATTTGTCTGCTGTCTGAGTTGTCAATAAAGGCCCCCCCCCCCTCCCGTTGAGACAATTTTCTAATTCCTTGACTGTTTATAAATCTAATATATGGCAACTGGGGCTTGTAGACAGTAACAAATATACAGCATGATCCATATATCGATCGGTCTTGACAGAAGAGGTCAAAAACATGTCAGAGTCAATTTCCGGTATTCAGCTCCAGCTGATCAATCACAACCCACTTATTTCGATTCTGAGAGCCAGAAAGTTCTTTGTGTTCTCATGGGTCGCAACGGTAACTTGATGCCACAGAAGAAAATGACAACTACTTTTTTCTTTTTTTTTCTTCTTCCTAGAATCGTTCTGTGCTTCAGGACCTGCGTGGTGCGCTTGAGTGCGCGGCGGCGTGTGTTTTAGTGTGTGTGTGTGTGTGTGTGTGTGTGTGTGTGTGTGTGTGTGTGCGTGCGCGCGCGCGCAGTTCCACTATGCCGCCTCTCCCTCCCAGTCTTCAGTCCTTCCATTCGGTCCTGCGGTGGCGGATGAGCTCGGTGCTCCCACCGGCAGGAGCGCAGCCATCCGAGGAGACCGCGGGTGTCAGAAGAGCCGAATGAATCCAAAGAGAGCCCAGGACGGATTAAAGCGCAGGACGCGGCTGTGCGAGGAGCAACTTTGTCTCCCTGTTGGTTTTTTCTTTTTTCTTTCTTTCTTTTTTTTTCTGGCGCACATCTTCAATCAGCGCTGCTTCTCTCTCAGCTTCATCCTCCCGAGGATCCGCGCACGGTCAGTAAACGGATCAAACTGTTTTCTCTGAGGGTCACTTATTTATTCCACATGGCAAAAAAAAAGAAAGAAAGGAAAAGGTTTTGTCCATTTGTTTTATGTATGCAAATGTTTCCAACATTTTACCTGCATGTGCTTGAAAAAATATCAGGGTGTCAGTGAGACCTGTGGCTCACAAATGTACCGAATCTAATGCTCCAAAAATGAGAGACAGGATCCTGCAGTTGCATGAGTGAAGTTGTGCTGTCCTCCTCCAGCGTGCATTCATCTGCATGAATAATTCATCGAGCAGTGACATCACAACATCTCCTCACTCAGCAGAACTCCAACACATTGGGACCGGTGGCTTCAGCCTGTGGCCAGCTGCTCTTCACTCCTGTTAGCCAGCTGTTAGTCCAAGCCGGAGGTGGCGGGCGTTCTCCAGCTCTACATGTCTGATTGTGTCTCTCGGATTGATTACAGGTGAGAGGAGGAGGTGGCGGCGGCGGCAGCGAGCGGCGCCTGCATGAACTTTACCTTGGAGGTGAGAAACTCCATCAAGAGGTAATGTTGGATTGTGGGATTCTGGTGGGATCTGGAGGAAGTGGTGTGTGTACGTGACACCTCAGAACTGAAGCGTGTCATGAAGCCAGCTGACTCATAAAAGGTGGAACATAACTTGGAGATCATGTTTACATTTTTACCTGAAGATGGATTGATGTCGGGGCACGGAACCTGAAGCGTGGTCCTCGCTGGGGAGTTTTAAGGATTTGATGGCTCTTTTCTGAACTGCCGACGATGGATTTAACTGAGGAGCGTTTGCAGTGAGCCTTCCGTGTAAAGGCTTCCCACTCCTGCCTCTCCCACGGCGCTTCAGCATGGATCAGTCCCAGGACCCGCTGTCAGACTGGAGCTCAACCCAGCCCAGCTTCTCTCCTCTGCTCCAGAACAACAGCTCTCAGAAGGGACTCAACCACTCGTTCAGCTTCCACAGCTCTCTCATGCTGCCCTCCAGCCACAACTCCCCCACCCCCTCCCTGCATCACCACCTACCCTCTCTGCTTCCCTCCCTTGTCCCCTCCTCTTTACTTTCCACCACCTCCTCCTCACCATTCCGACAAACATCCACCTTCCTCTCTCGACCGTCCTCCTCCTCCTCCTTCTCCTCCCCCTCCTTTTCTTTGTCCATCTTTTCCTCCAGTGAGGTGGGAGACCTGGAGAGCATGCTGCTCTGGACCCTGCATGAGCCCAGCACCATCGCTCTGACCATCATGTACTGTCTGTCCTTCATTTTGGGAATTATTGGGAATTTAATGTCCCTGAAGGTTCTCACCAACAGACGCAGTCGGCGGATAGCTGGTGTGAGTGCCACACGCAGTCTCCTGGTCAACCTGGCGGTGTGTGACCTGGCGGTGGTGTGTGTGTGCATGCCCATCACCCTGGGAAATCAGATCTACACCGCTTGGGTTTACGGTGACCTCCTGTGTCGAGCTGTGCCCTTCACGCAGGCTGTGTCAGTCTCAGCCAGCGTGTTAACTCTCACGGTGATCAGCGTGAACCGTTACTACAGTGTCCGCTCGCCGCTGCAAGCTCGCTCGATGTTTACCCGCCGCAGGATCTTAGCAACTGTTGCCATGGTGTGGACGGTGTCCTCCATGATGTGTGCTCCTCTTGCAGTGATGAACCGGCGGCGTGAGATCAACTTTGAAACTTTTGCCATCTTGGTTTGTCAGGAAGAGTGGCCTCAGCCTCGCCTTAAACAAGGGTAAGAGTCCGGACCACCACACACACACACACACACACACACACACGCACACAAAATCATACAGGTGGTATGAGTCAGTCACCCTTGTGGCTTCTGAAAGACCAATATTGTACTTTTAAGGTAAAAAAAAAAGTACCAAAAATAGAGGGGTGATCAGTCAGGTACGCCGCTGGAGTGTGTACCAGGGTGTTTGACTCAGCACCCGAGATCCAGCCTGTGTTTCCCCTCCTTAGTCCACCTTGAGTCTAAGCTGGGATCTTAACTGAGGGTCCTGACACTCCAACAGCTCTGAGCATGAATCAGCTGTGGTCATCTGTCGCCCAAAGCTTTTCTGGCGTGTCCAGGTCTGCTGGGCAGTAATCGCCACGTATTGGCGTGTTGAGCGTGCTGAATCCAAGCTGGCAGTCAATGAGAGAGCTTTGGCTTTGGCTCCTGAGACTTGTGGATCAACGCTTCAAATGTACAACAGCCTCCAAAACACTTTTGTTCTTACCTGTGCGCTTTTGAAAGAGCTGTCCTTCCCAAGTACATTTGTTACCACAAGGATACAATTAGTCTTTAAGAGGGAAGTACTGCACATTTTTTTTACACACTGAAAGGGTTAAAAGGTTCCCCGGTGACAAGCACTTGTGCTTTTGTACATACATGCTGTCCCTGATTGGTATTCATTTGTGCTGTTGCTGAAGTCCTGTCTGGTGTGCCAGCGTGAGCGTCTACTTGCCATTCAAGCCTCATAACACCCTTGACACAGAGTTAAGCTTTAATTTGCCTTCTCTGCTTCTCTCTGTACTTTTACCTTTTATTGCGTTTTCCATCATTATAACTTCACTGACTCTGATAAGTAAATAGTAATTAGTCTGCAAGAAACAAGCAAACTCTCCTGTTTGTTGTGATTCTCGTATCTTAGTAGCAGAGATACGACCATGTACTCTTTGTGGTAACTCAATGTCAGGATTAGAAATCAGCAGTGGAACATGTGTGCAGATGTCCTAACTGGAACTGTTCCAGATGTAATCTGAGAGTTATGAGTAGAGTTTATCAGGGGAGTAAAAATCAGCGTCTCCTCTCCTTCAGTAATCTAATTCTCCCTCCACAGGTACAACGTGCTGCTGTTTGTGATGCTCTACTGTCTGCCGGTGACCTTTAACCTCACCATAGGCTTCCTGACAGGCAGGCGGCTTTGGAGAGGGAAGAAATCCGCCTTCGCTGAACTCGACCCTCGAAGCCAAGCCATCCACACCACGCGCCTCAAGACCCGCCAGAAGATCGCCAAGATGGTGGTATGTCTGGTGCTGCTGTTCGCCGTGTCCTGGCTGCCGCTCTACTTGGCTGACCTTTGGATCGACTGCGAGCAAAGGCCACCATCTTGGCTCCTGCAGACGCGACCGTTTGCCCAGTGGCTGGGCCTGACAAACTCCAGCCTTAACCCCATCTGTTACTGTTTCATTGGGGATCTGTACCGCTCAGCCAAGGTGATTCGGACACGATACTACCAGAAAGTCGCCTCTCTCTTCAGCTCATCCTCATTTTCCAGCTCAGCTGCAGTCGTGTCTCCTGCCAGGGTAATTAAAGACACCAAAGTGACTGTTGCAGAGTGCAACCACCTTGCTGCCGCTGCTGTTGCCGTCTCCACAACCATGGTGACAATCCCCAGGCTGCTGAGTCTCGCCAGTGGCCAGAAGGTCGTGGACACTTCAGACAGCCAAGCAGGATCGGACCACAGCATCTCAGACTGGTGTCAGTCCAGTCCCAGCGTGTGCGACGCCGCTTTGTTCCCCTGCCGGTTCAGCACACCTCAGCCTGGCATTCAGAGAGCAGACTTCCTGCCTGTGAGGAGACACTCTGTCATTGAGAATGTTGGATCATTACCTTTAAGAAATGAGTGTATGGAAATAGATGTGCTGCCCATGAGGAGGCATTCAGGGGACAGAATGTATGGTCTGTCAGCTGAGAAGAGAGATATCATGACCACGGGCAGAGAGCATCTCTGTTATACTGGGCAGCACAGGAGCAAAACACCCCAAACCTACCCACTGGTAGGAGGCAGGAAGGAGGACACCATCGATATGACCAGCCTGTAAAGAGAGCTTGAGAGGATCTGATTTATCAGCAGGGAGATTCTTGTTGTCGTTTTTTTTTTTTTTTTTTTTTTTTTTTACTGCAGGCAGCAAAATCTCACACAGCTCCAGATTCACATTTGCAACTGTTCGTGTGGTTTAATCCCATACAAAAGGAGGAAATGACCCGCTCTGCACTACCCTTTCCTTTTGCACGCCGTTGTCTCTCCGTATCATCAAAAGCACTTGGGACCCAGGACTGGCGCTCGCACTGATGAGTTCAGGTTTTTTTAAAGGCAGGTGGAAGGAGGAGTGATGGAGTGAGCCCCGCAGGGAAGAGGTTTCAGAGCCTTGGGATAGAAAAGCAGTTATCAGAAAGAACGACTGGCTGCAACAGTGCGCCATTACAATATCAAGTGCTTTTGTTGCTGGCAGCAGTTGTGTCTGAAACCTCATTAAAACAATAACCCAGCAGGACGTAACTGCATAATGAGCTTTTGGTTCGGATTTGTATTCCTCCCTTCTGTCGCTTTGGGTAAAGCTTCGATTGTATTTGCTGCTCACGGTAAAGGTCGAGCTCCTTGTTGCAGTGCATTGTGGGATATACTGTATCACACACTTATTGTTACCGACAGGTTTTTACACGAGAATGTCACCATCATTGTCAGGCCTCGGTGTAACAGCTCTTCATTTGCGCTGTGGAACCGGGATGTAGAGCGAACGGCGAGCGGTCCTGATTTGTAGCTTAATTGCCATCACGTGTGAAGTAAAGGCTGATTTATGAGAGCGAGTCTGGTGGGACTAGAGAGCCTTAATTTATCGGTCATTTAAAGCAGCTTTTTGTTCAAAACATTGTCCCTCTCTCTCTCTCTCTCTCTTTCTCTCAGCTTTTCTGGTATCAAGCGGGGTGATGTCACAGAAACGATCACGACATCACACTAAATCACATGGAAGTAGCGAGCGATGAGCTACAATTACGCAGCAGCACAGAGGAAACAATGGCAGTGCAAATCAATCAGGATCCTTTCTTGTGGTGGACACACACACCCGGAGGTGTCTTTTTGCATTTTTTAGTTTAGTTTTTTTTAAATCTACGTCACCTGTTTGGAGAGGTTTTTCCTGAGGAGGTTTGCACCTGGATGCTCTGTTGACACTGCCTGATTCTTTTTTTCTTTTTCCTCTCTCTCTCTCCAGACAAGGCCAGCTGCTCTGCAAGATCTATATCGATCACTTTAATCACAGGATCTTCTCAAGACAGCAATTTGATTGATCTGTTTTCATGTGGGGAAACAAACCAACTCAACATTGCTCTGCTGCCCCGCGTCACCAGCGAGATATCCAGAAACTCCAAAAACAGTTCTGTTGAGTTTCTCTTAATCCATACACGGAGGGTTTTGTGTATTGAGGGGAAAAAAAATAGATCAAAAGGCAGATTGATGGAGCTACCGGAGTCTGCCTAGCAACTCCGATGATTATAACGGACGTTGTGGACTTAACTCATGTATTTCACCCACCGACCTAGCCGGAGCTCCTTTGATCCATCATAAAACGCTGCTTTCAAAGACCGAGAGTGAGGGATATGTGTGTGTGCTCACCACGCCAGGATCTGATTTTTTTTCCCAGTGGCACCGGCTCAAACTGTAGTTGTGAAGGAAGTCGTGCCCCCACCAGGCGCCACGCTGCGGCTGGAGATCATTTGTATCAGGTCGCCTACCCTTTTGGGTTTGAAGAGTTACATAAAAAGCTTGTGTGAGAATATAACTCTGCGGTTGAAGTGGCTCAGTCTGCTCCTTAAATCCAGCCACTCACTCTGTCTTTGCATGTTTTAGCTGAACAGTCAAGGACGGCGGTGTCCCACCAACGCCATCCTTTCAGGACACAGACGCCGCAGCAGAATTTAACCGTTGTTCTTTCTGTGAAACTACAGGCGTGTCAGCGTCATGAACACCAGAGTCGTTTTCTGGTCCGGTCACATAATCACGATCCTCGTGATGTCCCTATTCCGTACCCCCCCCCCCCCCACACACACACACACACACACCAATCTTTCCAGCAACAGCTGTCTCAACCAAACACCATATCTTTTTGAATTACTGAAGGCTTTCTTTGCTATCCTGGGTAATCCGCCGGACCCCCCAGGAGTTTCCATTCTATTCCCTCACACTGAGCAGCGGAAGTCTGAATGACAGGAAGTATCTGCGTGTCCAAATATCATTAAGAAGTATGAGATAATGTCTGGCCGGACAAAAAGGAAACAGATTCCTTTCATTGCCAGTGTCACGTCGGGCCTCATTCACGAAATTATCCTTTATACAAACTTGTTCTTACACACTGTAGGACGTTTATTGCCTTCGGTTTCGTCTCACTGATCTCTGTTGCATATCTCTTGGAACAATTAAATCTTTTTTGCAAGCCCGGGTGACGGACAGGTGCAAGGGGAGCGCAATCATTCAGGAGCAAAGACCTGCATGAATCCATCAGGCTTTGCCTCCTGTCTGTGAGGATAAATGGAGGGCCAAAAAATGTGCTGTGCGGACAAAAGTGTGCATCTCTTGAAGGAAGCCCGTTGTTTCTGTTGTGAATCACGGAAAACAAAACAAAGCAAGGGTTTTAGTCACTGAGAGAATAATGTCACTCCAGCACTGCCTGCTGAACCTGCACGTGCCCTTGGGTTAACCCTGCCCCGACCTCATTAGGTAGTAATGATGGTAACAATATATTTCATTTAGATGCACCTCACAATGTGCTCAAGGATGCCTTCTAAATTACACCATAAAATCAACACGCGGGAATGAATTGCAATGATTGCATCAGCACAAAGGAGGGAGAGAACAAGTTAAAGCAGTAAATACGGCAAACAGAATAAGCGTCTTCGATTCCACTTGCAGATGTGACGAGAGTCACTGATGGGAATGGAGAGGACCAAAAGAAGGTCCCGGAATTAAAAAAGCTGGAAAGGTTAAAGGAAGGGAAAAAAAACAAACAAACCCAACAACAACCAACCACACGGATGAATGCTCCCAGAAAACAAAACTCTCATCTACCTGCAGGCTGCTTCCAGTTACGTGTAAGACAGAAGTGGCGACTAGCATGAACTGCTGTGACATCAGGCTGTGAATCACACTCGAGTCCTCGCAGCAACAAGGAAGTGGCGCAACACTCGAGGCGTCCAGGAGTGGTGAGGCTGTTCTCTTTATGTCATGTAAGGTTGGTTTGTACCTTCTACAAAGGCTCGATGCCATTTTGTCACGGCTGTCTTTGATTTGCTCCTCTCCTTGTTACGTTCATCTACCTCTCTCACTTTTACGATGTGTTCATGGAAGGCATGTGTACTGAATAATGTGCATTTGGTGTTTCAATAAAAGAAAAAAGAAAAATGGTTTGCTGCAACAGCAAAAAAAAAAAAAAAAAAGAATAAGAAGAGGTTTTGCAGGTTTTTGCTTTTGACCTTTCAGTGGAGTTTGAGAATTGCCGTTCGTATTCCATACAACGGTGGGGTGGAGGGGTTGAAATAGACAAATATACTTTTCAGCAGAATTCTCAGGCTCTCCAATCATCTCTTGTTCCCCGAGGCCTGATTAAATTGTAATAGGATCTGAATTTAGTCATGAGTGACGCTAATTCCCTCGTCGGATGAGTTAAAAAGAAGTTGAAGCGCGGAGCCTCACCAAGAAGCTCATCAAACTTCATCAAATAGATGACGCTTCACCCCAGATTTGATTAGGGATTATAGAACAGGTACTGATTACACAGCAAATCTTTCCCTTTTTTATTTTTTATTCCAGTGAATTCGTTTAATGAGGTTCGCGATTAAATTCCAGCTGCTTGATTCTTCTGTGGTACTGAGTGAAGTTTTATCCTCCCACAAGAAATACAAACAAGGTTCTCTTTATGTTCAGCGTCGTGTTCCGGAGGCCCCGGCAGACGTGTTCAGTTCTGTCCTCGTCGAACATTCGCACAAAGTGATCTTTTTTCTGTTTGAACCCTCGTCTGATCTCACCAACGCTGCAGATGCTTCAGCCCTGACATCCACATTAGCTGGAGGGCCGCGCATGGAACATGAAAGTTCGCTTGTTTTAACAAAGCCAAATAAAAGAGTTGAGAGTAAACGACGTCTCAAATGCGAGTGGGTGCAGCAATGAGCGGGCGACGGAGGAGGGAGCCCTTTACTGACTGTTTCATGTGGGCTCAATGGCAAATTAGAAATAATTGACCTTCAAACGCTCAGCTGATGGCGATGAAGAGCCAAAGGTCTCCTCATCCTGCTTGCTCATTGCATCGGAAGCAAACATCATTGGTTTAACAGACACAATGGCAGCACGACTGTGTTGTCTCCTCCTGTGTTAATGGCCTGCTGCGTTTCAAATGACTTCTGTTTTTTTTCTTATTTTTTCCTTTTTATTCAAAGTGGATCCGATTTGCATAATCAGCCTGGTGTTCCAGCTGCAGCAGGACGTTTCCATCGCAGTCAGGTGTCAGTGATTAGCTCTTCGGGCGCTGGGTTTTTGACACATTTCAGGCTGGTTTGTGTACCAACCCACCCAGACCAGAAGGCATAGAGCACCGAGCAGTTGCGCACCGCTTCACATCTTTGTGTTCTCTTTTCGTCATCCGGCTCTGGAAGTGGCATTGACATTCTCTCCCTCACTGTTCACTGTTGCTTGGAAAACAGCCGAATGCCACAACGCTACACGGTTGTGCTCTCTCCAGCTGCGATTGGCTACCGCAGCCTGATGTCAGATCGCATTTCTCCACAAGTTGACACTGGTTCAACTTTCCTTGGCTGCTTCTCCGCAGCTGCCTGGTTTTGGCCCCTTATATCGACAGCTAGTGGTTAATTTAAACAAAATAGGCTTTGACTGGAAAATGAAGGAGATCCATTAAAGTTCGGATTAAAACCCCAAATCTAACGAGACGCGGTCATTTACCCCTAAAGCGCCAAGAGGCGTCAGGCGACTCTTCACTCCATGATTCAACCATCCCTCCTCACGCCCCGGTGAAATAAGAAAATGGCTCGGTATAAGGCATTTAGGAGAGTTTGTGTAAAATCAATACTCGGATAGGGCTGTCCCAGGAAGTAACGCAGCAGTGACAAATATCAAACGTAGAGTTCGAGGGGCAGACTTTGGCTCGTGACTCATTTCACTTGTTTGGCTCATAGTAGCGTTTCATGTGGTGTAAACTTCACCTCGGGGGCACGTTATTAGCATCAACTCACCGTTATCAATGCTTGTTAATGCGTGTTGCCGTGGTCCAAGCGCACGCCGCGTCTGTTGCTCGAGACAATGGACAGCGATGAATGGTTAAAGTGTCTGCTTAGACAGCTGGTTCAAACTCATCAGTATGAGTATATGTCAACAGCAAATCAATAGAAGTCATCGGCCAAGTGGCCTTGTGTACACAGCAGCGCTTAACAGACATCACGAGTGGGTAGAAAACATCGCCGGGAGGTTTCTCCTCCTCGTTTCTTTTTTTTTTGGTCTCCGACTTGTCGATCTTGTGTTTCAATTCAAAAGCCTGAAGAATGTCGTGCTGAATCCAGCTTCAGACTCAGTCTTCACTGGCAGCATAGCTGAGTGCAATCTGCTCACAACGGAAACCGGTGATGTTTGTCTGGAAACACCGTCTGCAATTTCCTTTGCTGCGAGAGATTCAGCGGATAATTTGGCACAAATCCTCAAAGCCAATAACTTTTACCTCGCAGTCCAGCTCCAGTTGTGAGTGATATTTGAATTCGAGCCCTCCTGAGTTCGGCTCCCTCTGGGAAAAGGAGTTTATAAAACCAATGTCTCCTCCAATTCTTGTACAACTCGGTTCTTCTATCCAGGTCTGCCATTAAGTTGTCAGTCACATGGAAGAGGAAACTACAATTAGGTACAAAATGATGAGTGAAGTGGGAATGATGACTGGACTGTTAAGTACTTCTACTATGACTTGTGGAATATTTGGTAGGAAAAAAAATGGATTGAGTCTGTTTGTTCCTGATTAGTGGGGTGGGGGGGGGGGGGGGTTCATGTCTGTCTGCAGGATTATGAAAAACTACAAGGCTGATTTTCACCGAACGAGGTCGAGGCCTGACAGCTGACACTCATGATAACGACGCGTCAGGAATATCGCTCTTGGTGGGAGTAATTTGTGAAATATGTTCAAACGTTGTTTGAGCGAATGCCTGGCAGACCAGAGGCCCCAGCTGGAGGCCTGAGGCCCGGGACTCCAGCGAGCCTCAGCAGCAAGATGCTGTTTTATACCGCATGTGTCTGTGGTCTGCTGAAGGGGAAGTGCTCCTGAAAGACAAATGGCATTTAGTTAGTGAATCAACATGTATAACTTGCAGATATTTCTGTGGCTTGCAGATAATTTGCAATTGATGACTGTGCGTGCACACACACACACACACACACACACACACACACACACACACACTGATTCCAGGGATATTACTTGGACTTGATTAATTTCCTGCTGTCTTACCCTGACTGACCTAAAACTAACCTTACTGAGAGGTACAAGTCCCTGGTAATTTTAAATTGTAGACAGATTAATGTCCCTGGTACATGAATAATACACACACACACACACACACTCACTCACACACACCCACACAAGGGCAGCATGGCTCAGAGGTAGAGAAGCCATCTAGCAACTGAAGGGTTGCTGGTTTGATCCTCACTTCCCCCGGTGACCATGTCAAAGTGTCCTTGAGCAAGATACTGAACCCCTAACTGCTCCTGATGACCCTGGGATGGACTGGTGACCCGTCCAGGGTGAACCCCGCCTCTCACTCAGTGTCAGCTGGGATAGGCTCCAGCTCCCCAGCGACATGGAGTGGATACGCGTTATAGAAAATGGATGGATGGACAATCACACACTTTCATGACATCTCACGATAGCTCTCATTTATCCAGACATCCAGCGTCTTTGATGTGTTTGTTAAAAGCAAGTGGCCAAAAAACGCCATTTAGCGTTTAGTGATGGGGTTTAATGCAGAGGGGAAATTGTTTCGTGCTCAAAGGCAATATTGTGTTATTGACAGAAACCGTCCTTTGATTTTCATCACGGAAGCCATGATGTGGAAATCTCACCACAGTTTTCAGACCCACCTTTTTCATTATTTTTAAAAGAGGAAGGAAGACCGTTATAAGCCCCTATTTTAGCGATGGCTTGTTTTTCTAAAGCTGTCCTTTCCTCAGCTGGAGGAGAGTAAAATACGATGCAACACTGCTGTGGATGCTTTTAAAAGTGTCTGTAGGAGATGATGTTTTACACACTGCTGGAAACAGGAACAGGAGGACTGGAGGTTAGATGTTGAATCACTCCATTCCAGGACAGGAAAAGAAGATTTGATGACATCTGGAACTTTTCCATTCATCCTTTTAGCAGAGGGAAAACTTGAAGTGCCCGCATCAGGAGATGAGCCGGCCAGGAGGAGGCCTGGGAGGAGGTTGGGATGTGTCAGGCTAGAGGGTCATGTATCGTCCACATGAGGAGCCACAGCACCTGTAACTCAGTACCAGCACCCAAAGGCACCTCCTGCCGGAACTGAAGCCTGTCGCTGAGATTAAAAAGGTCAGACTTTGGCCGTAAAAGAAATAAACAAATAAGAGTCCAAGCTTCTCGTCTTTATTGTTGTTTTTGGAGAACATTTTACACAAGACACAAAATTCAAAGTGGAGGCTTTCATCCTGTCAAGCGCGCTTGCTCTATTGGGCTTTTCTATTTATGACCAATTGTTTTTGCTGCGCTGCCCGAGGTGGGACTGAGGCCAGGAGACCACAAATTAATACGTGGGACGCCGGCTTTCCAGACCCACGGTCTACCACATTTACTGGTGCGTGTAATTTGATTTAATCTGAAAAAAAAGTAAATGATAAGAGTGCTTGTCCTTCTTTTATATATGGTTTGGTTTATTTTAGTACCTTCAAGGCTTCAGAAAACATGAAGAAACATATTGAGGAAGACTTGTGTTCTGAGAAATTGGACTTTATTTACATGGATTTTATTTGCATTCTAAAAACCCAAACGGTCTTTCGGGTCATGACAGGCTTTTTAGTACTGGGGCCACTCACTGAAGCCCCACTTCCACACGCTGAAAAATCCTGCCAACTCTCACCGAAACCATTGTTTTTGTTTGGCAATGGGAACAGCTTTAATTGACATTCAGTCTGGGGACAGATGACCCCGCAGCAGACCCGGGGGTTTAGTGGCTCAGGTCTGATCGGCACTGATGGGAACTCAAAGCCTGAGTGAACAGAGTAATTTGCGGGCCCTCGGTGAAGTTGAATTCTGGGACCTTTAGGAGGCTGCGTATTTCCTGTAAAGCTAAATCTTTTTTGACACGTTTTGTGTTTTGCAGATTTAGCAGGGTTTTTTTGTTTGTTTGAGGAAGTTTTTGAAATTCAGCACAGAAACCTTTAATCAGTTCTTGGTTGTACAGGGGTAATTCTGTTGGTTCTCAGCGCCTCTGGTAGAGTCGAGAATTCACTCATGAAGAACAAACAGGAACATGACATGTCAGGTTTGGAGCGTACAGGGTTGGAGTAGAGGTAGGTGGCAGGCAGGTAGGCAGGAAGGTAATTTCCAGCATGAAGATTGAATAGCAATTTGGTATGCCTCTTTGAGAGGGCAACAGGTTTTCCAAATAGATTTGTCGGCACTCTTGGAGAAAAAAATAAATAAAAATGCACCATTACAACTTCAGCTGCAGGTGGGCAGGGTTCAAGCAGACCAGAAAATCTAAGGTCTGAATGGCAAACATTTTTACTATTGTGTGCCTTTTAAAGTTCACATTGGAGCGATGAAAAGAAACGGGGGAGAAAGATGGAGGACATGTAACATTCAGTAGTTGTTCCTTAAGGAGTGTGTGTGTGTGTGTGTGTGTGTGTGTGTGTGTGTGTGTAGCCAGGTGGCTGACACATTGTATTTGACCTGGCATATCCAGGCAGCACATTGTTGCATGTAAATGTTCATAAAAAGTTGGATCCAGCAGTTTTGCGCAGCAGCCAACGCACAGCACAAATGTGTCACATGACCTGTGTGCTTGAACCAACCTGGAATCTCTGGAAAACTACTCACACGTGAATACTTGCAGCTGCGATGCTCTGGTCATCGCTGTGGCTTCTCCCCCTTCATTCCTCAATCTTCAATTCTAGTTCCAGGGAACTGGTTCAAACATCAGAAAAGGCCCTTGTTGGGGGGGGGGGGTAGTACTTTCTAAAGGGTCAGGAACTGTGGGGGCAGTGGTGAACAGTTCTGAGTAACCACAGCATTTTGTTTCACCTGCCATGTTTAGTCTGCAGCAACAAGCTCACAGGGGTCCCTCGCACTACCATTAGCATTAGCATATAGCCTCTGCAGCTACATGCCCCGCTAGGCTAGTTTCTCTTCCAAAAAGCATCTTGAAAACAATCGTGTTGCACAGTCAATGCAGCACACTTTTACCTTACACAACTCAATTCCATGCTTATAGTGGTTCGTATTGGCTAGTGTTAGCATAATCATGTAGCTAACGTTAGCTTTGGGCCGGGGTAAGGATAGCATGCCAGCTGTCAGGACTTTAGGCTGGGGTGGAAAGGCACACAATAATGGACCTCAGGAACCTTTTAGTTCCCCATAGAAAAATCCCAGGAACTAAAAGTATCTTGGCTGGGGTAAGATGAAGGTAATGTGGATATTTAGCATGCTTTCAAGCATCAGAGTTCTTCAGGGTCCATCTGATTCCGAGCTATTTTAGCTGCTCAAAACACACGAAACATCACGTCATGCTGCAAACATTTGGTTTGGCTGGCAGGTCGCCGATTCCGTCGTATCTGCAGTCGAGCAAGAAGCACCAATAGTTCTCACCAGATGAGAGAGCAGCAAACACAGCCGTCTAAACCTCTTCTCTTGGTGCTCTGTGTGCTCTCGAGTGAAAATGAGCACTGAGCAAACATTTTCTGTGATGGGCAGAGAAGAATAGAGGAGAAAGTGTTTGAGAATAATATTGATGATGAAGCATCCTCGCCTGATGCGTAACTGTCTCCCGACCAACAGCAGACTCAACGCCCTCGGAAACTGGATTTCAATTTCAGCTGGACGGCGTGAACGCAGCGAGGCGTTTGGCCTGATTCCTACCATCGATCTCACAAGGAAACAGGATTTTTCTATTTGTGCACGTAGAGAAGAGAATATGCCAGAGGTTCTCAGAGCATGAGGCGGCCTCCCCACGAGGGTGGGAGGCTCGGGGAAGTTAAGTCTATTCAAGTCAATTTTATTTGTATAGCGCCAAATCACAACAGAAGTTATCTCATGACAATACAGGTAGAGCAGGTCTAGCACCATGCTCCTTCAATGAATCTACACCCAACAATTCTCCACCAGCAAGCACATCCTGCAACAGTGGCAACGAAACCCTTCCTTTTAACAGGCAGGAACGTCGAGCAGACCCAGGCTCAATGGGGACGGCCTTCTGCTTTGACCAGTTGGGGGGGGGGGGGGGGCAGGAGAGCAGGGCAGAGACAAAGACAGATAATGGAGGAAGACAGATATGCAGAAGGAAAGAGTGGGACAGAGATAAAGAAAGAGAGAAAGGGAAGAGACTGATGGACAGACAGGGACGTGAGCAGGTGGAGCTTCGGGTGGCAGCTTGAGCCTCTTCAGGTCTGCAGCCTCCTCCAGCAGCACCCGGGATCTGGGATGAGGGGAGCCAAAAGGCTCCGGAGAAGAAGATGAGTTAGTAATACGTATGAGTATGATTTATGTATGACAAATATAGGAGGACAGAGAGGAGTAGAGAGAAGCCCAGTGCACCATGGGAGATCCCCCAGCAGTCTAAGCCAATAGCAGCATATCTAAGGGCCAGCCTAAGTAGCCCAACTATAAACCTGATCAAAAAGGAAGGTCTTAAGTCTGCTGTTAAAGGTCGAGAGGGTGTCTGCATCCTGGACCGAAACAGGGAGACGGTTCAACAGGAGGGGAGCCTGATAGCTGAAGGCTCTGGCTCCCATTCTACTTTTAGAAACTCTAGGAACCACCAGTAACTCTGCATCCTGGGAGTGAAGGGTTCGAGCTGGGTAATAGCGGACTATGAGCTCTGTCAAATATGAAGGAGTCTGACTGTTGAGGACTTTGTATGTTAGAAGGAGAATTTTGAATTCCATTCTGAATTTGATAGGGAGCCATGCAGAGAAGCCAGTACAGGAGAGACATGGTTTCTTCTACTAGTTCTCGTCAACAAGTGGGCAGCAGCGTTCTGGACCAGCTGGAGAGTCTTTAGAGACCTACTGGAGCAGCCTGATAGGAGGGAATTGCAGTAATCCAGCCTGGAAGTGACAAAGGCATGGACTAGTTTTTCTGCATCTTTTTGAGACAGGATGTGTCTGATCCTAGCAATGTTTCGTAAATGAAAGAAAGCAGTCCTAGAAATTTGCTTAATGTGGGCATGAAAGGACAGATCCTGATCAAAAAGAACTCCTAGGTTCCTTACGGTCGTGCTGGGGGCCAAGGTTGTGCCATCCAGGGTACCTGTCTCATTAGATAGGGTGTCTCTAAGATGTTTTGGGCCCAGGACAATGACTTTGGTTTTATTGGAGTTTAATAAAAGGAAATTAAGGGTCATCCAAGTTTTTATCTCCTTTAGACAGGCCTCCAGTTTAGTCAGCTGATTTATTTCATGTGGATGCATTGGTAAGTACAGCTGTGTGTCGTCAGCATAGCAGTATAAATTAATTGAGTGTTTTCTAATAATGTGACTGAGAGGAAGCAGATAAAGGGTGAAGAGGATTGGTCCAAGCACAGAGCCTTGTGGAACACCATAAGTGACTGCAGTGGTTTCCGAGGGTTTATCATTAGTGGGTACAAACTGAGATCGACCTAGTAAATATGACCTGAACCAGTTTAGTGCAGTTCCTTTAATGCCAATGACATGTTCCAGTCTCCGTAGAAGATTTGATGTTGGTCTGTAGTTGGCCAAAACTTCTGGATCCAGGGTTGCTTTTTTGAGAAGGGGTCTAATTACGGCCACTTTAAAGGACTGTGGGACGTAACCAGATAACAGCGACACAGGGGACAGATGCAGAACTTGATCTTGTAGAACAACCCTCTGTGTTTGATACGGTTGGCACTTTTGGGAGAATCTTACTATTTGTCCAACATTCCAACAATCAGAATCAAATGAATAACTTTTTTTCCATCTTTTTACTGATCTGGTGTATCCTAAAATCATGTAAGCCAGCTGCTGATGGTGGAAATGCAGGTGGCAGGGAAGGAATGTGAAACTAGTACTTTAAATACCTCAATAAATACTTCAAATAATCTGGACTGAAATACAAAACAAGAGGCGGGTGGACACAAGGCAAAGTGGTACAACCTTGAGAATGAAGCAGGAGATCGGCTGGCAAAAGGCAGGACCGGCAAACCAAACTAAAATACATAAAATGCAAAATAAAACAACCCACAAGTGCCACAAGAAGCAGGAGGGGGGGAGGATGCTGGGCCTGGGGCTGCGAGTAAGGGGAAGAGCAATCTCCTGGTGTTTGTGCGTAGACCAAAGGTCAGGTATTGGAGCCGTCGTGTCTCCAGAGACATCAGATATTTTCTCCTGTGTCGTATGACACAATGACAAACTGGCAGCTACAGAAGAGGTTTTCCAGGATCAAAGTTATAACCCTCATTTACCATTCGCACCCCCGCAACGTGTAAGTGATGCAAATCAAACAAACCGACCTTGTGTTTTTCCTGGTTGGATTTTATCCATGTTTAATTCAGCAGTCATCAACAATGAAACTGTATACCGGCATAATTTTGAGCCATGAAAATACCAGGATCTTCATCAGTGAGTGAGATTTGAATATCTTTCCATTAGCATTCTAAGTGCATCACACGTTCGGTA
Source organism: Aulostomus chinensis (assembly GCF_037954235.1). Lineage (NCBI taxonomy): Eukaryota > Metazoa > Chordata > Actinopteri > Syngnathiformes > Aulostomidae > Aulostomus > Aulostomus chinensis. Next base: position 26,646,175 of record NC_141327.1, read on the forward strand.
TTCAGGATTCAGAAGGAGGGTTGGAGTTGACGTTTAATCAAACGCATATTTGGCTTGTAAACAAAGCGGTTGGGGCAACGATTTTCAGCAGCTTCAAACGGGGTCAAATTGATCCCGAGGATAAAGGACATCAGTAAATTTGGAGACAAGAGGAAAGTTAAGAGAGAATTTCATCAAGGCCGTCGATGCTTAGTGAAGCCAATAAACCCAGCGTGAAAATTGAAAAACCTCGGGAGGTCCAAACTCATCAAATAAAGATGTATAAGAATGTAATGGCTTTCTCAATAAACACTAAAAAAAAAAAAAACAACTTTCCGCATTCACATCAAGATTTAATCAGTCACGAAGGAGACTCGAGAGATCCGACCAGACGAACGGGGGGGGGAATGTTCTGCCAAATGTAATTTAGTCAAATAGACATCTCCTGCTAAATTTAGCACGCTGACGCAAGTCCACGGCTGCACCTCAGACTTCAACGTGTGTGTTCGTACCTGTGTGTGTGTGTGTTTGTGTGTGTTCCTGCCAGGTATACGGGGAAAAAAATGATTATTAAAATGTGTTTAACTGTACTGATTTCCCCGTCCACGACTGGAATCTGGGCCTGGATTTTTATCCACCTGTTGTTTCTGCAAAGATGAACAACTAGAATGTGGAAGGCGGTCTGTCTGCCTTGCTGCCGGGGCTCTGCTGCAGCTTGAGAAAACACCTCCTCCTCTGAGAACTCGCTGTCGTGATCAAGAGATAAAGTGAATTCCGGGTGTTGAATGTCAGGTGCGCTGGTAGCCGGCTGCTCAGTTTTTCACAGATGCTAATTGGCCACATGTATTCCTTCGACTTACGAAGCTTGAAGTGTATTGATCCTGAGGACAAAAATAGCTGTTACTAATCCAATCGTATCCACTGATATCGATAAACATGACCAGATGAGGATACGGCTGCAAGACTCCCCGGACCTGCATCCTCTATTAAAGTCCTCCTCCCCTCGTCGCGTCCCGGTGTTTCTGCTGTGTTTTAAAAAAAAACAAAGGAAACACAGGGGTGGGAAATCTGTAAGAGAGCCGCTAGCAGATGTCTTGGTTGATGCTCACTGAACTAAATGAAGTTTATGATCCCATCTAAACATTTTTACGGGTTTATCTGCCGGGCTTTTTTTTTTTTTTTTTTAATTATGATTTGTTTTTTTGCCTTTATGCCTTCCACCTCATCCTCTTTCTCCACTTCGCCTGCAGCCTCTGCATCAGGAACGAGCCTCAGCAGCTGCCACACCTGCCAGCTCGCTGACTCTGTGCAGTCGGCCTTGCATTCTACTTGTCAACAGGATGACATTAAATAACAACCCAATTGCCAGAAGAAAAAGAGAGAGAGAGAGAAAGAGAGAGAGAGAGAGAGAGAGCGCGAGAGAGAATTTCACTCTTAAAACTTGTTTTACAATGTTACATCGCTCAGGTTGAGGTCTGGGTAAGTTCAGGAAAAAATACATGGTGGCTTGAGTTGACATTATTCTGCTCAGCAAAAAAAAAAGAAAAGAAAAAGAAAAACTGACGCACCGGATGTAAAATTGGAAGACAGAATAGGCTGAATTAGGCTGAATGTGAGGGTTGGAAGCAGTTTACAAGCAGTAAACGCCAGCATCGGAGGCGATCACCTGCTGCAACATCTGGGTTTTACCCACCAGTTCAACCGGTTCAAATACCGATTTTTTTTTTCCTTACACACATTTTCAATTCCTTCAGACACGATGCGTCTATTCAGGATTTGCAGAAAAGTAGAGCGCCAAACCTCTGGTCTGATACTCGATACGTCTGATAACTTGCGCACAGAGCCGAGATAACAAGGTGACCACAAGAGCTGCTAGAAAAGTAAAGCTAAAGCCGATTGTGTTGAATGTATTTATTTTGCCTGATGGCTGCGGCCTGTCGGCGCCATGTCCTGGTGGACGTTCATCCTCTCTGCAGTTAACACAAGATATGAGTGGCCGCTCAGGAGCTACGCCTGCCTGTTCCCTCCCACGGCGCAACAGGGGACGTGTTGCTCTAGCACCATGAGTCGATTTGTCTGTATCGGGTGCAAAAAAAACCTTAAAATGCGGTATTTTTCCTTTATCGTTCAGGGTGAAACGCTGTTCTCTATAGCATCTCTTCCCATCATTGTCCAATCACTTTAGACCCAGAAACCAAAAACACATCATCACCCAAGACAAGGATTTCAGAGGAACGGGAGATGGAGATTAAGGCAAATTAATCTCCAGCTCAGCCGTCACTCTCCGGAGGGGGGCGGGGTCATATATTTGCATTCAGCAATTTATTTATTTTTTTCTCCGTTAACCGTTCGTGTTTCCTGCCGCTTCTGCAACAGCGGAGAGAGGATACAGTATGAATCATAGAACAAATTAAGACTGGACTGAGTGGCTGTCCTGCTGTTTTGGGAACCCCATGTGATTTAAAGGACATTGGCTGTGGTGTGAAGACCATGAGGTCAGCAGGCTGGAACTCACCGTGTTTGTGTCCGGCCACCCTACATCTTTCAGCCGAACATCTTTTGTGTCCCTTGACTCAAAGTCAGCGTTGCTGCAAATGTTCAATGGGCTGTGCTTCATGCAGCCTACCAACCCTGATGGTGATGTCATTTCCCCTCCTAACAGCAGGTTGGATCTAGGCTTTCATTCCTCTTAGGGATTCGTTTTTGTCACAAAGTAAATGAAACGAATGCCATATATTGGAAAATTGTGGAAGAAAAAAAAAAACACTTTTTGCCATGTAATGAGAGAAACTTTATCCAGCATTTGATGATGAGTGAAATGTGAACCGACTGAGCGTGAAACTCCTGCGTTTAGGTCCGGGAAAGTACCCTGGCATCAGCGTGATTCATGACCGGGAAAAAAGTAAGCGGCTGTGTCTGCTCCGAGTCATTACACTGGATATCATGGCGCTCGCAATGAAAGGCGGGACATTGGATTGGGAACACCCTGAACCCACCGTAACGGAACATTTGATGGTGTTTTTTGCTCTTTTAGTGAGAAGTGCTGCCTCGCGATGGAATATAAGACACCACAAATTATGAGAATATTCAAGAAAGTAGGTTTTGGCACAGGAAGCACAGCTGGATTTGATGAATCAGAACTGAAAAACTGTGGCTCGCTGCGTCTCTGCTCATCCTGCTTTACTCTGACGCAAAAATAAATTGATGAAAACACAACAGTATGCTGGTGAGCTACTTACCCAATGCTGCTCATAGGAGCAAAAATGGACATCGGGAGTTGTTTCTTTTCCCCCGGGAGTGCTGCGTATCTCACCTGGTTTATCTTTGCCTGCCATATGGCCTCGTCATATTTCTGAACTAAATCATAAAGTTGAATAAACTCCTTCACGATCAAATTTACTACATCGAAACCCTGAGAGTCCGGGTTGAATAAACAGCGTCACAGCTACAGGCTGGTTCACACACATTTACTTCCCTTGAACACACAATCTGCGACCTGTCAAGGGTTAACCCCGCTTCTCGCCAAAAGTCAGCTGGGAGAGCCCCCCCCCCCCCCCCCCCCGCGACCCTGAACAGGTAAGCAATATGGAAAATGGAGGGATGGATAGACAGACAATCAGGGCTGCAGCTCCAGCCGGTTTGAAATAAAAGCTCACTTCACCTGCATAAAGGTCAGACATTCTAATCAAATCAAGCACAGAATAAATCTATTGATGGAGTAACTGTCAGTCCATAAACCAGGGCTGCAGGCTATAGATTCGCAAACAATGGCAAAACTAAACAGACGCAGGAGAGGGAGCACACAAGTGGACGTGAGTTATAAGAAGATACCAGGTATTTAGATGTAAAACAATGTGTTCAGGTTAAAACATAAAAGCGTATTGACTGAGAGAACCAGTGAAATTCCTCAGGTCAGAGTTGAGTCTAGTTTTACATAATGACGAACGCAGTACAACCGCAGCTCATTACCAAAGGACAATAACTGTTATTGCATATTTTATAACGTGAGAGATGAAGGGGAGGCACGGCTGAATGCAGTCGTGTTAATTATTCATCCATTGTGTCGAAAGTAGTCCCAGTTTTAGTTCTACTTTTTTTTCTCTCTTTTAAAATGGTCCCGACAAGATATAATTACGTTTGCCGGCGACTCCTTTCAAGCAGCTAAGAGTCACTGAGCAAACTGTTTGAAAGTTCAGTTGTGTGGAAGAGGTTTGTCTTTATCCTGGCAAAAATACCACCTGCAGGGAGTTTATGAGGAGTGTTTGAGAACGGTCCCTCCACTCTGCGTGTGAGATGTCCTCTGAACGTCAGAAATAAATTAATAAGACCGGGGCACTTGCAGCTGGCACGTGAGGCGAATGGACCACCAAAATCTGGAGGACGGGGGTCTTTGATGCGTTGCCTTTTTGAAATAATTGAGTGTTTTTTTGGTCACGCCGGTTGTCTTGTTGCTGTTTTGCACTTTTGTGATGCCGCGCTGCAGAAATGGTTCTTCTGAGCATCTCACATTCTGTTTGATCACCAAACACTGGCCAGTCCCGTACAGCTAAACCCGAATACGTCTCTTTGAGTCACCAAGGGCCTGAATTTCTAACTTCTCTGCATTCTGCGCTCCTTCCCTCTCACTGTCAGAGTTCCCTGAGCCTCAGCAGCCGTGTTAGCCTGCAGACTTACATCCTACCCTCCAGCAGGGACCAACACTTAGATTTTTCCTACGTACCTCTGCAGTGAAGCGCTCGAAGGCAGCCGTTTCAATTCAAACGTGATCATAATAAAATATGGAATCTAATCATGTCTTCAGCAGCTGCCCCCCCGTGTTCATCCTGTAGGGGAACACAGGGGGGCACCACATGTGTCATACTAACATCCCCACACTCAAGTTTTGTTGGTCTTGTCCTTCCAGGTGCGTGAACTGCTATTTCACAGGAGCTCACTCACACACACTCACACACACACACACACACACACACACACACACACACACACACACACACACACGTACTCAAGTAGATTGTACCTCTGGTCTTTGTTATAGTTCTGTCCCTCCCTTAATGTTCACATTCTTCTCTCCCCTCACTGTCAGACCTTCGTTCACGTCGTCTGCGAACTGAGTTGTGCGTTGAATCATTATAGAGGCAACATTCCACCCGCAAGCTTTTAGTTTGTCGCTGCTTCTCATTGATAGTCCTGGCAAACGCTCCCGAGCTCTTAGTGGACTTGGCGAGAGTGAAATGATTGCATAAAGTGTACTGAACAAGCTGGTATAAAGGGGCATAATTGGCCAGCAAAGCCTGCGTACACATCAGAGCAAAACCAAGGAAATAAAAATCCGAGATGAACCTAAAAATTCACATCTGGCAGAGCGACAGGAGTATCATTCTGAGAGACGCAGATTCACAGTGCTTATTTTTCTCAAACAAATGCAACGACAGAGATGGTCGGGGGGTGGGGGGTAATGACTTAAGCCACTTTCAGAGACACCAAAAACAAGCCAGAATCAAAAGCAACTAATTGGGGACCGCATGTGCAATTACAGACAGAAGCAGCACAAAAGCCCTGATGGCCGGCGAGCTGATGTTCGGGTTAAAGCGAGACAAACAGTGGTGAGACTTATCTGTGCTCAGCTTTCGATGGACGGAGCCTTCTGTCCCAATACATTCCTCCGTACTTACGCTCGTTTCTTTAAAACTTACAGATATCGAACAAACAGAGCGGTGCCGGCGAAAACCCCCCCGGGGGCAACGAGGCCAGCCAGAGACACCAGGAAGAAGAAAAAAGAAAAGGTGAAACGTTTAGTGTCAGCAGATCATCGGAAGTCTTGAGTTCCTAACCGTTTATGTGTTGTAAAACAGTCGCTGCGTCACGCTAAACTGAAGCGGCCCGATGGTACAGTCGCTGGGGTGTAGTTTTTGCATAGCAGTGGCTTACCTTGCTGGAAGAAAAGTCTTGTAAACCACAGAGCTTATTTGCAAAAACCACAAGTACAATGTACAAATCCCGTTTGCTTTTGGCTGAGGGAACCCATGCTGACGCAAAGTTCCCAGTGGCCTTCAAGAATATGTCATCCCTGCAGCACTCTACACCCCAAAAGGGATTTATGTAACACTTCTGTGTGTGTGTGTGTGTGTGTGTGTGTGTGTGTTCTCGCTCCCCTGCTTCTCCTCCCCACCTGTCTTCCATCAACTCATCAACCCAGCAGAACAAGAGCACCAGCTCATCATCCACACATCGCCAGATTGTTTCGTAAACCTCAGCAGATTTCCGAGTGCCCTTCTTTCACCGTGTGCTCGTCGCTCGCCAGCCTCTCATTTCCTCCTCCGTTACCGTGAAACCTTCCTTTAGAGGCAGAACCTCAACGCTAACAAAATCGCCCTTTTATCACAATTATCTCTGATTATTTCCACAAACGCTTGCGCCTACATGTGGGGATCCAGACAAGCAGATAGTTTCTTGTCTGGAAGGTTCCCTTTTGTCATGTTTATGAACTCACTTCAGGCCCAGTGAAGGACAGCGTTCACTGCTTTGTCAGTGTGCTGGCGTGTGTCGTCTTCGTCACCGATTTCCAATATCAAAATCAAGTGAAGCAGAAACCACCCAATTTTTCAGAATTGGCACCAAAAGAAAGGGAGAACAGGGGGGGTTTGCTCGATGAGCCAGTCCCTGTGATGGCGTAGTGTAAACTAATGAGCTCTACAAATAACAGTTTCCTGTTTATCAGCTGAAAAGTGAATGGGCGAATAGGAGCAGCTGCTAGGGATATGAAACGCTGGAGGCAGTGCTTCTTGAGAATGACAGAAATTCATTGACATCTGCTTTTTTGGAAAAAAAAAAAAAAAAAAAAAGTAAAGCGTTATAAATTTGCAACATCTTAGTTGCCCCGGGTACTCTCTGATTATGAGATGAACAGATCCAGATTTAAAACTTGTCAGTGCCACGGTACGCCTACCATGGCGTCCACATATTTCTGTCTTCAGTGAGTCATCGCTCATCGTCTGACAGTGAATCTGCTTCCTGGTCCCACAGGAACCACCCTTGAGCTCCAGTGGGAGTGACTGTTAGACGTAATTGTCTCTTGCAGTGTGTGCTGAGTGGATCAAGTTTCCTAACAGGGAAGTTAAAATGATTTAGAAGAAGGAAGTAGAGGTTAGCTGCCTCTGAAATTGTGTTTTTTTTTTTTTTCTTCTCTCGACGCTCCAGGGAAGCAGGTTCCAGGCTCCGATAGTTCTGGTTTATGTGTAGAACTTGTCAAAGTGAAAAAGAGGCATGAAACACAAGTTTCCAGCTCAGTGGCCGATGTTACTGCTGCTGCCTCTTCCTGCCTGTTTATACTGGCTGTGGAGGTTTTTAGTGACATGGAGACGGAACCAAATGCAGACACAGGAGGGCTGCAAAAGGAAGATAATGGTGTATTTTTTAATCCTCACTGAACAAACCATTCTGAAGCAATCTTTCCACTCTAAGATATGCACAGAGGCGGTAACCGACATGAGTCTGACTCTCCCGTTCCACTCACAGCCACGCGCTGTTAGTGACTGTGTCCTCTGCCCTGTGCCTGCTTCTGTAGGCGATAATCCAAATGTAAACCCTTAAAAAAAACATGCAGTAAAATACTCTGGACTGGTTTCAGTGCCACCAACCCTCATCCTGACCGCAGCAGTGACCTAAACAAGGAATTATTCATCTCAACACCACTCTGCTGTTTTCAAAACCAACAATAGCTGTGTGAATCTGTCTCTCGCCCCCGGGTCTCGCTGTCTTCCACTGCTTCTCACAGAGGCTGCATGCAGACCAGAATAGCACTATTAAAAACCACAACAGTCAGCAGGCATCCTGAGGGCGCATTACTCTGGATGAGGAAACCGGGACGTCCAGCTCAAATTGGTATCCATGCATAATGAGGTGTGCTTGTTTGTGGCGATAAAGTGGTGCATACGTGACATGCGCGTCTGTGCATTACATCCACCAGCAGCTCCAGGAATTCAGTCCAAATGTGTGCCAACATAGTTTTATGACATAATTTTCACATGAACAGGCTGTTTACTAGAGCATCGCTTTGGGAGAACTGCGTAAAAGTCACTTAGCATCTGAGGAGCAACATTAGCATTAGCCTGTCAAACAGCACGGCCTTCTCCCCCAGAGGAGTGCCATTCTGATGCAACCGCTGTAACTGAACCAAGACGAGAGTTGGATGAAATGCTAATTGATCGATTAATTATTGATGAGAGGAAATGTTTGGAGAAAAATGCATGGAATTAATGAAGTTTAGCAATTTTATGACAATAATTTAGTTCTTTTTAACAATGTAATTCCTTTTTGTTTCTATAAAGACAAAACAAACCGAAAAAATTATCAATGGAAGGTGAAAATGGGCCTGCTAGTGCGCTCCTCACTTACCACATATGCTAACAGCAACTGGGAATGGTGCGTCATACTGTGCTCCAGCGCTCTTTCCACTACAACCAGTGAAAGGAGCCACAGTAGTGTGTCTAGCCCCCATCATAAGCTGGATACCAGCGCCAATAAAGTGAGGAGTAGTAATGGACATGAATCACATCACACAAAACAATACAAAAACAAGTTGGTACAGCCTGAGGTACAACCAGGCAAGTGAAGCGGCAACTGGAGGCAACGTGACAAAAGTGTCGAGGCAGAAGCGCTAAAAATAAAATTAACAAGTTAAAAAAAAGCAGCAGATAAACACCTGTAACACACGAAATATCAACACATTAGTAATTGGTGAATAACAGTGTCATAAACTGGTGGATACAGGCGTTAATCAGCAGGACACCAGTCTTACCCTCAGTATACGAGCAACGAGCATTTTTAACCAGTTTCTGCAGACTGACACGCAAGTGCTTTTATTGCCAGCTCCGCTACCGTGTGTGTGTGTGTGTGTGTGTGTGTGTGTGTGTGTGTGTGAGACTGTGAGTGAACGGCATCATTCTAAAGAGTTTCAGAAGAGTCATTAACGTTGAAAATTGCTATAATGCAGTCCATTTATAGCTTTCGAAGTGCTATTAGCCATAATTTCAGCTTGAGACAGGCTTCTTTTTGCTAATCTTTTTTTTTTTTGTGTCATTTTCAGCCCTTGGTTGCATATTGTTGTGCCAATTGTTTTCCCCTCCGATTGGTGTGATCGTCTGAGTTAGACAAATTGTGCTGTCTCTTCCTAGGAACTGTGGACGTAGAGCTGGACACAGTGTCCGTGACCCCATTAGAAGGAGCAGATCCAAAGGACACAAATCGTGTTTGACAATGTGTGACACGTCACCGTCGCAGAGAAGCGCTGGAAAACTAATAGGTTTGGCGGAGTTTGCGACTGTAAGACATCTGTGATACTCTGGTTTAGTTTGCATGCTCACATAAGAGGGCCTGCGCAGATGTTATAGAAATGTCAACGGAAAAACATGCCATCGCATCGCATCCCTCTGGTGACAAGCAGATAGTAATCACGGCTATGCTCGGGTGAACTCACAGCTAAGTACACAAGCTTGCTCCTCGCTGCTACCAGTGTAATTACAGAGGATAGTGCTGAGGATGGATGAGGTAGGGAGCCGTTGTGAAAGTAAAACTACTCAGCTGCACCCGTGCAAATGAAAAAGCTACTCATTTTCAAGGTGCAGTTAAGTTAAAGCAGCATACTGTTCTCCGCAGCGTTCGTAATTAGTTTTTATTGTCAGGGGGCATGCGATGTAGAAGCGCTGGGTTGTGAGTGGAGACCATTCCCATCAATCCCGCGGCTACAAACCCTAGAAATTCATGCTCCAGGTCTGTTTGAAATGCCTCGCTGTTTGATATCTGACTGCTCTGTAACAAAGAGCTGAGACAGCTGTCCTCGCTGACATTCCTTTCCGCGCCAACACAATGGTTTTGCCATCTGGGTGTTCTGATGCAGTGCTGATGTTTTTTTTTAAGTGCACTCATTGATTTCTGTCTACCTTCTTGTGTTGCAACCAGCTATGAGAATTCTTCAACAGATGTCTGGTAGCCATGCTGTTTGGCCTGAAGATCATGTAGGCTCTGTACCTGCGGTGGGCTCAGGCTGTGTAATCCTACCTGCAGCTCAGCGTTTTAACGAGACGTGTCCTTTCATCGTGCTTTTCCTCACCTCGCTCATTTTACTTTCCTTGATGTCTCCCACAGTCATTGATGCCTTCGCGCATGTGATTTACTTTGCATTTATTCTAATAACCGTCCACCCTGCTTTGACCCCAGTTTCATCTTTCTGTTTCCTGTCTCCCTTGTGTTTCCCCCTCCTTCCCCCTCCCGTTCTCCCTCCCCTGCTTCGCCTCACTTCTTGTCTGCCATCGGTTCATCAACCCTGCAGTATGAGAGATCCAGCTTGTCATCCACTCATCACCAGATTGTTCCCTAAACCTCAGTGGATTTCCCTGTGCCCTTTTTTCATAGTGTCTACTCTTTGCTCGCCTGCTTCCCATCTATCTCCTCCTCCTCCTCCTCATCCGTTGCCCTTTTATCCTTCATTAAATCCCCTCATACCAGCCAGCGGTCTGAAAAGCCGTAAAGACGAGTGAGCAATGCTGGGCGATGTGTCACATATTCATTTTACACAAAGTACCTCACTGCGTACGGATCCCTATCAATAAGAAGTTAATCCGTTTCTTTTTTTCTTTGTTAGTTCAGCTCAAGGCCAAAATGCTTTTGCACAGAACTCCAGATCAGTGAGGTAAAACCAGGCCTTGAAATATATTTCAAGGCCTGGTTTTACCTCATTAAGTGATCCAAATGTATTTACGTGTACACAAGATACAATTTGTTCCAAAATAGTTATTAGATTCCACCTGCATTTATTACTTTGTGCACTGTCAGGTCTTTTTGTGAATTAGCTGATTGTTTTTTGAAAGTTTTTCATGTAGGTTAGATTCTTGTTCCAGAGTTTTTAAACTCAGGGCGGCAACACACCGTAAGGAGGGTGTTTGAGGCTGGACGTGAGCCAGTTTTACAGTTTTAGATGATATATAACTGTGATTTACACTTCCCTGAGCCTCTGCTTATTGTATGTAATAATAATAATAATAATAATATATTTTGTAAGAGAGCAAAAGTAAAGTCACTTCTCATTAAACCATTCTAAATTGATTTAAATCATAGCTAATAATCAGGCATTATTACACCGAGTTTTCAGAACAACAGCATTTATATAAACATGCAATATAAACAAGTACTTGCACAAAAGTAAAACATTGGTATGGATTAAGAATGAATAGGGAACATATTGAAATGCGTGTAAATAAATATTATTCATACCAGCTGAACCCTGCAACCCGCAACAAGATGCACAGTACAGCTGAAGGATGGAGGGTTGCTATTCACACTGCGTCATAAAAATAATGATGATACAGGATACACACACACACACACACTGTTATTCATGTCCATTATTCATGTCCTGCTCCCTTTGACTCCCAAACCAATCAGCTCCCTGCCTGCTCTCACCTCCTGCCCCCCAGGTTTTTGTTGTCTCATTAGCTGTCCGTTGTCTTCCTGATGCTTGCACTCATCTTCCCGCGCTCACTTATTTTGTCCGTTATTGACTAAAGGGTGGTCTGTTGTCCCCCCAACAAAATTTAAGACGTATTCAGGTTAAGCTCACCTGTTGCAGCAGTTCACCGGCTGGGGCGCCCCTGACACCACGCGTGAGCCTGCTGTGACCAGTTCCTCTCTGGGCAGTACAACTATGATCCTTGCTGCAGGCTTGATTCAGTGAGACCTGATAAAATCCCCAAAACTCCCGAGCGGAGAACAGGTGTCATCCCTGAGCTTCTCCAGAAAGCCGTTCCCAGGAAATGAAACGGAGCTTATCAGAACCTAGTTTGTGCTCTGGCATAGAACTGTAGAATTGTATTTTAAGAAGCGGGTGAATCTGTGCTTTTAAAGAACCGACAACCATAATCATGTTATAAAATATCACTATGTAATTCATAGTCCGCGTATGGGTAGTCGTGTTTCGTCAAGCGAAGTTTGGAAATAATGCAATGCAAATTGCAGCAGGCGAGGCTCTCGCAAGCGGTACAGAGGGAATGAGGCTACGCTGTGTAGCTTGGGCAATGTCACCGTCAGTAGAGGGAGTAAAGGTGACCAACCCAGACAGAACACTCAGTGTTTGGGCCACCTTGCTTTCAGTTAGGCGTGTTCTAACGGTTCTTCAGTGCCAGCTGGTATCGGCTGTGTCGCGTGCCGCCCTGGGAGGAAATCTCAGCAAAAACACCCGGGCAGTAACATGCTTTTTTGTTTTTTGTTTTTTTTTTGCAAAGTTGAGGGAGTATTATATATAGTATATCTAATTTTGTCGTTCCCATCAAACTTTTCTTGTGTGATACTGCAAAATGCGGGTTATCATTCATTGGTGGAAACATGATTTATGGTCGACACTTCTATCAGAACATATGCAAGACAAAAAAGAGGAGCTACTTACACTGTGTGAACCCAGGCAGGAACAGAAGGGGGGGGGGGGTGTTCCAAGAACACAACAAATAGCTGTTAAATCTTCGTACTCTGTCATAGATTGACTCTCATTTGTCAGCATGGAAGTCCAGATGGACGATAAATTTCTTTGGTGTCTTTTTCTCTTGCACTAAAGATGTTGCTGTTCCAAGCTACCGTATCTTGAGGTGTTGGTTCTAACATGTTTGCTCTTGGTTCTAAGCAAACGTCAACGTTTGAAATTTGTTCTAAGGAAACGCTGTGGGTGTTTGCTCCCACCCCTCAGCTAATCCTACCTTTTGGTGTTTGTTCTTAGTTCTCTCGCTCATCAGCATATCAGTATGTCTCTTCCAGCCAGTTGAATTGTGTTGGAATAGCTTAAGTCACCCCCCCCCCCCTTTGACAAACAAGATACTCGCTGACCCCCAGGTGGGATGAGTTTGAGACCCCCTGTTCTAGAGAGTGGCCCCTCAGGGATGGACCAGGCAGCCACTCACCTCTGGGGTCTTGCAGGGACAATGACAGAGTGGAGGAGCGCCCTAAGAGTTGTGTTGCTGAAGGGAAGAGTGTACGTGTAGCCACTGTAACAAGGTGGAAAAGATGAAGAGGCCGATGGAGTACGTGACCTTCTTTAATAGAGCCTGAACCCTTTCACAGGGAAGGAGCCGTTGCTTGTCAGCAGTCTCTTCTTTAGCAAGTCCTTGGTCCTCCTCTTGGCTGCTCTTAACCTCAGTTATCCCTTCGATGTACAATTTTTTGCAGCATCCATTAAAATGTCACACACGGAACTAATGCTGATGTCAGGAGGATGCTCAAGCCATCTCTGCTCTCCTCAATACCTTTGGTTTTCCAGCTTTCCAGTAAATATGTATTGATATTCTAACCTTATGCTATATTCTGACCATGTGCAATATTCCAACCACTCATGGACAACACACATCTATGTGCAATATATATTTATATTTAAATGTATATACACCATAATTATTCCTCAAGACCGTGCACGTTCCATCTATGTCTGCGTGTTCAGATTGTATACATTTTTCGTATTTTTCAACTGTCTTTTGCACTGTTATTGAACCTGCGTACAGTGACAACAGAGCCATTCTCTGATTCTCTCTCTCTGACTCTCTGAAATAAAACAGGATTTCCATGGGCGACACAGTGGTGCAGTGGTCAGCACTGTGGCCTCACAGCAAGAAGGTTCTGGGTTCGAGCCCCGGCTCCGGCACGGGATCTTTCTGTGTGAGTCTCCATGTTCTCCCTGTCCCTGAGTGGGTTCTCTCTGGTACTCCGGCTTCCTCCACAGTCCAAAGACATCAAGAGGGGACCAGGTTAATCCAGACTCTAAAAGGTGTGACTGTGAGTATGAATGGTTGTCTGTCTCTATGTGTTGGCCCTGTGATGGACTGGTGACCTGTCCAGGGTGAACCCCGCCTCTCACCCAAAGGCAGCTGGGATAGGCTCCACCCCCCACGACCCTTAACAGGATAAGAGGTAGAAAATGGATGGATGGACGGATTTCCAGTTGAACAAAGCGGTTAACTGCACAGAATTCCTAAAACTCCAAGCAGTAAAGAAGCTGAACTGAGAAGAAAACTGAGAGCTGAAGCACTGAAAGGACGCAACACGAGGGAAAAACAACTTTCATGCGGTGTTTGTATGAATATCATCAATTCCGTGTTTTTGTCAATGAGGAACGCAGAGGAAAGGCCTCTGTCAGAATGAAACTGGATTTGTGTGGAGGACATGCTGTACAAACTAGCTGCATGCTGCGTCCCGCCGTGATTCTCGGGTTGGATTCAGCTTCTGACAGATGATCCCCCTATTAAGAGGCAGAGAACAGTTCCTGCTCTGAGTAAACCAGTAACACATCAAATTTGGTGGCCCAAGAGGCAGAAGATGTTTAGAATGATGTTCACTCTGTACCCTGTCTGATATCCAAAGGGTGCACATCTGGCCTCTTGCAGAGGAGTATTGTACTTTTAACAAAAGTAACTTGAACAGAACCTTCTTTCAAAAGTGTGCTTGTAAGTTCAGGGCTGCTTTTTTCGTTTTTTCGTTTTTTTTTTAGTTTTTTTTTCGTTTTTTTTTTTAGATGTTCACTGTTACTTTATGACCGACTGTTGTTTGCATGTCTTTGGCAGTAATTGCATCAAGTTTAAGGTATATTCATTTGTATTAATTTATGGGAGTTTTCATTGATTTAGCATCTGCAAAATCTAATAAATTTCCCCACCCGTGGGTGAGGCTCTGGCAGGAGGAGGGTTATGTTGCCATGGCCTCACAGGTCTGGTGTGACTAATGGACCCCTCGCCTCACAGGCAAACACTCGCTCTGTCTCGCTACAGGCATCTTATATTGATTTGGTATGGTGTTCCTATGGAGTTTCCATCCATCCATCCACCCTGGACGGCTCGCCAGTCCATCGCAGGGCCATCAGGAGAGATTAGGGGCTCAGTATCTTGCTCAAGGACACTTGGACATGGTCACCGGGGGAAGTGAGGATCAAACCTGCAACCCCTCTGAGAGAGTTTATTTTACAGGAAGTAGTTTTGACCTCATACAAATTCTCCTACCCTGGAGAGAGAGAGACAGAGTGGGGAAGGGACAGAGAGGAATCCAACCCCCCCCCCCCCCCCCAAAAAAAAATGAACTTCCCTTGGGATGTGGTCAGATTATGTGATTTCCCTGCTGCGCATGCACTGGCATGCTAACTGACTGCACGACAACTCAGTTTGAATGTAAAGAACTGAGCCCAAGTTAGACAAGCCTCATGACCTTCCAGGGGTTCTTGAAAGGTGCTGAATAAATTATGATTATTAAAAAAATCATATACATTGCCATTTCATGACCAAGATGCAGAGGCAGTTCAGACTGGGATGTCACTCTTCAACAAGCAAAGGCTACTTGTAGGCAAATCAACAGAGGCTTAAGACATGTTTCACACTGCGGTTGCCACAAACTGGAAGGAGGAGATCTCTGGAATTCCCCCGTTCACTGAATGTGACAAAAGGAATGGTTAAGACATCTCTATCCTTTTATCCATATCTACCCGTCAAAATTGATTTTTGCAGTTAAACAAGATATACCAGACAAGTTAAAGGGTTCTTCTTGACCTTCAGGCTGCCAGCAGAATCCTTCACGTAACACATTCACGTGGCTTTTACTCCACCGTCCTGCGCACTGGGATGTACTCAAGATAAACGACGAAAGGCATGTTTTTCTGCTCCCTTTATCACCGCTGATGCCGGCGCGAGGGACCTTCCTAATTGGGATTTATTTTCACCACAACGAGATTCTGACAGTTTGCGAGACTTAAATGTAAATCCGTGTGACTTCGTGGATGTTGAACGCCCATTAAAATTGGTGGTTGTTTTTCTCAGCAGCAATGGTACATAAATTTACATACAAACATTGAAGGGGCTGCCAGCGTTGCAGGGTGATTTTAACTTTTTTTTTTTTTTTTTTTAAAGAGGGAACGTGTTCATTTATTCATTTATGTATTTTGCTTTAAGAAAAAAAACGTGGACGTTTGACATACTTGTGAGTATACGCGGCGATGCTGATGTTCTTGCAGGGTCGTGTCGAAAAGCTTGAAGAGGTGGACATAAATAAATTACAGTCTATCAGATGTTTCCATTAGCCTTAGGTGTGCTGACTCGTGCCGGACCAAAAAGCAAAGTGATCATCACATTTTATCCGTCAAAAAAAGAAGAAGCAAAATCGGTCCAGTTACAAGTCAGACCACTGTTAACATACTGCCGATACCACAAATGTACAATTGCACTGCTTTCATGCAGAAATCTGACTCTTGTTCAGCTCTGCTAACAGCTCAGCTAACAGCTCAGCTAACATCTCAGCTAACAGCTCAGCTAACAGCTCAGCTCACTGCAGTTCAGCAGAGGATATAGGACGACTCGCGGCTGGTCGAAGCTTGATTAGATTAGTATTGACTGGGAAGATCTGCCAGGGCAGCGTGAGTGGAGCATCAAGGCGGCTGTGTAACTTATTGAGGGGCAGAAGGCCAAACAGAGGGGGTGAAGTAATTCCTACCCTGGTACTTCTAATGATAGGGTGCACTCACGGGAGCTAAAGGTGAACTGAAAAATATGACAGATGATAAATTGGAGTATTTCAATTTGTAGCGAGTAGAATACTTGAGGAAATGCTGCTACACTGTACTCCTGCAAAGACTTGAACCATTTCTGAAGTGTCGGATCCTATTTGGTTACTCCTCAACACTCCGCTTCCTCATGTGCCTCTTCCAGGCTTGATGAAGGCAGCTTCAAAAAGACACATTACACGTTCCTTCAAAAAAATGTCGTCCTCTTGCTCTAATAACTTTTTACACCTCATCTTTCACGCCGTCACCACCTGTCTTTGTTGTTTGACCCCCCCTACCCACCCACACACACTCACTCTCACACACACACACACACACACACACACACACACATCCCACACATCCCACCCCCGGGGATGCAGCGTCGCTGACAGGATCATAGTGGACAGATTTCAAAGGCTTGCTGCTGGAAATAATCAGCGGGGAACTTATGCCAAACCTTTTGGGTGAAGAGAACAGAAACTGGATGTGTGTGTGTGTGTGTGTGTGTGTGTGTGTGTGTGTGTGTGTGTGTGTGTGTGTGTGTGTGTGTGCGTGCGTGCGTGTGTGTGAGAATCAGAGCGTATTTGATAACCAGAGAGAATAATCAAAATGGAATGAATGTTGATGACAAAAAAAGAAAAAAAACTGTCACAACATTTTACTGGAGACATTTGCAAGAGATAAAATCCGCATTCAGACAGCGAACTCACACCCTCTCTTTAACATGCACGCACACTCCCACACGCACGCACACCTCTACTGACAGGACAATCAATCAGACAAGACATTTTAAATTTTATTTATTTTTTCCTTTTTGTGGCGCTTGGGGACTATTTTTAGTAACACAAACAGACTCACAAAACACCAAACACATTTTAAGATGGACTGACACGACACAACCGGATATAAACAAAGATAAGCAGACATTAAAAAAGGAAATCTATAAACCCAACAATGACATCTCACAGACACGCACGAAACGACAGCGTAGGCGGCAGGACCCATGCGGACCCGACTCCCTGAGAGACCGGCTGGTGGCTGGCACCTGTACCTGCCTGCCGTGAGTCCAGTGTGAGGCTGTGCTTGTCCACACACAGCAGATTACATAAGCAAATAAATCTGTTTTCACCGACAACTGCTTTCTAGCTGAGTTTGTACACATTGTGACCTGATTACTTCGCTGTGGGTTCATAAACACTCCCCCAGGCATTTTTGAGGACAGTTAGTCTCATTTTAAGCACAGCCTGCACTCTGCCGCCCGTCACGTAGGCCCGGCGTTTAGCGCGCAGACTTGCTGATTTGCTTTTGAGCTGCATCGACTTCATATCTGGCCTAATTAGAAAACACTGAAGCAAGAAGCACCGCACGTTACACTTTAATGTGTAGCCATAGTCCGCTGACTACCATAATGGCTTGCAGTTATGTGTTGCACTATTGTGCTGTCCTGACTGGAAATAATTAATAATGCTCAGCAGGCATGACTGCCCCATGAATTTATAATGTTGGTGGAATGAGGAGGTGAAAACCCAATGAAATGAAGCGCTGACAACTGAGGGGCAGCGTGTCCGAGAGGTTGGATTTAAGTGACTATGAGCAGGCAATAACAGGACAGAATTTGTCAATTTGGACACAGACATAAAGACCACCCTGGTGATTGATGGGAATGTATGAAAACTGCAGACATTTGCATCTGCATAATGGTCCAATCAGTCTGAGAGTTGTGGAGATATTTCAGTCTGACTGAAGTGATGGACAGGCACGATTGTACCACGGTCTCTGTGAGGACATGTAATTAACATCATGTTAAAAGTGTGCAATTAAACATAATAAACACATGTCACAGCTATAGTTTGCATCCGTCTGTCCGTCATCTTCGGGTTCCGGTAGGATTGCATCCATAGATCAACACCTGTTTGTCAGCCATGGGATTCTTGTCAGATTCACATGCGCTGCGTCTCTTCCTGTTGTGTCCCAGCCCTGTGAGCTGAGACATCTCTCTCTCTGAGAGCTGTTAGCCAGTCTGGGTTCTAGCTGCATTCCTTCTTCTTTGTGTTGGCTCTATTAAATTCTGCCTAGGTTTCTTGGGGGCAAATACATTAACCTGCCTTTGACCGGAATGCGTGCAGTTTACTGTCAAACAGCCGTGTGATGGCAGCCTCCCTTGCTTCATTCACACGTAGAAAGACAGATTTTTGGATTCTAGAGCCGTGCAGCAGTGCCACAGGACATCCAGCCACCCGCACCAAGCCTGTAACCATCCCAACCTTCACCGAGGCTTAAACCCTCAAATGGCCCTTTGAAGGGGCCTCCCAGAGTCACGATGGGCCAAAATGTTCCCAAAATATAATAGTATCTTCAATATGGAGCACACATCGGCCTGCTAGTCTTTGACTGCCCCATAATTAATTCCACGTAAACGAGCACACACTCGCTTGGTGATTGAGCTTCTAAGGCCGTGAGCTGACAGCCCACCTGTTTAATGAGTTGTGTTTCATCTGCTGTGTTCCATGGAGCTTTGTGGCTGTTTGAATAATATTTTTTGTGTTGTTTATTTGTAAAGGGCTTTGTGATTTTAGTCCCCGAAAAGTGCTGTGTATTTTTCTTACTTCCCGGATATGTTTAGATATTTAAATCTGTGCTAAATCATGCAGACTCGTCAAACTACTTCAATATTTTGTAGCGTACACTGTGTGTCTGATGATATGGATTTTCCTACAGAAAAAAAAAAACATGAATGCAACCTACTCCTTCACCTTCATGAAAAATCCAGACTGTACACGAAGCATGTAGTATGCATACTGATTTAAAAAAGTTGCACTGCAGCACAGAAGTTTTCCATGTAAATTCCACATTCCAAATGTGTCTGAATCAGGTTTTTGCGTCATAATTGTGTACGCAAATTACTGGACCAAGATCAACCTCAGAGTATTTGTGCAGCAAGAGGAATGAGCTCGTGGAAGATACACACTTTCATCAGTGAATGGAAAAACAACCCTCCAGTGTTCGAATCTGCATGCACATCATTCACTGAACTGCAGTAAAGAGAGGAGGAACACATTCTTGACTGGAGGGGAATCTAAAAAAAAAAAAAAAACGGAAAAAACCAAGGTGATTTTCAGCCTTCAGATGATGCACAGCTATCTTCACTTATCATTACTTCCAGCCTCTTCACTCTCACTGACAAGTAATGGGAAAAGTTATAAATTATTATCAATGTGACTGGAGAGCAGAGTAGGAGGAGAGGAGAGGTGTCTTGGGATTTCAAGAGGCCGTATGTCATTTATCGAGGTTTCAGATCATTTCTGCTGCTATGTCATTCACTCTGGCGTGACAGAATGAGCCCAAAGACTCATCCACGAGGCTCTGGACGCTCCCCTTGACGACCAATGAACTCCACTGCTGGATAGGCGAAGTCTTACATTACTCAAGTAGAGGGACGCTGGACAGTGAGGATACCTCCACCCAGGCCCCGCCGCCCTCCAACCTAATCATCCCCTAATATGCACTGAGCTACATACAACCGCCGCCGAGCAACAAACTCCACAGGCTCACTTCAGCTCTGATCGGTACGGCTCGGTAGGCGTGTGTTTCCTCTAGCACTGGGTACCACGTCAGCGTCGGTGAGCTGAGAGTTCCCCGGCGTAATTCGTGTGCGACACAACAACAACAATGGGGGACATGGAGGCAGCGTGATGCCTGTTGTTCCGTCTGTGGTTTTTGCTTAGACTGAAAGTGAGGGACGACAAACAGGCAAGGCTTCAAGCGGCGAAACAGAACACCCAAGAAAAGTATAGAAGACTTTACCAAGCGATGATCAGTATTCCACCGAGGCCAAGATGATACGAAGTAGAGGACATAAGCGGGTAAGTTACCCAATCAGTGCCCCGCTATGTGTTTACGTCACATTTTAGTCCCCAGCGGAGCAGGGACCAAAATGGTAGCGGTTAGCACCGTGTTGGGCCCAGTGGACACGGGGCCAAACCAACCCGAGCCGAGCCGAAGTGAGCCAGTGGAAACACCCCCTAAGTTTCAAAAGCGAAGTCTTGGAGGCCGGTGCCTGCGGTTGCTGTCCGCCAACTTCAGAACCTGCGAAGCAACTGGCTCTGACCCACAAGGACGTTATGAGACGTCTGTCTGATATTCATCCACTCCAAAACTGTCGATCCCTGAATTGTTTTTCAGGGATT
Organism: Aulostomus chinensis; assembly: GCF_037954235.1. Classification (NCBI taxonomy): domain Eukaryota; kingdom Metazoa; phylum Chordata; class Actinopteri; order Syngnathiformes; family Aulostomidae; genus Aulostomus; species Aulostomus chinensis. The sequence continues at coordinate 26,666,893 of NC_141327.1, forward strand.
GCAGGCATCCACTGTTGAGCGCTTTACACAGTCCATATCACGGCTCTCTTTTATTGGCGTGTTTATCACAGTTGGAAACATTTCTGCAACGGATTTATATTAAAATTACAATCAAAACTCATGAATGAAATGCGATAAAAATAATTTGAAGAAACTCCACTTTCAAGTTGCGATAATAATAACGAATGAAAGCGTAATTCAAACACAAATTTTAATGAGGGTCATATTATTTCTAGCTGTGTTCATACACGTCACACACACACACACACACACACACTTAAAGAATAGTTAATTATTTATATATATTTATCTTTTATATCCTCTGTATGTTTGACAAGAGCCGGCGCTCATTTCAGGCCACTATCAACTTTTAATGAGCATGTATTGTGTCAGTTGTTCTACTGGCTTTGTTGTATGTTTCATTTCCGCTTATGCTTTATTTACATCCCAGTGCTCTAAGTGCTCTTTCCTCGTGTGGGAGCGAGGGTGAACTTTCGATGAGAAATAGGAGCTCGGAGAGGATCCTTAGTGAAGAAGTCAGGTGCTGGTGTATCTGCCGTCGTCAAACAAGGCGAGCCAGTGGAGACGCAAGCATCCGACTTTCTGACTCCTTCCCTGAACCCCCGCCCGCCAACATTCGGCCCTTCCCACTTGCATTCGAGGTGAGGTGGAAGCCACCTCTGACAAGCCTCGAGACCCTGCTGAGAGTCGCCTCCCAGGCTTATTACCCAAACATCGTAACTGTTATTGCTTCCGTTTTTATATCTCTTTTATGTAACCACGCTCTTCTTATTCAGCCATACACCTAGACTGCCTCCCATGATGCACTGGGCTCCTCTCATTCTCTCTATCTGGGCACATCCATAGCCGTTAATGCAGTGGTTCTCAGCCTTTTTTGAGAAGTGACTCTCCACGTTAATCCAACTGGTGTGCCTAACCCCGACTTCCATGCCCGCATACTCTCACCCCATCTGTTCCGTGCACGATTTTGCTCAGAGGCAGAATAATAAATTCTTTATTTGTTTTTCGGAATTTAAGATTTACTCAAATAACTGTCCTCGCGGCCTTAGAAACATATTTTCACATGTAAAAATCTTTCTGTGTGAGTCTCCATGTTCTCCCTGTTCCTGTGTGGGTTCTCTCTGGTACTCCAGCTCCACAGTCCAAAGACATCAAGAGGGACCAGGTTAATCCAGACTCTAAATTGACTGTAGGTGTGGCTGGGAGAGCCAATGGTTGTCTGTCTCTATGTGTTGGCCCTGTGATGGACTGGCGACCTGTCCAGGGTGAACCCCGCCTCTCACCTGAAGGCTGCTGGGATAGGCATCTTAATGAGAGATTTCACTTTGCTAAAAAGTTAAATGGTGTGAAAACGTTGCGCTCTGGCAAAAAAAAAAAAACAGTGTAAAAAGTAAAATTGGCAACTGTGAGGACAAGTTAAACAGAAACCGTCTCCTACGACAGATGCGATGTCACCCACCGTAACCTCTGAGTATTTTGTTAATTAAACGTCGCTCACTGCACGAAGGATTCAGGTGTTCTCCAGCATTTAATGGCTTTTTCTTTGGCATGTACCCTGACCCTGCTATCGTACAGATGGGAGTGAAAACATAACCTCGTTAGCAGAGTTAAAAAATACCACAAACACAAAGCTTTCACCCTGACAACCACAACTGCTCAATTCCAACCAGACGCCAAACTCAGGACTTAACCCCACGCCACCCCCCCCCAAAAAAAAAACTTGTCGTGCCCAGAAACCTTGATTTCCATAAAATGAACACAACACCAGTGTCAGAATGTCACTCCAAGCAAGGATGGATGGATTCATCATTTCATATGTTTCTCTCCAGTATTTAACCGTTTGCACCCTGCCATCTTAAGATCGTCATGCACAGTCAGCTCTCTGGGGCGTCATGAAGCCGTGTACAAATGACAACAGTTTGATGGAGCCTATTCCAGCTGCCTTTGGTGGGGTTCACCCTGCACGGGTCGCCAGTCTATCCCAGGGCCAACACATAGAGACAGACAACCATTCACGCTCACAGCCACACCTACGGTCAGTTTAGAGGATCTGATTAATCTAGTCTGATTATAATTATTGTTTTTAAATGAAAGCTCTGTATTTCATAACCTCATTCTGTGGTTTTTTTTTTTGTTTTTTTTTTTAAACCTTTTCAAATGTTAAATTGATGACTGGGTTCTAAAGTTGAAATTCCCCCCAGGTGTTGCAGTCCCTGTCAGCTTTTCCATGCCTGCCAACTCTCCCTCCTGGCACGCATCTAACAACATGTTGATTGAATTCTGATTAATTGCTGGAGCGGCTTCCGAATCCCTGCGTGCTTTCAATTCCACACCTTTTCTTGGAACGGGTGGCATGATCACAATTCCTCCATAGTCTTATGTGGGGGGCTGTGATTGCGCTGCATGAAAGTCGAGCTGGATGTTTGCACGCGTGAGTTTTGACCACAAAGGCATTCATTAGTTGAAGGTCTTCACGGAGGATGAAGGAGGAGTTGGAGGAAGGAAATCAATAAGGGAAAAAAAGTTGATTGATGAACTGACTCCTGCTCGTGTGAGAGGCCTCACTTCTATTAGACGTTGTTTCCTCTCACGTTAACACACTCATTCTCTCTTTTGTGAGACGGAGACTTGTCAGCCCTTATCTGACTTGTGCCATATACAGTCACAGTTATCAGATCTGCAAAGGTCACGAAGAGAAGATTCTGTTTCGGGGGAGAAGCAATCTTTGCACCTTCTCTGAATACAAAGAATAGTTGCTGCTATGTTACACATAGAAACAAGCCTATTCATCTTGAAGCGACACTCTGAGAGTGTAACAGGACTGAGTAATTTAATTTATTTCAATTCTTATCTACACTTTCACAAATTAAAGTAAATAAGGAGGCTTTGCAACAGCGACCATCATGTGGCATCAGTCAGTCAGATCTCGTTGCTGTTCTAGTGGGGTCGCATCACTGCTTTGGTTTAAAAAAAAAATTTTTTTTAATTAATGCGTCAGACCTCTTGAACCTGAATCTTGGAGGCGAAAACAGAAAAGCCCTCAAGGACATGTTCACTGTTTCTCCGACAGCTGTTGTGTGTGGCCACACGGAGATGAAAATGTCCTGGGTTTTTATCTCGCCGTAATAAGGAAGAGATTTCATCAGGCTCCAGAATAAAAAGCAGCAACGGCTATGAGCAAGGAATCGGAAAAATAGCATGTATTCATCCTGCAGGCCAAATAAGAGAAAATGACTCAATCTAGTGGAAAAACATGAAAAATTGTTCTAAAGCCTGTGGTCCAGAATGACAGCTTAGTTTGGTGTTGTGCTGGTTCGTATGTTGCAGTTACGATGGGTCTCCAAGGGAGATTTCTGCTCATGAAGATGCTGAATGTATGTATTTTATGTACATCGTAGTGATATTGTATAATTAGGATAAAAATTCAAAACGTGTGCTGTAAAATTCTATCTATTATCGCTGTACACGCAGGAGAAAATTGCAGCTATGCTCTCTCACGTTGCGCTTTAAAAAAAACAAAAAAAAAAGCAGCTTTACAACCGGTAATTTAAAATACCGGTAAAATAACGACTGTATCATTTAAGAGCCCTTACAACTGTTCAAACTGGATCGTCAATGACATTTAATTCAGTCAGACATTTGAACAAGTACAGGATGAACATTTTCAGGTTTGGCGATGAATGGATCTGATGAGGTAGTTCATGTGCACGGAGCACGTGCGCTGTTGTCAAACAGCAACTCCAAACAACAGGTGGAGGCCGGGGGGAGGGGGGTGGAGGTGGGCAGCAGCACAGCATGAATGGAAGCTGCCACCGACAGAACGAACTCTGGGAATTTGATGGGCTCTGCCCCCATGATCAAGGCTGACGAAAGCATCAGCGGCAGGGCGCGATGTGTGGCCTGGAAGTAACAGGTGGCATCAGGAAAGAATGAGAATGCTCATCAGTCGTTGACAGTTGCTCACCTCATGTCCATGGTCAGCAGCGTGATAGCTTTGCGGAAAAGGAGCGGTTTTTCATCCTTGCATGCATTGATACGGCAAGAATGATAGAATGTCGAGACCCAAAGATCCCCAGCGGAGGTTGTTATTCTTTAGACATGAGGCAATGTTGTCCAAAATGAATTTCACCTCTGGAAAATTATCTTTCCACAAAAGCAGATTGTTTATGCAGTAGAAGGGGGCTTAAATCACACAGTGTTTCAGAGGAAGGGGCTTTAATATTCACTTTTGTTCAAAAGATAGAAAAACAACAACAAGAATGCACTGGACTCAGAATGTTTTGTTTTGTTTTTGTTGCCAGTAACAAAATTCATGTGGGCGTCCGTGGTGTGCCTCTTCAGAATGAAGTTAGTAGGGTGAGCTTCTTTTTGTGCCACCAGCACAGAAACAGAGAGGGAAATCGAAATACAAAATTCTGCAATGTTTGGGTGCAGCCACTGACACATGAACCGATCCTCAGGGGAGGAACAACCTCACACTGCAGGCATGTCGGCTCCACAGGATGAAGAAGGGAAAAATCCATCCATCGTCTTCCCCTTATCCTGTTAAGGGTCGCGGGGGGTGGAGCCTATCCCAGCTGTCGTCAGGTGAGAGGTGGGGTTCACCCTGGACGGGTCACCAGCCCATGGCAGGGCCAACACATAGAGACAGACAACCATTGGCTCTCCCAGCCACACCTACGGTCAATTTAGAGTCTGGATTAACCTGGTCCCCTCTTGATGTCTTTGGACTGTGGGAGGAAGCTGGAGTACCAGAGAGAACCCAGCAGGAACAGGGAGAACATGCAGACTCACACAGAAAGACCCTGTGCTGGAGCCGGGGCTTGAAACCCAGAACCTTCTTGCTGTGAGGCCACAGTGCTGACCACTGCACCTCTGTGCCACCCGTGGGCAAAAAATCACAACAGCAAAAACAACAACAACAAAAAATCCATTCTCATCAAAAATCATGTGTAAGTCATTTAATGAGGATGTATTGATTGAAGATGGTTGATTGATAGCTGAATGAAAGACACGGACGTTCAAAGAGGCAGCATGGATGTGGGAGAGAGGGAGCCCAGGCTCAGGCCCCACTGTCTTTCCTTAACAGGAAAACACATGTAAAGCTGGGCAACCAAGATACACCATATCTATAATGGTGTGTGCATTTGAATGAGGGTGTGTGTGTGTGTGTGTGTGTGTGTGTGTGTGTGTGTGTGTGTATTATAACTGCAGGATTTGGAAGCTGAGAGAGCAACAAAGTAGTTCCAAGAATGCTTCTGATAAAATATCAACATCTCAACGTTTTCAACAGTTTTTTTCTTTGCCAGCGTTCGGCGCAGCACTTGTCCTGTCGTTGCAGCTGCTTTCCAGTTGCTGTTTTTCTCCACTGCTCCACTAGCATTTATTGATGCTAAGCTAACTGGCAGTCAACGGTCCAGTGGGGCCTGCAACTCTGGAATGCGCACAGGAACATAGACGAGTGGCTTTCTGCTTGCCTGGACTGAAAAATGATGGAAAATATGCACATTTTCCCAAAGTTGACCTTTACTGTTGACATATGTCCCCGCTTTCATACACCAAAGTGTTTTTGTTTTTTCGTCTACATGAATTTCTTGCTAATCTCCTAATTACTGACGGATTGGAGACTGTGGTGGTTGATTTTTTTTTTTTTTTTTTTTTACTGATTATGTTGAACGGTGCATGTGTTGGTTGAGGTTGAATTTGGTCTTGTGACTCCCTGAAACTCACAGATGTCTCAGTTTTAGTTCCATGCCTCTTTCCACATGTGAAAGAACTGTGTTGTAGCAGGGGGGCGTTAAAGGTGATGAAGAATGTGAGGCATTCGTCTCCCATCAGACGCACGTGTGTGTACGTGTGTGTATATGTGTGTGTTTGTGTGTGTGCTGTTCATCTGTGAATGGCATGTTTCAGTTTGACTGCTGGGGAATTATCTTTCAGAGTCAACAGTGGGGTTTGTGTCTGTCATTCAAGATCTTACATGCTGGAGCTGAGCAGCTGACAAAACAGGTACTCAAACGCCTCTGAATGACTTTGAGTGTTTTAAGGTGGATGGTTTCATTATGGTCCAGCTTCCTATGGATTTATGTGACTTGAATAACTTGTCCATTTTGTGGGAATAAAAACTAGGATCATTTGAGAAAGATAATGAAATTTATTCTTTTTTTTTCATTACGTGTCATTGGAGGGCGAGAGGTAATTGGTTCCATCTAGTGGTAGTCAGAAATTGGGTGATAGAAGTGAGCTGAATTCCTAAAAACTTCCTTCTCCATTGCTGGAAACTAGTGTTTAATGGTCTGTGTCTGGTAGCTGTAGCTTTGGGCACAGACCACATCAGTTGAACACAGTCCAAACTCTGCGTAAAACTTTGAGTCAAGTGGACTCAAATAGGACTTCTCTAAGTTAGTGCAAAGTTAGATGGAGGAACAGAAAAGGGAGAGCTGGATAGTTTGTCATTGTCACACGTCCGTGTGAAACATGGTGTTATAAACTCAACCACTTGACTCCTGCAGAAAATCTTGTTAGCACCAACCACCAACCAATCCTGCCTCCTGCAGACACTCTGATATAATAATAACAGTCGCCACTTCCTGTCATGTCCCATAATTGGACCAAGGGAATTGTGTACCCGCCACACAAAAAAAGGATCCCCCGGTGCCAAAAGGTCACAAATACAGTCCTGGCTCGCGAGGGAATTTGTTTGAAGCACAGCAGCCGTCCAGCTGCTAAACCCTGAGCTCCCTGTTGAGTTATACAAGCTCTCCAAGGGATTTCTTTACGGTGTTTTAAATGGATGTATTGTTGTAATTCCACTAATAATAGAGACACCGCTATTAGGAACTGTGAGCCGTAACCCTATCGCTGCAGCAAATATCGCAGGACTTTTAGGCAACAAAAAAACAACAAAAAACTATTTAAAACTTGGCTGAACAAAGAAAACTCCTCTGGGGGAAAAGCATTACACTTTGGCATCTGAATATATATATATATACACATACATATATACATATATATATATGTATGTATATATATATATACACACATATATATATATATATATTTTTTTTTTTTTAAAGCGAAAACTGTTCTTTTTCTGGTTCTATCCCACTTCCCAATTGGAAGCGGATGCACGGCTCTCAGTTGGTAAATAACTATATGCTATGTGAAATTGTTTATGCTTCTACCAGACAAGTGGAACTCAGCTTCAGAAGGAGGGTAGGAGCTGGCAAACACAGGGCTTTTCTCCCTGGACGGCAGCGCGCACTGAGCTGGCAATCACCTGCTGATAGTGCGAGAAAAAGCAGCCAGACTCCTCCAGCTGGCCGATCTTCACTTCCCTGTGAACACTGCAGCAGATTTCCAAATGGGTATCATTTTGATAGCATACTGTGGGTAACATAATTGCAGTTCTAAGTGGTAACATTCTCTTCTAGGCTCATCTTGCAGCGTGAGAGACGGTATCTGAGGTAAACTGACTGGATGAACTCTGATGAGTTGTTCTGGATCAGAACAACAACTGGATATTGTTTGTTGGACTACAAATGTTCTTGTTTTTTTTTTTTTTTTTTGGTCGTGCTATTTTTTTGGGGGACAAATCAGCACAGACTGCTGTGTAATGGTTTTGTTGCAAATATGCACAACTTCAGGCCACTCTCAGTCTTTGTAATTACTGTACACCTCCGAAAAGTAATACGCTGTAATTTTGAGCCAGAAATGAGATGTTTGGCAGCTGCTCAGGGAACAAAAACTATTTATTTTTTTAAATGGATTTGCGTTTTAGTCCTAGTGGTTTTCCGGCCTAAACCTTAACCAGAACGTTTTCACAACTTTAATACAATCTTGCATTTACCACTGAGAAGAAAATATGTGGGATTTTTCGGCGCTGTCGGTGCGATGAGTGATCACGCTGCTGCAAATTTGAAGGATGGTAAGTTTATAACTTCCCTAAGATATCATACAAGTGTTTCATACGAATCTGAAGAAGAGTTTGAGTATTAAAAAAAAAAACAGAAATAAATTTGAAGTTCAGAGTTTTTTGCCCCTGTGAGGGCCATCCTTTTTTTTTGTGATAAGTTTCTTATTCATTCCTCCACCCTGAGGTTGCTGAAGTACAAACCCATCCCTCACCGACTCTGTAGAGATTGGCATTCATATCAGCTTTAACAATCCAATAACAGAGGACCTACAGGATCAACTAACTGCATTCACAACACATATCAGTCCATACGGGGATGAATTCTGGTGTGTTGTTTATATGGCGATGGGCTGCAGCTCTGCTCCAAGTCCTCACCACTTGCCTACACGATTGAATGTCTACAACTACCCCTCCACTTCATCTGTCCGTCCATCCTTCCTGTTTGTTCTTCTCCCTCCATCCAACCTTCTTGGTACCACCATCATGCTTCTCCCTTCACCTCTCGTGTGTATTGTCCCCCCCCCCCCCCCTTTCCACTCACCTGACCCCGAGCAAAGCCTCCATGCTGCTCATCCTCGCGTGTCAATCAAGCTTCCCCACAGACTAAACGCATCCATGCTCTTGGTCACATTCCAGCTGATGCCTCACACGAGGGACAACAACAAATATTAACTCAAAACCCTGCTTTTCATTACAAAGCAAGTCAGTCCCTGTGGAACCGTGTTGGGTAGATTAATGCCCGGAGAAATACTGTATCATCACATACACTGCATATTGAATGGTAACACAATTACTTTCCATTACAGGGAGTGCAGAGAAGTAAGGCGTAGTTACCAGCACTGATGTCACTGCTTGTGTCTTGCCGGCTGCCCCGCAGACCGCAAACATGAGCTGCATGATGGAAAACCTGAGGGTGGAGGATTCAGAAAACCACGTGACCCGCGCGTCCCCCCGACTGCTCCACCGAATTTTTTGCGTGTTTTATTGATTCGTGAAGGCGTTTTATTTTTATTTCCTGCCACCATTTTGATTTCACTGCTCATCAGTTTTGCTCTCTCCGTGTCTGTGTGCACACGTGTGCCTTTCTGTGCACGTCAACCATGTCCTAATATTGTTAAAGCATACCCCGGGGCTCAGAAACACAGGAAGCCTGAATCAGTTATTGACTCTGTCCTCCTTCATTAGAAGAGTACAAAATCACTGCTCTATCGATTTCTCTCTTTAACCTTTGCATCATTTGATATCTAACATTGTTTTCTGTCCCTCTAACTAAGTTTTCTTCAGTCCTTTCAATTTGTCCTTTATTCTATCCCTGTGTGCACCTTTCATGACTGCAGTCCCATTTCTATGGTATCACCTTCAGCTCTCGCCATTCCCTTTTCAACATCTCCCACTCTATCCTGTAGCTCTACAGTTACATGAAGTGCCGAAGGAACACGCCGTGTTTGAGCAACTTTAGCGAGATCTCTCTTGAAAGAGTGAGTAATCTTTTAAACGGGCTGGCACAAGTTCTCATTAAAAGGTATTTTCTGCTGCTATCGTGAGTCAAAAATCGGCAGTGTGGTGAAATGCACGCCGAAAAGATGAAGTCGAATAAATGAATGTTGTCAATAAATATGTGGCTTCGGCATTTATGAATACATCATTTGAATATGGGTGCAATTTTAAAATAAAAAGACTATTCAAACAGCAACAAAGAAATTTAAAAAATGTGCAGAAACTTAAGCAGCCCGGTAATTGCAAGTTGCATGAGCTTAACTAATGCATTCCCTCTCTTCTACTCTATTTATATTTCCTGAGAAACCAGTCATCATCTCCAGGGACGTATTTATCTTCATGAAAATTCACGTACCATGAGCTGCTATTTGATTGACATATATGTTTGAGGACCCCTTTCCATAAATCGCAGATGTCGTAGAGGACTGAAATCAGAACAGAATACTGTCGGCCAACTTACATCTCAAGGGAGAAAAGGGTGAGAAATAAATTAAAGCAGGACTGTAAAACACAAACGCAAATGGAGGAGAAGAGGCAAATGTGCTCGGTGATTGTCTGAATGGGCACAAATCGGAGGCCTCTGGGTCGAGTCCCCGCTCCCTCGTTCCTGCTCAAACCAAAGCTGCCGTTCCAAAACAAAACACTTTTCTCCTTCCTGCATGTTGTACAAGATTCTATCGAGAAAAGAGTAAATGGGCAGAGACATTCGGCTTCGTGGCCGGAGCAGAATCTGTCGACACGTTGCTAATCTAGTCGCAAAAAATGGCAAATTCAAGCCATTCTGACTCCAGTAACCAGACAGCTCAGCAGAGCAGGCACCAGTGGCAACAGAGATGAAGCCCGTCACTGAAGAGCATGTCTGTGCCATGACAACTGACACATGGACTAATTATTGTGCTGGCATGTGGAGGGTCTGCCAAGTGGAGCCACCGCATTGTGATCTCTCACCACATCTGAGCCGGGGTCAGTGAGCCGTGTGGCCCCGCCAGCGTACGCACGATGAATGTAACCACGAGGACGTCGACATGTCAGCCGAAGGAAAACATTGCAGTGTTCTTAAATGTTCAATGTTGTGCAAATCACCTGCCTGAGAATCACCGACCTTTAAAAGTGGGGGATAATTCAGGGTTTGTGGTCGTAATTACAGAGCATTGAGTCGAAGACGTGAAATGTTTGTGAGTCGTTTTCACATTTTCCATAACAGATGGCAATGAAGGGCACATCTGCAGGCACTTCAGTTGATTTACTTATGATGGTGTGTGTGTGTGTGTGTGTGTGTGTGTGTGTGTGTGTGTGTGTGTGTGTGTGTGTGTGTGTGTGTGTGTGCACTTTTGTTTGTTTGTTTACTTCAATTTGCAGACACCACTGCATTCAGGTCGAGTTCAGGAGGGCAAGAGCAGGAGGAGACAGGAGGGAGAACAACAGAATACCCAAGAGGGGGTGTGAATGAGCCCGACTGTGATGGACAAAGAAAGACAGTGACGGAACAAGGGAGCTAGTGGGTCCAGGAAGAGGGGACAGGAGAAGAGGAAGGGCAGGAGTCGTGAGAAAAAGTGAAGTGAAACAGGCTAAATACTCTCGAGGATTTAAGGATGAAAAACAAAGAGACAGCGACGGAGAGCTCTTATGTCACTCTGAGGAGGACATGTCTTCTGTCTGACCTTTTCAGGCAAATTCACAGTCACACCCCTCCATCCTCTCCCTCTCAGGGGCGCTGCCAAGGGGGGGGGGGGGGGGGCAGGCATGCAGCATCAGCAAAGCTCCGTTTATGGTTATAAAAACTTGGGAAGCCACAAACATAATGAGAGATTTTAACTGTTTTTTTTTTTTTTTTTAAACAATTCATCTTTACTCATAAAGACAAACACTAATCAGGGCCCAGGGCCACACACTTGGCGCTCATCCAGAATCAAAGCACTTACAATGTTGCCTCAATCATACACACACACACACACACACACACCAATACACACACACATGAATACACACACACAGATGATGGAGGCTGCGGGGCAAGGTGCCAACGTACTCATCAGGAGCCATTAGCAGTTCAGTATCTTGCTCAAGGATGCTCAAAATGGAATGTTTTATTGTTGGTTTCAAATGGGCCGAGTGACATCCACCAAGTGAGTACCGATCCGACAACCCCCCAGTTACTGGACGGCCACTCTACCCTTCCCTGTTTTGCACGGAAGAGCAGAGAAGTCACGACAGAATGAGGGGAGCTGGTAGGTTTGGTGGCATGAGCTGGAAGTGTTTTACTGTCCGCCCATATTGGTGCTAATGCTAGCTTCTAGTGGTAAGCTAAGGTACGCAACATCCAGTTTTTCCTCTCTCATTTGTTATTGTGGATTTCTGCTCAGTATTCCACCGGTGTTCCTTTCACTACAGGATTTCAAGATGCAGACTCCGATCCAGTTGGTCGCATTAAGATAATCTGTTCAGATCATCCCTTAATCCAGAGTGACCCGGAATAGGGAGAATTGGACCCCAAATCAGCCCGACTATCCTGTAGCGTCCCCCAGACTTTTGCTTGTCACCAGATTTTGCATTTTTCCAGCTCTTTTGGCAACAGTTTTTCAAAGGAGCCCATGGCAGTAATTTTCTTTATTGAATCCCAAACAAAAAGAGCACATCTCTGAGACTGTAAGAGCAGCACAGCAACTCAGAGGCTGCCTGCTGTGAGAGAGCAAAAATACCAAAGCTATTCTGTCCCTCCTCACTTCTCTTTCATTCTTCATTTACATGCAAATACGGCTGAGACAACTACACGGTCATTGTGTTTTAATGATGTGGTTAATTTTCCTGACAATGTCACAATTAGAAAATTTGAGTTTTCAGAGGCTTCCGATTGGATTAAGTGACAGCTGGGGAACACACAGTCTGACGGGGTCGTGTTTCAGTCCAAGTCTCTCCGACATCAAAATAGAAAATTATCTCGATGAGAAAAACATTCACTTGTCAATTTAAGTCCTCCTTTATGAATCTGGTGCAGCCAACGCAACAGCCTGTGATAAATCCTCCTTTCATAACGTTCTATTTTTAATGAATCCGTTTGTGAGAGAAGTTGATTGATTTTAATGCTCATTTCGGAGGCAGTAATTTGTGCTCCACAAACGTTCTGACTATTTTGTCCATGCTGATGTGAATCAGAGTCGACAAAGACTTCTTGCAGGAATTTAGTTCTTTACAGTCAGCGTTATCCAAATTAAATTTGTATATTTGACAAATAGCCCGGTGGGAGAAAAAAAAGAATCATTAACACACATACGCGTACAGTATTGAACAAGGTTTTTGTTGAGTTCAAAGCGTAAACTGGTATAAGCCTCAATTAATTAATAAATTAGCTATTTTTCCACTAGCGTAGCCCCAGCTTATACCCGCTCCCCAGGCTTTTATTTATGTTTTCTAGCTCTTTTCTCAAATTAACGAAGGTGATTGAAGGCAACAGCTCCTACTTCTCGTGCTGGTGCTTTCTACTGGCTATAGGATGTGGTTAATTTAATTAAAGATGATTTTATTGGTCGGCACGGTGGTGCAGTGGTCAGCACTACCGCTTACATGCATCCTGCCGTTGTGAACTCACTCAATCAATCCGGCTGAAGGTCACAGAGAGACGCACATCCTCGACGTTAGCGTTTCAGTGACATCATCCCAAACATCGGTGGACGACACGGACAAAACACATGAAATGTAACATCAGTCTTCTTAACAGGAGCAAATTGGTTCTATGAATAATAAACTTTAGACGTAGACAGCTGGACGATGGTATAACGAACTTGTGTGTTGAGAACATTGCCTTCAACATTAATGATGTAACTGCCGTTGCTGACACTGATGTGACCGTTATTATGACAATGCATGATGAATATGACACAGGAGCACACTAGTCCACACACACACACACACACACACACACACACACACACACACACACACACACACACACACCCTCATTCAAATGCACACACCATTATAGATATGGTGTATCTTGGTTGCCCAGCTTTACATGTGTTTTCCTGTTAAGGAAAGACAGTGGGGCCTGAGCCTGGGCTCCCTCTCTCCCACATCCATGCTGCCTCTTTGAACGTCCGTGTCTTTCATTCAGCTATCAATCAACCATCTTCAATCAATACATCCTCATTAAATGACTTATAAATGATTTTTGATGAGAATGGATTTTTTGTTGTTGTTGTTTTTGCTGTTGTGATTTTTCCCCACGGGTGGCACGGTGGTGCAGTGGTCAGCACTGTGGCCTCACAGCAAGAAGGTTCTGGGTTTCAAGCCCTGGCTGGAGCACAGGGTCTTTCTGTGTGAGTCTCCATGTTCTCCCTGTTCCTGCTGGGTTCTCTCTGGTACTCCAGCTTCCTCCACAGTCCAAAGACATGCAAGAGGGGACGAGGCTGATTGATACTCTAAATTGACTGTAGGCGTGGCTGTGAGTGTGAATGGTTGTCTGTCTCTATGTGTTGGCCCTGTGATGGACTGGTGACCCGTCCAGGGTGAACCCCGCCTCTCACCTGAAGGCTGCTGGGATAGGCTCCAGCCCCCCCCCCCCCCCCCCACGACCCCTAACAGGATAAGCAGTAGAAAATGGATGGATGGACGATTCTACTGCTGCTGAATGATTAAACAGTCACAAAAAGACTGAGAGTATTGCTGCCTATCTGTATTTCCTCAGCTTGTCACAGCTGTAACGGAAGGCCGTGAGGTGGCTCTGTCTGCTGCAGGCAATTTTGATGACTTGTACTCTTGTATGTATTTATGAGCACTCTGTTTTTCCGCTGTTAGTTTTGTTTTTCGGAGTTAGCCGTTTCATTTCATGGGTGAAGCTCTTTGTCGCCCTTCCTCGACATTGTCACTGAGTCCTGCTGTGGCAAATGACACAAAACATGGCAGGAATAAGAAATACTCTCAATATTGCCTGGGACCAAAGCATTTGTCACATAGCGAAAGTTGTCTTTGAGTGCTGTGCTTTGGATGTTGATTGTCGAGGCCTATAAATCTCCTGGGAATTAATCAAGTCCCTTGGTAGCAAACTGGACTCGATGAAGAAAACTGACAGATTCATGGATTTTTATTATTAAAACTGAACCAGCAGTATTGTGCAGAAAATCATGAAACTTTTTATGCAAATAAGTGTTTCCCTGCAGTATGTGTGTGTATGTGTGTGTGTGTGTGTGTGTGTGTGTGCCTATGATTAATAAAACAAAAAAGGGAGTGAGCACACAGAGGATTCTTGACTATTTTTGCTTTGACTACAGTGAGTCAAGAGAACAATTACTTCATAAGAAGATGGGATTTTAGTTAAATAACCATATTGAAGCCCTTTAATTTTTGAGGGGGAGTTTACATCAAATATTCATGTTCATTGTGCTCAGTTTGAGGGGTTAGAAGTCAGTGTTATTTTACTGGGACAATATCTAAATGGGCAGTGGAAGTTTTTAAAAAAAAAATCTATATATGATAAACTCACATTACATAAAGATTACTAACCAATGCAGATTATGTCTTTATGTCACAAAATATGTCTGGGTCTTTCGTAGTTAAGCAGACACGCTCTGCTGTGATTTTAGCAGATGATATGCTAATGGAAAGACACGTACAATGAGCAGATCTGTTGCGCATCACCACCGTCCCTTTACTGTCATAGACCGATAGATGTAGCAGTGCTGACCTCTGTGGGACAAATAATGGAACTACATTTTGTAAGGTCATGAAGGAACTCACAGCAGAAAGACAAAGTTACACAAACATATTGAAATAGTACATCATTTTTTTTATCACATTCGTTTCTTTATCAAGCAGGAGAGTGTGCGAATTTATATATGGGGAGTGGGGATGTTTAACTTTTCAGCTTTCATCTTGTCTGGCATCCTCTCACAGGATTGCACCGGTAAACGAGCCAACGGACACTGTCGCGATACTTTTGAGACATCTCGCGATAACGAATTCGACCCAAACTGGAGGGATTTCCCGACGGCACTGCTACCAAGCTAGCGGTGCTAAGATAACTTGTCAACAACTAACTAGCTTCTCGCCATTAACAAGCCAGGACTCAGGTAAAGACTCGTTCTTCCACGCGATAGTTCAAGCTGAATTCTAGCTGTTTCTCTCAAGGTTTTTACATTGCAAGTGCCCTCAGAATAGCTGCAGAATGAACTCGTAAACTTAGCATCATGTAACGTGTGACTCAAAGTCAGTGAATTACGGTAATATTGAAATATAAATATATATTAAAATTAGCCTGCACACCATCTGCTAAGATTGTTTGCTGCTAGGTGAGTTTATTTAATGTTTATGTTGCATGGTATTGTATTGACTCAGCGACAGATATCCCACATTTATTAACGTTAGTGTCCAGCAGTTTTATGTAATGGAGGTGAAACCGTTTAGCGGAATGGACTGAAGAAACATCAGCTGAAATATTTTCTTTTCCTAAAGTTTTGTTTATGTTTCTCGACAGACCATTAATATGGATTTGGAAGATGACACCACTGTGTTTAGTACCTTGAAGTCCTTCAATTCCTTCATCAGCTGCCCTGATCCTCCACAGCGGCTGCCAGAGCAGTCAGCAGGAAGTGGAAACCTTCAAACTCAGTATAAACGCAGCATGGAGGTATACAGACTCAGACGCCATCAACCCCAATTACTGAAAACAGTATTAACTTATATCAGCACTGACGGAATTTTCTCATCTCCTCTAGTTGTTGGAAGCAGCAGAGAGGCTTCATTCTAAGAACCGCTACCTGCAGTTAGACCAGGAGAAGAAACAGATGGAGCTGAGCCACAAGCGGGCTCGTTTTGAGCTGGAGAGGGCTGCCTCTGATAATGCCCGAGACTTGGAGGTGCATGTCACATAGTCATGTCCAGTGGGATTTTGTGCTGGTTGGGTTTTTTTCTCACCTGGAAAAGATATATAAATAGATAGAGACATTATTGATCCGTTGGGGGCAGTTCCATTCGGGAAATTCACATTCCAGCTTCAAGCTTACAACACCGTGAGATCGAAAGAGGTGCAGGCTTACAACTGCGAGGTAAAAAGAGTAAATGACAGTAATTAGGTAGTATGAAATAGAATAAAATAAGATAATATAAGATAAAAATAAATATAGAAACAGAACAGAAAACCCTTATCGTCATTATAATCTCTGCACACTGGAATTAAGAGCAACTCCTTAATGCAGTGACAGCAGAATCAAGAGTCTTCAGATTGAATTATTAAATACATAGAACTGATATGGGGTATCTCCCTTGATGTGATGGAATGATGTTGTAAACAGGTTCTGAAACAGCTTCCACACTTTTTTGCATTCCAGCATCAGGTGGATCGGAACCAGGAGCTTTTGGGTCAAATTAAAAAGTTCGAGGAGAGGGAGAACGGGGCTGTTAAGAATCTGTCAGAGCATTTGGAAGCAAATCGTGCTCTTTCTAAGAACCTGGAGGGCCTCAACAAGAAACTGGAGGAGCGAGATAGTCGACTGAACACTGCTAACCAGGTGCACACACACACACATACACACACACCATAATTGTACTGCTCTGGCCCTGTAGCTTGTTTATATCAACTCTTCTCTGTAACGTGTTGTTCCAGACTATCAGTTGTTTAAAGGATGAGATTAGGGACCTGAAGCAGAAGCTTCAGAAGCAGGACGTGACCATTTCTCATCAAACCCTTGAAAACCAGGAACTGCATGAACAGCTGGATTTACAACTCAGGTATGATTCTATACAAACAAATACTTGTAAATAACGGCTAACATACAGCTGTGATAGTATTAGGCAGTGAATTGTACAGCTTAAGGTACATGTTGGCTTAAGTTTTATCTTCTATTATTGTCTTGTATTCACAGGAAGTACCAGGAGGTATCTCAGCTTTGCCAAAATCTTCAAGCTGCTCAGTCCACCTGTTCAGAGCACATCATCAAGATTAAGGTATGACACACAATTTTTTTATAAGTTGACAATACATTTTCTACAGTTAAGAAAAGATTTAGACTTACGGTTCGCTGACCAGATATACAGATTATTTCTGTTCTGGTTGATTCATGAAATCATCCATTGTGATTGGAAGAACTCTTTTTCACGTATTTTTGCTGTTTCAGGTGTGGTTTTATGTGATAAACGCTCATAATAACTTTATTCTTAGAAGATAGTGGTATAGAGAAATTGTGTAACACGGGAAGAGAACGGTAACTCTTTTTGAAGTTCACTGGATACACTGCGTTGCTATTTCTTCTTACGTAACTTTCTCTGTGTGCATTTGGCAGGAGCTGGAGAGGCGTCTCGCCCTGCAAGAGCAAGACATAGCGATCGTGAAGACTGTCAAGTCTGAGGTGGCCAAGGTTCCAGATTTGGAAAAGGAGTTGAAGCGTCTCAAGGAGGATAATGCCTTTCTCAGGTCAATTAGAATATAAGCTTTAAACGCTGTGATGCAATAAACCAACTCCTACTTGCTTGGCTGTCGAAAAATGCACACGTATTTATAAGCTATAGTTTTGGATCAGAATTTAGGTATTGGGGATTGAACGTGTGTATCTCAAACATACAAACTTAAACCTGCATAAAAAAAACAAACATTTGTATAGTATAGCCTTCAAAAAATGTGTGTAAATACATATCTATCTATCTATCTATATATATATATGTATTTATAGATACAGCAGTAATAAAGTATATTTTACAAAAATACAGCAATTTCTGCAGCCTTTGTACTTTGATTAATCGTTAAGATCCATTATATTTGATATCTATTTATACATCTGTTATCTTGGAATACATAAGTAACCATGAGTAATACTACAAGTTTGAAACCTTTGCAGCCTTTATTGCAAGTAGTCATGTTTATTATTATTAGTGTTATTATTGTTATTAATGTGAACATTTTTAATTGATTGTACTAGATGTGAATTTGTATTTGAAGCCGTGTTGTTGTGAATGTGCTCAGGCTGTGTGACATTCAGACACAAAGTCCTGAGCTTTGGAGTTGTTTCTTATTTCATTGACTTTGCCTCCTTGCTCTGCTCTTGCGCCATCCAGGGAGAGCAGGGAGAATTGCAGCCTGTTGAAAGAAGAGGTGGAAGGGCTTAGGAGGAAGCTTGAGAGGATGGAGAAAGCTAAAGAGGAGCTGGTCAACGTGGAACTTGAGAAGGAGGTGTGTTGATGTGTCAAAGGCTCCAGGTCTGCCTGCTACATTTTTCCGAAAGTTTTGTCCAAATGTTAGCAAAGCCAGTTGAAAGAAACATGCAACCTCAGGTCCTTAGGTTTGACCTTTGTCTGAATTCAAAAGAATTTTCATCAGTCAAATTTAGAAAAAAAAATCTGTTGTCTTTGTTTTCTTTTAAAAAAGTTTCCTATTGAATTCACAATTTTATATTAATATTTACTGTAGTCCCACCTCTGTAGATGTCTGTGTCACTTTGTTTTAATAACTATTTTTCAGAAAGTTGTTATTCATGACTGAATGTTTTTTATCAAGCGAGACAACTTGTAAACACCTGGGGGGGAAAACAAAATATTAAAAACGAATACCTGCACTTCCTGTTGTTAAACCTGTAGAAGTTGGCAGAGAAGCTCCAGGCCTGGGAGAACCTTGGGCAGTCTACTGGGCTCAACATAAGGTCAGTGGTGTCCATGTGTCTTTTCTAATTGTTCGAGAAATAGAGAGTTAAACGTCTCCCAAGGTATATTGCACCGTTTGGTATGCGTTTGAGAAAATGTGAACGTGAAGTATTGAAAGAAGACCTCCAGGTGGAGCTGTGGTACTTCCAAATGGGGACGTGCCTCATCACTGTGGATTGATTACGCCGCTGTGAATACGTGTGTGTTGTTTTATACCTGTGTGTGTGTCTCAAGGCGGCATCCAGTCAAAGCGCTTAATGAGAGAATGATTACATGTTTCCTTTAGAGCAGCAGGGCAGATCTGACACACTGTGATTGCAGCTTTGTCCGTGGCTTTCATGCGTCCTCACATGCGTCCTCACATGCACACGCGCACATATCATTTTCTCCATGATTAACTCCGGCTGTGATGTAAACAGAATGCTAAATGGAACACATCCTCACAGTGTTTCTCGTTAGTCTGATGTGTGTGGATGTGTTTGTACGTGTGGTTGGGAGTAATATTTGCTCAACCTTTGGGGCAAGAAAAAAAGTTAAGATACGCTGTTAATGCGGACGAGTATCCAGCCCGTGTTAATAAATGTTGATTCAGTTATTTACATAAATTATCCATTTATTCCTTTGACACCTCAGCTGTAGCAATTACGGGCGTGAGGACTCGCATCGATGCATGGAGATGAGCTGAGCTTAATGGCGAGGATGCAGCTACATGGATTCCCACAGTCTATATCACTGAAAGCTTGTCAAAGGGAATTCGATTCTCCACTTTGTCTATGGACACATCTTACCGAATATATCAAATGTTAAATGGGTTCGGAAAGCACTTTACAACAAGGTCCTATTCTCACACACAATCACCCCTCGTATGTACATGCGCAGTTAATTGCACTGTTGTTCTAACAGTGTTCATAAACGAGGAAGAATCAATCAAATCACCAAAGTATGGCTGCCTTCAGAACGGCAGGTGGCGTTATGCCCCCTTACAGCTGGTGCCAGTCAGACTCTCCTGTGGTTCACTTTTTTTTCCCCACATACCTAAACAAGTTAACCAGCAGCAAGTGGTTTGCCTGGCAAACGTCGGATTTAAATTCAAAAGAAAAAAAACAAAATCGGACAACTCCTTTCAGTTGAGACGGTAGAAGGCTGTCCCAAAGTGCCTGGTTTTGCCGTAGCTCTGCCCACCGTGATGATAAGCCACTTGACTTTTCACCTCTTAGAGTCCACTGAAGTGCGTACGTGCCGGAGTGAATCGATTCCCAACTGCATTATTAAGGTGTGTTAGTGTGACTTTGAGAAATTTGACTTAGTTTGATTTACGTCAGAGGAATATGTGTACATGTAGTTCCAGTAAGCCAGACGAATACAAAGATTATGGCGGCTGCCTTGCAGGTGACCAACATACTCATCAGGAGCAATTAGGGGTTCAGTTTCTTGTTCAAAGACGCGTAAACACGGTCTCACCGAGAATGCAGGGATTACCAGACAGCCCCTTTACCCCCCTGCGCCTTACCTTTCCAAATCAGTGAACTGCCGTTGTTGTTACATCTATTTCTCCCCGTGCAGCAATTGTCCTCTTGAGTGACATGACCCCTGCCTGCACACCAAATCTAAAGAAACGCGCCCCCACACACACACACACACACACACCCTCCCCTGTCAGTCCTCTTCATTTAGTCGAAAAATGTCAACAGCAGAAGAAATTGAACGCCAATTTTCAACACCAAATGGTCCGATGACGATAGGTTGTGTAGCACATGTGTTGACAAAGTTTGGCCTTTGTAAGGAAAAAGTGAAACTTTGCCGACGTTGTAAAGCAGCAGTGAAAAAGAGTCCAAAATCTTTGACTGCGAGATGCCATGCAGTCATTTTAGAAGATCGAGCAAAATGTGCAGCTGCAAGCATAAAAGGTGGCATCAAAATATTCTTTGTCATCCTGCTTTCTCTGCACGGACAGTTATAAAAGGACTAGATTGCTATTGACTTTAACTTGGCCGTTACCGATCCCTCTAAGTGCACCACGATTGGCCCCCAAATTACCCTCATATTTCGACACTAGATTAAAAAACAAAATTCTTCAACATTTAACCTTCAAGTTCGGTCTTCGTAATTGTTAGGAAACCCATCAGCTCGAATTACATTTATAGGAATTAAAAAGGATCATACCAACATCAGTTTAATGTGCACTGGAATTTTAAGTGGGCTGTCTCATTATTTTTCTAAAATTGCTTAATTGATTTCATAATTAGAAAGTCTACTTAAAATGGTATCGTCCAGACTGCTGTGTTATTAAAGAAGCTAAACTACATTGAAGTAAACAAACAAAAACTGCATTATATTCACTGCTGGAAAAGGGCAGCCATATGTCGGAGGCTCACAGTGTTCAAAAGCAAAGGTTAATGCACCTTGCAAATGAACATTTAGCAACTCCTTCCATCTGTTTCAACTGTTAACTAAGTGTCCAACTTAATTGTCGGGGGAGTCAAGATGTTGTTTTCCTGATACTATCCTGCGATGCAGAGGGAAATTGGAAACGAGTGTTTCATTCAGCAATCTATTCACCTTCATTAAACTCACCCCAACAGTGCTGAGTTAGAATTGGTATCGACTAAGGTTTGTGCAGTACTGTGATATTGTGATTGCCTTATAGGCTGTGAAGCAGTCGTTATTTTGTCATTTGTATGGTGTTGAATTTTTCCGGTTATCTAATTCAGTTCAAGGTTTTCTAAGGAAGTTTTAGTCAGCGACACACCATTTTCGAAGTCGTGAAATCACTGTGGTTCTCACACTTCGTCTTTTTGGACTTGAATCAGGAATCGTAAGTTTGTTTACATCCCAGATGACTGGTTAGTGACAGGGGGTCAAGATCATTCACCTGCATTAGTCCCTGACGAGCCTGCCTGGTCTCCAAACGACCATTTGTCACTCGAAGTGACACAGTAAATATCTGTGATGATGGAGGAGCGTTTGATTAAAAAGTCGGTTTTACTGAGGAATAAACCATCCAAGTTTGTGAGCTGCTGAGATGTGAAGAGCCAGCAGAGTCTTGGACCCTCTACAGTGGCAAATCCCGTACGGAGGGATCTGCAAAGCTATCTTAGGTCAAGACAATCTGCCGTTACACCGGCGTAATGTATCAGTAGCTCAAGGGACTCGTGTCCGATCTGCAGCTGCGGTGACACATCTGGGGCACAGAATCAAAGCTAACACACAACATCGATATTTATGATGGCTGCTGGCTGGCAGTTATTGCCTGGCCTTCTTTGACTCACTCTTCTAACGTCTTGCCTGCTTTACATGTGTACTTATGTTGTTGGCGGTGGATGATTAAAAAGGACCGAACAGACCCTATTTCTTAAAATGTGTTCCGTGCAAGGATGTGGAAGAGAGACAATGAAGACAAAACTAAAATATGCAATGGGGTTTTTCCCTGCAGGAGGAAGGATTTTGACTCAAAAATAGAGCTCATTCAGAGCAAGTTACCTAGTTAACACAGTTTTAGAGGTAGAGTGAGTTTTTGTGCACTGTAAGTGTTTCCTGATGCTCGCCTCCCTTCTCCCACTGTAATGGATTATTTCTGTTCATGCTAATTTTGTTGTGTCTCCTGACCTGGAGGCTTGTTTTGCTGGTGTATAGCAGTGCTGTGGAGGCTGAGTTTGAGCTTAACGCAGAGCACACACATCTGATTGGATGTCAGCGTTAGCAAAGGAAACAGTACCCTTAATGATATTTTTCCTTCTCCGGAGCACTGGCGTGTGATCACAGGGGCAAACTTTCGCTTTTCTTGAAAGGGCAAGAGATTGTTGTTGAATAGATTAATCAATAATTCATATTGGTGAATTAGTTTGATCCCCTCTATAAGCGGGCTCTATATGAGCAGGGTGTACTTGGAACAAATGGAAACGTTTAAAAATGTTTTCTATTATGCTCCTTCAGTCTTGTTTTCAGGTGATTGCTGTAGTAATTGTTTAATGTTGTCGTAGTTCTACTTTCCTTGTCCCTTGTCTTTGAACCTGTGTGCACTCAAATCTAGACTCACATTAAACTTGTACTAACCTGATAGTGCATTTTACTCTTGAGAGGCTTATACCAAAAGCTGTAGTTCACCACATCCCCTCTTATAAAATGCAACCAAATTGTCATTTGACTGCATCAGCAGGGAAGCATGTGGCCTTAAACCCCCCCCCCCTCCCTAAAAAAAACCAAACAAACAGCATAAAACACAAAAACAGTCTCTCAGATAAAGCAAGGAAAGGTTAATCTGTCTGTGCTGAGGGCAACGTGGATTTACCTACTTTGATAGCATAGTTATTCCATCATATGATTCATGAACTCATATTTAAGTCATGAGATTACTTCCATACCTAAGGCTCCATCCAGCTGAGTGCAAGTGGTTGATAAATCCACGCCACCCAACTTTCACATGGCACACTTTCTAAGCCACGACTGTAATCTCAACACTTGAGTCTTTTTCTATCATATGTCTAATTTGTCACAGGATTTAGTGGGTTTCCCAGTGTTGGAGGTCTCAGGCTGACTGCTGGTTAACCGAGTGTGATGAGGTGTTGTGGCAGTAAAAGTGTTACACTGACACCCGTTAGACTTTTGAATTGAAGCGTGTCTTTGGTGAGCTTCTGTGACGGCATGTAACTAACATTTTTTTTTTTGTAGAATCTTGACCTGATCGACTGTTTTGTAAAAATATTCTACCTGTCAATTAAGTTGGAAGAGTATTTCAGGGCTTTTTCTTCTCTCTCCCGCGATGACATGTTGGCGTACTAGGCTGAAAAATATCTCTTGATGTTGAATTCCTTAAAAGCAGCAATACTCTCCTGGCATATCAAACATTCTGTCTTTGAATCCACTCCTCTCTGGGATATAAACGTGACATTCAGCGTCAACTCGTATGTTTCTAAAGGTATTCATCCTAACTCTGATTCTGTCAATTAAATAACTAACTTCTCTAGTTGCTTGAGAGAGCAAGAATCTGCTTTGATTTAGTGTAAATGTGCACAGCGCCATCTGATGTAGCTTAATTGTGAGCTTATTTCACAAGTGTTAATTTTTCATCACAATCGCAGTCATGCCCTGGGTTTTAGAGTGGGTAGGCCATGTTGTGTGTCTCTCTTTTGGCATGTGACCTTCTGAATGGTGTGTTTATCTTTTGTAATCTGTCAGACTCCATCTCAGAGTGAGGTTGTTTTGTAGAGCTGTGACCGGTATTTAGCCCACTATCCTCCTCCTCATCGCTCCCTCTGCTGCTCGTGTCCTTTCATTTCTCAGCTCCCCACTGGCTACTTTACAAAAGAATATGGAAATGCCATTGTTTTCTTCAATTCCGTCTCTTTTCTACTCTCTCGGTTATATAGATTTTTCAGTGTGAGTGTGAGTGTGTGTGTGTGTGTGTGTGTGTGTGTGTGTGTTTATATACACATGTGAATGCTAACTGTTGTGTGCTGTGTCTGTGTTTAGGAAACCAGATGATCTGTCCAGGGAGGTGATTCAGATCCAGCAGAGAGAAATTGCACTGAAAGAGCAGAACTACACACTTAACAGCCGGTAAAGCACGCACGCACATACCAGCTCTCACACATTCAAAATCCCTCGCTGTGCTTTCAGACCTTTTTCTCTCGTTCTGCCTGCCTTCATGCCTTTCCCCCACATGTATCTATTAGAGCGTATCTCTGAGAAGTCCTTAATTGTCACAAAGTTAATTAAACTGGTCCTGATTCTGATAGCACTCCTGACAGTAACCAGTGGTGTGCGTGCGCGCGCGCGCGTGCGTGTGTGTGTGTGTGTGTGCGCGCGCGAGAGAGAGAGAGGAAATTCACTAATTAAACTTGTCCTGTTTAGGCTGAGGTGATGTCTGGAGGGAGGGCTGTGCGCATGCTCTGGTATATTCATGCTGCAGCTCAGTCCAACTACGAAAGCTTTCATTAGTTAACAAGCGTCTCCTCTGCTGAGCGTATTGGGCTCATTATGAAATATTAGAAACAGCAGAATGAAAGACTGGTGGGTGCGGGAGGGGATGGCGAAGGGACCTTGTGGCGTAATTATCGTCCTCCAGAATAATTATGGTTATATTGATCAGGACTGGAAAAAAATCATTATTGCAGATCATTTCAGTTGTCAAGAAATGATTTGGTATCAGTCAGGTAAGTTGTCTGTCTGAAACTGGCAGTGAGGTGCTTATTTCCTCCAAATAGTTAAAACATTCAGCTCTAATCAGCCTGTCTCCCCCTCTTCCTGCCCCCTCTCTCTCCTGTTATTAACCTTCACACTTGCCTGCCGTCCACCTATTCATTTATCCTGCCTTCAGCATGAGGAGTGTGGAGCGGTCACAGTCTGAGCTGAGTGCAGAGCTATCCCAGCAACGCAGCAAGACACTGGAGGAGCAGAAGAAGAGGGAGGCACAAGACTCCCTGGTCCGAAGACTGCAGAAGAGAGTCCTGTTATTGACCAAGGTGCTCGACAGCCACACACACACATAAATACACACACACACACACCAGCAAGTATTCATCCACCCGAGATCTCTGCAGTGTCATTTTGTTTCAGCACTGAGGGAGTGAAGTAGACTCTTGAATCTTAAGGCCAACATAGAATTCTTCATCTATACCTGACTCTCTCTCCCTCCCTCCACACTGTGAATGTCATGTGACTCCTGCTTCCCCCTGCTCTGCAGTTCCTGACGAGACCTCCCTGGGATATTGATTTCTCACTGTGTGTAATTCCCTAAGCCAACATGCCCAGTTTCTTGGTACACAAATCACACACACAAACACACCCATCACCATAACGAAACAGGGCTAAAGCCAGGCTTGAAATATAACTTGTTTCAAGATTGGTTCGGAGGAAACTGCATTCAAAAATGTACTTCACCGAGTATTCAGGGGATGTGATGAAGTATTGCTTAATAAGTCGGGAACTCAACCTGTCTGAAGGAACGTACACTAAGGTTCCCTACACAGTTGCAGGTGCATTAAATGTCTTCTACCTAAGGTTCTCTCTTGGATTATCCTGCTAACTGGAAAACATACAGCACCGTATACACAACCGGAGTCGATAAAGGAGTTGGTGAAAGAGAGCAATTAGGATGAAAAGGTTATAACTAGAAGATGATGACATTTTAAGAGGGAAAGTTTAGACTTGCTCTGTATGAAAAGTTTCACTTCTGCTATGATTCCACACTATATAAATGGACTTGACACAACTGTTGAAATTGCATTTGAAATGCCGCCATATTCTTTTAATCCTCCATTGGAGTCATTTCCCTCCTGCTCGGGAGACGCTGTCAAAACAAACAAACTGCTACACATATGGATGTTTGGCTTCCTAGTTTGGTTTCTGGGTTGACGTATTTCCGTGAAATATTAGGGTCTAAAAGTTGAGCTGCGAGTCTAAAAGCTACAGGTCAACTGACAAATAACAGAAAAGGTTCTGAATCTTAACAGTGAGATTTGCTGGGCCTGTTTACTTGTTTGATACCTTTGGTTGAGGATGCCTTTTCCTGGATTATCTCAACAACTGCTCGTCTGATTGACGTCAAACTCTGTGTGTATATAGCTGGTGTCCCTGGCTAGGGAGTGTTGAGTTTGAGGTCTTTTGGATCAGTGGTTCTTATTTTTGGCCAAATGTCTTTTTTTTCTTTTTCTTTTTTTTTTTTGGATAAGTCCCATTCTGAATGGACGCCTTTGTGGCAGGGTCAGTACCCCGAGTTTATTCTCAGACTCTGACTCAGTCTGTGACGGTATTGAAGGACTGATCAAAAATGCCTGAAATGTAATACTTTTTATTCATCAGCTGCTGGTGTAATGAACCAATCATTGACATTAGCAGCTCTTCGGGCCCGACCACCTGCTTGTAAGACTATTACCTACATATAGATCAGTGAGGAAAAGAACTTGGAGGAGAAGCCACATTTCATTCCCATAGATAACAGCTTTTCCGAGGCATTCCGCTGACATGAATCCTTCTCTCTTGAAACGATCTCCTTCAGCCTTCAGTCGGCCCATTCAGATGCTTTGCTCTTCATGTGTTGCGAGACAGACTATTTGATGCAGTAGCAAAACAAGTCACCGCCGACCAAAAAAAAAAGGCAATTTTATGTAACAGGTGATGAAAACTGTAATGTTAGTTTTATCACTCTATCCTCCAGCTCACTTTGGGTGTTTTTGAAATAAGGTTTTTTTTTTTTTTTATCAGAGAAGCTGACAGATTTTTGATTTAGATGAAGTGAATTTCATTGCACCTTAATAGACTGTAAATAGCCAAAGGCTTTTGCTGTTACGGATTGGCAGTACACACATACAGAATCACATACTGACCTCTAAACAGACTCGTTCCTGTTTGTATTTATTTCTCTTCACTCCAGTCTGTCGTCGCCCTTTGATGGTTCTTAGAGTGGAATGCTTCTTCTGTCACTGGATCATTTTAGATGAATTACGCTTGGTTTTGAAGCGGCTCATCAGGTGGGATGTGATCGAGCTCGCCCATTGCAGGCCCGTTTTCACATCATTTAACACTCAGGTGATGCTTTTGAAAACAGGAAGAAAAAAAAAGAAGAAAAAACAAAAACAAAAACCAAACACCACACACGACTGCACTTCCCCAGAGAAGTCCCCATTGATAATAGATAGACCAGTGAGCTTTCAGTGACCCTCAAAATTCAAGAATGGTCCTAACCAGCAAGGATATTTGCATGCTGTGTGTTGAAATTCTCATCGCCGCCAAACCACCTGCTTCACCTTCTGGTGCGTAGAGGACCTGTGCAGTGGAGGGAAGGAAGGATACGCATCATGAAACTTTCTTAACAGTGCCTTTGCATGAAAAAATAGGTTTCTCTTACAAGCCTTTTTAAACAGACTACATGTTTCCATGCATTGTGTTGCCTGGCAACCTGTGTATTTGTATAACATAACTGATGAATGAATTGTAATTCAGCTGACTACAGTTTTTTTTTTTTAAACTTTCATTTTCATTCCTCACTTCCTTTTGGCGGCCGAGCCATATTTTAAAAAGACTTTATTTTTACATTAAACTGTCCAGTCTTAGGGCGGCACGGTGGAGCAGAGGTCAGCCCTGTGGCCTCACAGCAAGAAGGTTCTGGGTTGGAGCCCCGGCTCCAGCACGGGATCTTTCTGTGTGGAGTCTCCATGTTCTCCCTGTTCCTGCGTGGGTTCTCTCTGGTTCTCCGGCTTCCTCCCACAGTCCAAAGACATCAAGAGGGGACGAGGCTGATTGATACTCTAAACTGACCGTAGGCGTGGCTGGGAGAGCCAATGGTTGTCTGTCTGTGTGTGTTGGCCCTGTGATGGACTGGTGACCCTGTCCAGGGTGAACCCCACCTCACGCCCAAAGGTGGCTGTGATAGGCTCCACCCCCACCCCCCACCGCACTTAACAGGATAAGCGGAAGAAGATGGATGGATGGATGTCCAGTCTTATTTTTTACTTGCAGATGGTTCATGTAGTTTCAGTATTAAAAATTGAGTGGGTCCAACAATATGGCCGACCACTGCTAAATGTGTTTAACTATCATACGAGGCCAATACATGAGCCAATGTCTGGTTTTAATAATAGTAATAGAATGTCTATTGAAGCTGTACAGATGCTGTACCAAGACATTTACTGTGTGTGTGCGCGTGTGTGTGTGTGTGTGTGAGAGAGAGAAAAGAACACACACTCAAGCTTCAATCGTGCAGACACAGGCCGACGGAGAATCATGAGGCATTCGGAAATGTTGTGTCAGTCTGAGTGACACTAAACTGAATGAGGTTGTTGACTTAAGGAGGTTTTTATTCTCTTTTTGCAAGCGAGGAAACAGCTCGGCGTGCTGATTTACTGAACAGAGAGCAGAGAGGACATTTTATGGCTGTTTTACAGAGGAGAAAAAAATCATTTGAATTTTTTAATTATCTCTGAACATCTGAGACAAGAGACGAGGTAGAGGAATGCGATGCACTTCATTTGCAAAGACACTTCTCTGCCATGACTCCGATTGAAATGTTTGATTTATTCTTTTTTCTTTGTCTACATAGACATTTGCCTTTGAATTGATTATGACACAAGGAGAAATACAGATGAGTGCGACCATAACCCTGAGTCTCTCTTGTCACAGCTCGAATGAGAAAAGCACAGCTGCCTCATACTTTGTTCCTCATTTCCAAAGCCATTTTCCTGTCATAACCCACCAAGCAGTCATACCAAAGTAGAAGAGACAAATCAGAAAAACATAAAAGAGCTTTGATAATCTAATTTTATTTGCGCGCATAAAAACGTAACAAAAGCTGATAACACACAATTCTGTGATGTCATGACTTTCCTCTGTCTTGGCTACATGGTAAGTTGACTAGTATACGGCAAGATTTCTCTTTTCTATGTTAATGTTAATGTTTGCGCGTGTGTGTGTGTGAATGTTTGTTTGTTAACAGGAGCGAGATGGAATGCGAGCCATTCTGGAGTCCTATGACAGTGAGCTGGCGCCCACTGAATACACGCCTCAGCTCAGCAAGCGACTCAGGGAGGCTGAGGACGTGCTGCTGAGGACACAGAACCACAATACAGAGATGGAGGTGTGTGTGTGTGTGTGTGTGTACACATTCACCAGTAAAACACTTGTATTTATAGTATCCTACTTTATCCTTTATATAGCCTGGTTTATTCTTTTTTCTTTAAACAATATGAATGTAAAATATGGATTTAAACTCCCAAAGCTGCCACCAGTTTAGTATGCTTGTTGTGAGACACTTTCCTCATCGCCAGCGGCGCTGCGAATCTATCAGCTGCTCAGCTGCGCTTTGTCTTCATGACTCTTCTTCAGTGGACAACTTAACAGATTTCTTCACTGAAAGCTGATAAAACAGCACTTGTAGTAAACATGGCAATGTGAGCATCACTGGAACAAAGCTGAGTTCTTGCACTTTGTGTCTCAACCTTTTCTGCTGTGCTTTTGCTCTATTCAGGCGCAGCTAACCAAAGCGCAGGAAGAGGCGGGGACTCTGAAATTGCAGCTACACACAGTAAGAATGAATGTGCGCCGGTGTTTTCAGTGCGTTTTACCTTCCCGTACAATCAAAATCACATAATTTTCTGTGGTTTATTTTATATTAATATCTACTAACATTAAACAACTCAACCTTCCATCCGCCACCTTGCTGTGGTGTTTGCAGCCACACTCTACCCTCATTCTGTGAAATACTTGGCTGTTGCACTGTACACATGGGAAAATGTTTATCTTCATCAGTGTGTGACCAGCACCTAGGGCAGTGGTTTTCAAAAAAATATCAACAGTAAACTTCTGGCGGTCACACAGATTTATCTCCATAAGCACATAATAGGCATCAAAATGTAGCCAGAAGCTTCAGCTCTCACAATATAAACATCAAACTCAATTTAGCTTCCCATTTGAGATTCAAACCTTAGGTAACCCACCACCAAGTTCTCATTTACTGCAATGGAAAACTGCAGGGTGACTTTCCCCTCACCTGAATGGCACCTTTTCCTTTAACTGAATATCGAGTTGGAGTGGAGTTGAAGAGTGTTTAATGTCAATGACACAGTCGTTTAGCCCTTGAAGAACTGAGATGAGATCTGAGAGATGCAAGAGGTAAGTTGTGTGGACACAACTTCTAACCGTCACAAGACTGTTGGCCTCCCATAGATGTATGGAGCCTCAATAGGGGCGTCCGGCCTGCCGGCTGCCCCTATTGAGGCTCCAGAACTGTTATTCCTTTACTGTGTGTTTTGATTGGGTCAGCACGTCAAGGCAGGGTGGCCATAAGGAGGCTCAGGAGGCTTCCCAAATGGCCGGTCCGGCCTGAGCGTTTCTTTACTTGTTTATTTATTTATTCATTTTGTTACCCCAAATGCCGCGTTTATGTTCCACCCTGCCCTTGTGGCCGCAGCACATACACACAGGTACACTGCCCCCCCCCCCCCCCCCCCCCGAGACGCGATGCCAACGATACACAGACAGCCTGTCACTGGGTCACTCAGAGTTCACCACTGCAAGCGCAATGTTTTAACTTTCACTTTGTTTTTGGAGCAGTTTTTAAACTTTTATTCAGTTTGTTAAACTGAGAGGGACCTTTGGTTTGATTTGAGCATCCATGTTAGTTTGGAGTTCCTGCCATGCTTGATTCACCATAGGACAGAAATACATTTTCCCTTCCTCCTTGTGGTTCTTTGAGTTAACGTTTAAAAAGAAAAGTGTTCTTGACCCGCTCCTGGCATAATTGTTTTGGATTCATGATAGGGGTCATGTTTTGTTTCATCCAACTATTTATTTTAATTCATGTCATAATGGAAATTACATTTTATTTTAGTCCGTATTTTTGTTGTTGCTTGGAATGAAAAGGGGCATTTTGTTTTGAATATTACAGTGTTGTCACATGTGGCGTGACTGACCTCAACAAGTGGACCTTCGACCCTTTGAAAAAAAAAATGTTGTGGCCCTTTTAAGATTAGTATTTGAGTTCCCCTGCTTGAGACAATATTACTGATGAACTGCATCTGTCCACTTTGGGTCAGATCTGGATCAAGAGGCAGGTCCGAGTTTGTTTTTTGTTTTTTTCAACTTCTTAAACAGCTTACTGTCTATTAATTTTATGATCGACATCTTAGTAGCTTGGTCTCTTAACGGTTATAAGTGTTCACATTTTCACCTCAGCCCTCGGCACCTCTTCTGACTCTGATAGCCTCTTGGTCGTGACGACTGTTATCTTGCCGGGTCTACTGAGTCTGTCTTCAGGCCACTGTCCCCACATTTTTCAGCATGCCAGCATCAGTCGTTACCAGTGAGGAGTGGGTGTATGCGGCTGCATGCTGCTGCCGTGAGAAAAAGTGATGAAGCCAGCATCTCTTTTTTTTTTGAGAGAGAGAGAGAGAGAGAGAGAGAGCGCTTCCACTTGCAAATCTTTGAACTGATCAGAAAGGCGCCGGTTTCCTCTGTCTCTCTTTTGGGTCGGGACTGGTCACCATGGTAACCAGCACACCAGAGGAGAAGCTTCTTCATAGTGTATCTGTTTACCTCAAACTACACACATCTGTTAGAAGCCGTTGTAATATTGAAGGAAAACCCAGATTGTGGGAGCAGATGAGAGTTTTGTGGATCAGCTCACTGTACTGATGTGTCTAACCGATGGTATCACACACCGAAACCTCTGCTGTCTCCAACCGTAAGTCTGAACAGCGACGACGTGAAATCGCTGTTTGGAAGCTCATTCATTGAAGTGGTGAGGACAGGCGTCATTCGATTAATGCTCACGCTTTCAAAGAGGCACGGACGCAAGATGCTGCGACTAACAATCTAACTAACCTATAATTCCACTCTGCCTAACAGTGACGTTTGTCCCCCGAATAGATAGATAGGTATATCAGTCTTAAGTGTTATTCCCATCTGATTACATCCTGACAGAACTAACTAACTCAGAAGTCAGAGAAAACCTCTTTCTTTTTTTTTATAACTTTGCCTTGGCATAGTTACAGTTAGGTAAGATGATACAACTTTAAAGTTGCTGACAACTTTCAAATACGGAACAAAAGTGGGATACAGTAGAGAGTTGGAAGATGTGATCTGAACTCTCTTTTAAACTCCCTGACTCCTTCTTTGTGTCCTCACTCATCTCTCTTCTTTTCATGGCTCCTTGTTGCCGAGGAGACATCAACATAGCCATGGCAATGAGTATTGACGCATGAAATCCACCTGTCTGGTGTAGCAGTAATTACTTATCTGTCTTGGGAAGACTGGGAGTGAGGATTAGCTGAGAGACAGACAGATGCTGTCAGAAAAAGAGGGAAACGGGTGTGCAAATGGAAATGAGGGATAATTGCAGGACGGGAAGCAAGATCAGAGTGAAACTAAGACTGACAAAAAAAAAACTACAGGAAAACAAAGACTGTGCATTATCAAATGAGTTAGTGAACTAATTGTGTGAAAAGAATGAATCTGTTTGTCTGGATGTTTTCCTTGAGAAGATGGCAGGCAGTCCTGTGGCTTTATCTGCAGCCAAAAGGTTTCTGGCGGGCGCACGACCAAAGCAATTCATTTAATGATGCGCCATTTTCTCCTTCTCATCCCAGGTGGAGATCGAGCTGGAGTCTCTGAAGAAGCAACAGGCCTCTGTTGCGGAAGGCAGCTCCTCGGTGACCAAAGAAGAGGTCAACATTCTGAGGTAGTCGACGCACAAAACACAGATGGTTCATAACTGGCTGCAAAAACTACCTCTCCAAACCTGGGACATGAAAGGTTCATGCGAATGCTGAGGGTGTATGAACTCACTCAGTCCTCACATGGCCCTCTGTGCATCCAGACATTCTTCTGAGGTCAACCTGAGTTGAAAGTGTGTACTCGACCTGGTGGAGGTATTTACATACTGTAACTGTGTGTGTGTATTTTTCAGACAGAAAATTGAAGATTTAGAGGCAGAGCGTCAGAGTTTGGAGGAGAAGA
This sequence comes from Aulostomus chinensis, assembly GCF_037954235.1. Classification (NCBI taxonomy): domain Eukaryota; kingdom Metazoa; phylum Chordata; class Actinopteri; order Syngnathiformes; family Aulostomidae; genus Aulostomus; species Aulostomus chinensis. Next base: position 26,700,395 of record NC_141327.1, read on the forward strand.
ACAACATTCTGGAGATGAGACTGGAGAGACACAACATACAGGTGAGTGTGAAGTCCTCCCTCATATCGTCCCTGTGATGGATGTATTCCTCTGACTCAAAGGAACCAATTTAATAACCCCAAGGGCAACAACCTAGTCCATGACACAACAGATTGATTCGCACAAAAGCCCCCTATATCTGACACTTTTTCAAGCACAATTGGACCCAGGTGTGATTCCAGCAGAGTCCGATGGAAAAGTTGCAGAACCTGTGGCTAATTTAAGTCCACTGTTATTGTTTTAAGGGATTACAATGGACAGAGCAATAGGGTGGAAGAGATTTGGTAAAAATAGATGTAGACTATCTCCCGTGTCAGCTGGGAATGAAAGGGAGTGAAATGAATCCTGGCTGGTAGCCACTTTAACATTACTGACATGCACAGACACACAGGCATGACTGGGTGCATCTAATCCAGCCACTTTCATCTGGCAAAGTTACTTCACTAACTCCCTCAGTTACACCCCATCTGAACCCTTCTCCTTTTTAAATTGGCTGTGAGTGTATGTGTGTGTGTTTCATCTCAGTCAGGTCCTCCACCTCCCCTGAGTCATTCTGTGCCAAACTAAGCCTACCAGGGCACTTAAATGAATAGTGTGTGGGCAAGCGTTTTGGTTCCATTTAGCTGTGGGGTGAATAGAATCTATCTGTGTTCTCGAGCATGACCAACACTTTTAAGGCAATTGACAACTCTGTGTGTGTGTGTGTGTGTGTGTGTGCGCGCGCGCGTGCAACTTTCAAGGTTGCATGGTCAATGGCTCAGGTCAGGTTTGCGGAGCTGATTTTTTATGACTCCTCCATGGTCTGATGCACACCAGGAGACCTCAACATCAGCCTGAGTAAAGAGATGAGTGACTGAATGGAGAAGCATTTGAAAGGAGAAATGAGTGACTGAATGAGTAGGCATGAATGGTTCGCAGAATCACCCCCCCCCCCATCTGCATGTTTAGATCACACTGACGGCGTGCAACTGTCAAAAACCCTCTTGTGTAATTAGTCTACTTTCTGTGGCAGCCCTTCACATAAGGAGGACAGGCTGTGTAATAGAGGCATTTCAGCCAGTTTGATCCGATCTTGAAGACTCCTCCAGTCAGTAAGAGGCCGATATGGAGATCCTGTGTAGAAGCATTCTAGAGTGTGGTCCACTGGAATAGGGTCAGGTTTTTATTTTATTTTTTTTTTTTAATAAAACATAAAGTCACAAGACAGTGACCGGAGAACTCGTACTTCTGTATGACAGATTGTGCTTCAGTTTTTAGTACATTTAAATTTGGATTACATTTGCATGTTTGTGCGATGTTGCTTCAAACCACTCTGATAAAAGGAGGGGTTGCAAGTCTCTTGATATTTTTTTATTTTTGTGGCTGGGCTGAGGCTTTAGGGGACCCCTGGTCCGTTAAAAAAAAAAAAATGGTCGGTCTCAACAGTTGGTCTGTCGTGTTGTGGTGTTGAACACTGCTGTACTTTGTCTTCTTTTCTCTTGCTGCCAAGCGTCTCGATGAGGATAATTGTTTCCATTGCAAGAGATTGCATCAACTTTGTCTCTTTGTTATGCATGTGCTTATCGTCACTCCAACATTACACTCTGATGTTCCTTCGAGATAGAAAGAGACCGTACTACTTGTTTAAGAAAAGATACACATATTACGTCCTGGCTGCATGATGTTTTCACCAGTTGTTGTGCAAAACTAGAAAGTCAAGTCCTGCGCTCCATCCAGGACAACAAGAAGCCTCGGTGCGAGAAAAAAAAACGACCTTTTCCTCCCACAGTCTTACACTCTCACTCATCTCTTGCTCTCTTTTAAAACTGACTCTGCTCCCAGGCATTGGATGTATAATTATTGCTGTTGAATGAATAAGAGATAACATAGCACTCCACCTTACTGCAGTGTAAATACTCTGAGGAAGAATAGACAGTCAATATGTACATAAAAGTTAACACCTACACACATAATAGACCACCAGAACCAAGAAGTAATAAGCAGTTTGCTTGCATTAACTTGGCCATTTAATGTTGCATAAGTGAACACAAGTGAGACTGGCATGTCAATTGAAATGGTAATTTTACGCCTCTCTGTGTTGTAGATAATTGTCTCTAATCGTGAGAATATTTTTTCAATAGAAAAGGCCACTTCACTTGACGATGCTGTTTCTGTTCAACCCTCTCTGGCCAAGTAAAAAAGGAGAATTGATTAAAAAATATTTCCCCGTGACCCAGCTTCAGTTTGGTGTGTGCGTAAAGTTCAAGGCAAGGCGAGTGTCTTTATAAATCACCAGTCAGATCCGTGGCATCTCACACAAGAACATTTACAGGAATACATTACAGCAAATTTGAATGTGCCGGTTAAATGAGTTCGGTTGATTTGAGTCACTGTGCCATCCGGTCGCGCTCTTTCACGCTCGCGCTGAAGCAGGGGTGCTCCATTTTGTTTGTTTGGAGATCAGCTCAGAGTGATGATGGATTTTTTTATCATATGACTGGACGAAGAAGACGTAGATTACACTGGACAATGAGTTTGATCTTCTGAACGGACATGTTGTACAGTTTAGCTGTTGTTGCTAGTTTGTGTCCGTTAGTTTCAAGCTGAGAATATGTAACTGGTGCTTTCTGTATTCTGGACACAAATAAGAAGTGTGTGTGAGTGTGTTTGTGTGTTGGGAGGGGCATCCTTTTAAGACCAAGATGCGCAACTATGAGTGGTTATAAGGCAATTTGGGGGGGGGGGGGGGTGAAGTATTGCTTAAAGAGTACATTACAAATTCATTAAAAGACAATAAAAACAAAAAAAGCAAAATTAAACATGCAGAGTTATAGGATATAAAGAGCTCTTCTATTTATTCCAACCAATTAAACAAAAACTCAAGTCCAAACCCAGCGTAGTTTTATGGCCATTTTGTCACAGGGCCTGTCAGGGGAAGTGTCGATATCGTGAATTCCCTGATACTCCTGGACACGCCTGCTGCAGTAAAACCACTGTTTTTTCTGAAGTGAGTCTGGCCTAGAGGAAGGACATAAAACATCTGTGTTACAGAGAAGTCTGTGTTTTATGTCTACAGAAGCACTGTGCTGATGTGTTGATGGGGAGATTTTCTGAAGACTTCGGTGACTCATGTTTTTCATTATTGAAACTTCTCTTGAGGCAGAAATGTGATGTTTTCATGGACTCGACGCCGGAGATCTGAGTATCTATAACACCTGTCCAAACAGCGTGTGCCCTGCAACTGAAACCGGTCTTCACACTCGTTTTGAGAATTTTACAAGTGGAGGAAAAGCACTCCGTGTGTAGTGATGTCAAGATTTCTGGGCCAATTTAGTTTGAAGGAGCAGGAGTCCAACCTGATCACTCAGTCACTCAGTGGCCTTTGCTCTTGCATTGCTGGCTCAGCCTAAAATGAATCACTTTTGGTGTGTCCCAAATCGCATACTTCCATAATACATACTTAAAATTTTGAGTATACTCAACTGAAAGTGGAAAAAAAGTATGGATAGTATGCGAAAATCGAGTATGCAAAAAAAACCCGGATGGCGTACTCTAATCGGTCAAGATTTTGACCGATTGTGCGACTGTGGACATTCGCCGCACTCACTTCATTGATTAAAATGGCAGCGGGCTGATGCTGATGCTGATGCTGATGCGGTGCTAGCTGGTCTCAAATCAGTGTAGAAGAAGACCTTGTGTTGTCATTTATGGTGATCTGCGTCAGGCGCGTCAGCATGCGATTTGGGACAGCACTGCACCCTCGAAACTCCCGCGCTGCACGACTGAGTACATCGTATACTTAGTATACTCAGTTTGAAAACTTGAAGTATGCAGTATGGAAGTATGCGATTTGGGACACACCATTTGTCTTGACTTGTGGAGAAAATGATCCTTAATGCCAGCGATGAATTCAGCGCATCCCCTCCGCTGTGACTCTGACCAGGCATCTTACTGGCCAAATCATTCTAACCTCTTTAGCTTCATCTATTTCTAAGAAAAAATGTCTGAGAGTTTTTGACAGCATGTGGCTTCTGAAGACTGAACTCTTTGTATGTTTTACTGCTCAAATTTGAATATCTGTCTCACACTATGTGGCTGTGGCTTTCATTTTTCTCTGGCTGTGTATGGGAACACGCACCCAGACGTATCCTTGAATAAACCTTTTATATGCAGATGCAAAGCTTCAGAAGATTTACGGAGGAGCAAAATAAACCAGCACTTAATTTGGCTGTCACATCGGTGCAGTCCAGTTGATAACAGTTTGATATAAATTCTCACATTCTCTGTTCATCATTTTGGAAAGCTCAATTTCGCCATTCCTCTACAATTATACAAAGCTTTATGTATAAGTGTTTTTCCCTTCCATTTGTGTATTTTTTTCACTAAACTGATAAACCATCCACACTTTTGGGGGGGGGGGGGGGGCTATGCTTTTTTTCTGTGTATTAACAGTTTCCAATCTGTATACTCCCATTCTACATTCAACCACTCTGCCCTGCAATACGCACGCATGCACGCACACACACGCGCGCACACACACGCGCGCACACCTGTATTTTATTTCATAACCGTCAGCTTGGGGCACATGTGATCTAATTTCGACAGTAATCAGGACCTCAGAGAGCGAGAGCAAGTGTGTGTGTGTGTGTGTGTGTGTGTGTGTGTGTGTGTGTGTGAGAGAGAGAGTGAGTGCGCGCGCTTCTGTGTGCGTGTGCACGTGTGTGTGTGTCCTTGCGCACCTCTCCCCATATTGGCACGAAGCAATGATGGAGTCTTCTCATTTACCCAGACTTAAAGAGTTGGAAGAAAACAAAGTGACAGCAGAAGAAGTATTTCTTCCCTTTCCTTCATTTTGGCTTCACTACTGATTGTAATTCTTTCTATTTCACTCGTGTTACCCGCATCCATCTGTATGAGACTCCTTGTGTGTTACACAACTTTGTGCAGGTATTATGTGAGACAATACACTGCCACTGTCGGATCTTGTTGCGTCACACTCAAGTGGAGCAATGCTATTACACCTTTACTAAAGGTGTTATGAGTTTCTGGGAGATGCATGGAGGGTTTCTTAGCTTTTTAATCAATTGAATTCCACCAGTTCAGATGTAGAGAGGAGCAATAAAGTTTTGTTCAAAATGTTTCAAAGGTGCTTCATGCGCTGTTTATAGTAAATCAGTGCAGGGGATTCTGCTGCTGTGGTCTGCAGCTCTGCTCTGTACGAAGGGCAAAGAGTAGCACACTGGGAAATAAAGTAGGTCATAACATTGGTGTGTGCGCTCCTGTAGCCTCTGTGGAGAGGGTTTCATGTAACAGTCCGAGGCGACGCAGGGAGTAAATATCTGTAGCGATAGAAAAGTTTCATATAAAGCTGCTTGTCATAATCCTACATTTCCTGACTCCCACACAGCTATTTAACAGCAGGCATGCTTCATTATGTAATGTTAACGCCGTGATTTATTTATACCGAGTAAATGATAAGATGCAAAATTAATTATTGAAGTCCTCCAAAATTCTGATTGTGGAGAGATTGTTGTATCTATCTGTGCAATGTATTATCTTCCCAGAGGTTCCCTTCTCTTTTCAGAGGAGAATGAAGCTACATGCTGAAAAGTCACAACTCCAGTTTCTTGTACTTGTCCTACTATAGTACTGTACATAAATATTAATGTTTTATACTACTTTATGCTTCCAAAGCTGAAGGAAGAGAGTGATAGCACAATGAGAAAAACCAGCACAGCACTCCCTGCTGATTCGTTCATAGAACAACGGCGTAGCACAAGCAAACTTGTGCACGGTGCAGGCACTGTGGATTCTTGTGTGTTTAATGCTTTGGTTTTTCTTGAACGTGGACATTGAGCAGTATTTATAAGGGTTTTGGTGAACATTCATTAAACCTCAAGTTGACTTAAAGGGATTAAAGAAAGCGAGAGTGAAAATGATGAATGGCAGTTGGCCACAAGGTATGTAACTTTAGAATGAACATCTCTCGTCACCGTGAGTGAGAGCACGGATTTCTCGGAAAGTGTTTTTGTGCACACAGTCAGCACGCGCCGTGAGAGGTTCCCATAAATTTCTTTTGGCCTTGTGATTAAGAAAGCCTGTTCAAGCTTTTCTGCCACATTCATATTCTCACCTCACATATTTCACACAAGTACATCAGCGGTCTCATTCCTTTCACAGACACATCTTTTGTGTCCAGTAACATTGTGCAGTGCTTTTAGTCTGATTGCTGAAGAGTGGCTGTGATGGCTTTGACTTCATCAGTAGAGAAAGAGGAGGGACGTATAGACGATGTATACTGGATGTAGACTAGATATAATACTCGATTGCGTCGTGAATGTAGAAAACAAACTGCGAAAAGCTCAATGCCTTTGTCCAGAGTTTTACTCTTCTCCAAACCCATTATTTGAACAAAAGAATTATTTCCTATTTCTGTAAGTGCTTCTCAGTATTCAGTGAAATTCAGTGATTTGATTCATTGAATTGTGGATGGCAGCAGCATGAGAATAACTACTCAGTCTCTCTAACTAGTCATTCACTTTCTGCACAGCAGCTGACAGAGGTGTGCACCGACTGTGATGTCATTGTTTTGGTTAATTAGGAGCCCCACCCACTGTCTCATCTTGTGATGTAATTTATTATTATTATAATGACAAGGGTACTAGATAAGTCAAACAGCTTGAACAGTTTTTGTAGTTCATCAGGGAGTGATTGTCCGCCTGACACCGGTCACATTCCCCTCAGCAAAACAAAAAACAAAAAAAAGGACAAAGAAAGCATGTGTTCCTGTCCTGCGCACCCATCTCATCTAAAAGATGTGCCAAGTGTTCTTTTTATTCAAAGGGTAATACATGAATATAATTGTGCAAATGGGGAAATGGCAAAAGCAGTTCTCAGACTCCTACTTTGGGGGGGAAAAAAAACCTCAGCTTTTTGGGTCACACAGTCAAAATTATGATTATCTTTTTGATTTGACAGTCATTTGAAGCTTTGAAACGTTTTTAGTCTTTTTTTTTCTTTCTGTCGGGCGGACAAAGACCCTGATGAGTGTTAGGATTACACGAGAGGACGTTTAAGAGCAGTGAGTTCTGACTTGGGCAGCACGGTGGTGCAGTGGTTATCACTGTCGCCTCACAGCAAGACTGTGTGAGTCTGCATGGTCTCCCTGTTCCTGCTGGGTTCTCTCTGGTACTCCAGCTTCCTCCCACAGTCCAAAGACATCAAGAGGGGACGAGGCTGATTGATACTCCAAATTGACCGTAGGCGTGACTGTGAGTGTGAATGGTTGTCTGTCTATATGTGTTGGGCCTGCCATGGACTGGTGACCCGTCCAGGGTGAAACCCACCTCTTGCTCGAAGGCTGCTGGGATAGGCCCCCGACCCGTAATAGGATAAGAGGTAGAAAATGGATGGATGGAGTTCTGATGTGCATGTTGTCACTTAAACCTGTCAAACCTTTAAAATTTCATTAACAGCACTTGACATGTACTACCTGTTAAATTAAGAATTTAATTAGAAATGCACCCAAATTGAAGATGACCATCTAATCTGTCTTCTTCATATCTCTCTCTCTCTCTCTCTCCCCCCCCCACCTCAGGGAGACTATGACCCAGTCAAAACACGAGTTCTGCACCTCAAAATGAATCCCACTACTGTTGCCAAGCAACAGCGCCAGCAGGATGTTGAGACTCTCCGGGAGGAGGTAGCACGTCTCAGGGAACTTGTGCGCTCGTTGCAGGATGGAGCCCATTTACAAGATGACGCTAGTTTGCATTCCTCCAACCTGAGCCTCAGTTTGCCACCATCCAAGGAGGTCCTGGGTAAGATCAGCTGCCGCTAAGTGGGCTCGTTAGCTTGCATTAGCCTCAGAAGAAAGTTAAAAAATGTGGGCAGTTGCATTGACTTTTTTCCGTTGTCCATCACATTCATGTTTCCATAAATTTTTGATGCAGCTGAACATACAGAAGGTACCACAGCAGAGATGAAGGAGCAGAGCAGACATTATAGCAGATGAAAGTGATGTGAATCTCCAGATCTCAGACCAATTGGACCCCATAGGGAGATTTTGGGCTGATGCATTCGACAGCTCTCTGCACCAATATCATTCCAACCCCAAATGAAGGGAATACGTTTTCAAAGTACTGTGTTCAATGAGTTAGTCCCACAGACTAGAAGTTATGCTAAGGCACATTGGGGCTGCTCTGGGGGCTCGTGGAGGGGAGGCCCAACACCCCATTAAGTCACTTTTACTTTTTTTCTTCACTTATTTCTTTGCGTGTATTTCTAAACAGAAGCCAGACCAAAAAAATCGCAGTACCTTTGTTCTCGTAGGTCTGAGTGTAAGACGTACAGTAAAATGGGGGAAGCTTGGTTATGACAGGGTGAAATATTTAATTGGAGTTCAAGGCGCTTCAGCTTCAAACGTCTGTTGGCTAATTTGTCTTTTGAGGACCACAGTGCTCGCTCTCTCTCTTTCGTCTTGTCCTGTCTCACTCTGACTTTCTCTCTTTGACTCGTCCTTACAGTCTCTGCTCTTTTTCTGACTGCCACCCCACTCCCCCTTTATTCCCCTCTTTGAACCGTTTTCTGCTGTCTGTCACTTTCTCCTCCTGTCTTTAATTTTGCTTATCTGTCCCTGACCCACTTTTTTTCCCCAGTTCCCTCTTTAATGCAAAGTGATAATTGCATTTCTCCCAGGGTGCACAATTAAAACTCTAGCTGATGATACAAACCTGATGTGTGATACATTTTCCTATCTTCTGACCAGGTTGAACCTGATGGAATGTCTCGAAACGTATCACAAAGAAAGTGATCACTTTAAAAAAAAAAAAAAGAAAGAAAGAAAGAAAGAAAGAGGAAGCTGTTAACATCAGTGAGCTCCCTATACAGTAGCGGAAATCTCATCTCATTGTAGGTTAGGAGCTCGTCTCGCATCCACACAAACTCAACCCGTTTTCTGCTCAGCGTGCTTGAATGTTGCCGTTTGAAGATGCTGCTTGTTCAGCTTCCCCACTTAGCATCCACAAATGAAGATAAACCAGAGCTGGAGGATCGTGTATCCTCGTTAAATTCTGCTGCTTGGAACGTTCTGGATTCTCCGTGAACGTTGCTGATAGGGATGCTTGATGTCGTTTTTGTTTGCCAGATATGCCAGTATTTCCCAGCTGATATGGCCAATGTTGGCATTCAGATTTTGTACATATTGAGTAATGAGCTCTGAGAAATGTTTTTCCTTTGTTTCCGAAACATACAGAAAAGCCCTTAGATCATGTTTTTGTTGCTGTCTCCTCATAGTATGGTCGAGCAAAACTGGGCCAATATGAATGAATGTATTCAGAAATGACTAATGTCCGCTGATACTGATGGGGCTGGCAGATTGATCATAAAAGAAAAAATCAAGTTTGAATGATCCACAGCACATAAGAATGCACTGGAAACGTGTGACGCTGTGATCGTCTGCTCACTGTTGTCCTCCATATTCCTAGCAAAACGAACAGCTCTGCAACATTAGCTGAGTTTACTGAGAGGTCAAAGGGCATGCAGCAGGTCAAACTGATGGCAGCTGTCCAGCACGCCCAACTGGAGAACACAGGAACCTCCGCAAAAACGGTCTAATGAGCTCATTAAGATGGACTCCATTACCTGAGTGTTGGGCAGTTTGTCTCTTGAACTTCACATTTCTCTCGCAAAAGCAAGTATTAAATTAAAGGGAGTTAAAAAAAAAAAAAAAAAAAGAAAAAAAAGACAATGGCTGTAACCACTACCATTTTGGGAAGAAAAAAAAAATCTCTTTCATGAAAATATCATCATTGTGGGGAAAAAAGTCAAAGGAAGCTGAGTTTTGAAGGGAAGGGAAATTATCATTCAAATTGTGATATTGTGACACTATTAGAAACCGTTACTCTCTCATCAGGTAATAAATGTTATGAAAAAGAGTTGAACGGTCGTTATTAAGCGTAATTCAAAGCTTTGAAATGAAGGCAGTTTGTGAATTGATAATATTTTTATTTATTTATTTTAAATGATAGGTTTTCTTGTTCTCCCTTTTTGTTGAACAAGCCCAGTAATTTTCCTTTCTCCCATTCAAATACACGTTCTCAGAAGTGACGAGATGCAAAGTCAAGAAGAAATTTGAGTGGTGCTTCCAAGAGAAAAGGGTCCCAGCTTGTTGACCTCTGCTTAACTGCATGGTTAAAACAACCAAAACTTAATTTGCTGGCCATTTTTATTGTGGTTTTTTTCCCCAGGTAGGTTCAGTTGAGTGAATGGGAATGCACACTTTAGGGATGGTTCAGCTTGAAAAAAAAAAGGAGTTGGCATGGATGTATAATAAGAATCTCCCTCAGCAGTGGAATCGTCCTGACAGATTTTGAGAGACAGCCTGCCCAGAGACCAATTAGGACCAGAAGTCACTAACTTTCTCAAAACTTGACAGTTGCTGTAAAAATCTTGCTGTCAATTCCCTAAATACTTCGTCTGAATGTGTAAACATTTGTCTTGGCACCAGTGGTGGCAACTCACCAATATCCTTGTGTACATCTCCATTTGTCTGCAGAATTAAAGCCGCGTCTTCTCCACTGTGCCACTTGCCCGTTTCCAGTTAAGAGTATATCACCGGACATTTTTGAGTGCTGTCGTTAAGTGACGGTTTTCTCACAACCCCCGAGTCTTGAAACAGGATTGATCAGTGCTGACTGTCACTGCAGAGCAGCTCAGTCACGCGGGAGACAGACGGCCACACTCATCCACTCTTAAGTTTGCACTTTGTCGACATTTAGTTTTTAAATTATGGAAGATATCGCTGGAGGCTAAGATGGACGACTGGGAGAATAATGGGTGAAATGGCCCAATCGTGACTGAGTTGGAGGTTGTGGAGACTCACCACAGAAACTCTGTACTTGTTATAGAAGTCCAGGATGATATTTGCATTTCCAAAGTTAGGCTGATGGCATTGAACCAGATCTAAATTCACAATTAAACTGTGAACAACGACGAAGGAGAGTGGGATTGTTTAACAGAAGTGAGCTGAGAAGACAGTTAATGATTTGTTGAAGGTGGCCGTGATACCAGGATTTGATTAGGTGATAATTTTGACGATAGGGGGCTGTTTGTCCAATCATCAGTGTGGTGAAGCGTAGGAAATGAAAGATGCATTGCTCCAGATAAAAGCATTGACACTGTATTCTATTCATGCACGTGTTCTCATGCGTGTGTCACTATTGCTGCAGCGATGTACATAATTGCCTCCTTAACGACTCATTTTTGCTTAGATTCTAATTTCTCTGCCCTCCCAAATCAGTCGCCAAATTAAAGTAATTATTGCAAATTGAGTTTCAACAAATTGAAGCTAAATCCTGCACAGCCTTTCTCTTCCCTCGCAGCCAAGAGCTGCAGATGACTACGCTAGCCCTCACGAACTACACTTTATGCATTACAGTGTTCTGGAGACTGTAGATGAGCAGGTGGAATGCTGCAGGGAGCTTACAGGATATTTGTATACATGTAGTCCATCTCTGCATTGCTTATTGAGGTAAGCGTCTACTTGTGGAACTCAGAGGAGAAATCTTGAACTACACGAGTAGCTGAAGCTCACAGCAAAAAGCCCGGGTTGTGGGCAGGTCATTTTGATTCCATCAACCATTCTTACATTCCACACCGTTATCCTTAACACGTTTTCTCTTGATGTTCGTGCGCGTTGCAGATCTTCGTAAGCAGATGGAGAGCTCTGAGCTGAGGAACCAGAGGCTGAAGGAAGTCTTTCAGAAGAAAATCCAGGAGTTCCGCACAGTCTGCTATGTCCTTACTGGCTACCAGATAGACATCACCACAGAGAACCAGTACCGGCTCACCTCAGTGTACGCAGAACACATGGACGACTCCTTGCTGTTTAAGAAGGTATTTATACACTCAGCTACTGGGTTTCCAGGGAGATGATGTTTAGGTGTTGTTGCAGGTGCCAATAACACGCACCTCTGACTCCACCAGAGGCAAGGAAAAACTCTCCTTTACATGAATAAACAAAGCCCCACATATCCAGTTTAGCATATAAACATCGATATGTGTTCTGCAGCTTTGCACACATCTGTATGTGGATACTTGCTGAAATCAGGTAGCAGGGAGCTCTGAGGAATGAGAACTGGAGCCAGTACTGGTGCGTATTTTTGTATGCGTATGCACAATGGAAGTGAAGTTAAAAGGGAAACACTGTCAGGGTTTCTACAGGCTGTTGCGTCTGCGGGCACTGATATCCACTCTTTCATGATTGCTTCAGGGAGTGGCAGACTTGACCTCGCAAGGTCGATTTTCGTTCTTTTTTTTCTTTCTTTCTCTCTCTCTCTTTTTTTAACTGTATCTCTCACATCCACATTTATGCACCATTACACCAGGTTATAGCTTTGTGAACACCAGAACATCAGAAACTCTCCTCTGTTATGCATTGTATTGAATGTGCCTGTGCTGTAGAGAGAAAGAGAGAGAGAGAGAGAGAGAGAAGGGTGATGACTTGGCAATGTCACAGGACTTGGCTGCACAAATCGATCACCACTCCCCATATACTCATTAAGTGAGCTAAATAAAATCTGCATGTATGTCAATCCCTTAGCTGTTGAGCAAATCCTCTCCCTAAGTAGCTTTACTCTAAAAACATCCAGTTTTTCTCCCTTTATGCACATCACCTCTTACACCTCCCCTCTCCTTTGTTCTCTCCATCCTGCTGTATCTTTTCTCTCCATATCCCTCTCTTCTCTCTCATTTATGTCTCCCCCTCTCTCTTATTTTTCTGATTCAAGTGTGTAGTGGTGGATGAAGAGTGCACTTATTATGTTTAAGTGCTAGACGATGACGACTGGTCTTTACTGCCTTGCTCAAGGACTCGCTCGAATGCTGAAGGCAGTGAGAGAGTGTGAGACTGCAAACACTCTGGAAGGCTTGCACGCGCGCGTGTGTGTTTGTGTACATGTATTTTTTTGTTTTTTGGGGTTTTTTTTTTGTCTTTGCTGATGTGTCCAATCTGCTCCATGGAACCCACCTGCGACCCTGCCAGAGGAGATAAATCACTGTCAATTTTTATTAACCTCAGACTTTTTCCATACTCATCACACCTACACACATACAGTCTTAATACCCTCATAGTGCGCACTGTCACACTACATTGCACCCGCCACCCCACATGCATACAGATGTACAAAGACGCACACACGTGCACTCAAAAAAAACAGATGCAACCACCAGTTTTAGTATTCACTGTGTTCTCTGCGGTTGGAGTGTGTAAGACACACACGCCTAGTGGCCTATGGGAGCAGAAAGGCCTGTACTACTAATAGAATACAGCAATCACACTCACAGGAACACCCACACACACATGCAGGAACACAGTATTCATAACATGCTCTTAAGACGTGTGTAATCTGGGTGTGAGTGTAATATGGGGCTAATTGGAGGATGAGGCAGGGGTAAATGGAGAGAAAAACGGTGGATTGTGGACAGGAAGGATAGAAGTCGTTACAAATAGGATTCTAATGTTATTCACCTCGGCAACAGGGTTGCCAGATAATCCTGCTAATATCCCTGTATAGCAGAGGCACCCAAATCCCCCCCCACCTCTACCACCACTCACTCACACACACACACACACACACACACACACACACACACACACACACACACACACACACACACACACACACACACACACACACAAACAAACACACACACACACACCCCCTACCGCCACCCTCAAGGTGTAAGCTGTTTAACTTGCAGCTGTCATGTCCCCCTCTTCATTTTTTTCACTCTTGTATCCATGTTTACTTCCTCACCCTTTTAACATCCCCCATCACATGTTGAAATGGTCAGAGCGAGGCGTGGTGCTGTGTCTGTCTCGCTCTGCCCGTTCTGGGTCGGTTACAGAGAGACTGGAGGGTTGTGGGTAATTGTGACTGCGAGAAATGTTTTGTTTGTGCATGCTTTGTGTCTAACTTGCCTTAGATTTGGTAATTTTAAACTTTTCCCTCAATTTCTTTTGAAGTCTTCATCACAATAATTGCTATTTGCTGGTTTTGAGAGAACAATGGGGGAGTGATTGTGGGTAATTTGAAGTTCCTCGGAAACTTGGGAGAAAATATTTTGCTGGAAATTTCAATTTGGGTTATTTTCTTGAAAACACAAATTTTGGGTTTGTACTTTTAGAATGCAAGAAGCTTTTGCCAGAGATCATGTGATATAACCATGTAATCATTGTGGTCATTCATTTGGGAAGAAGAAAATTTAATTTCAAACTAAAATAAATAAAGATTTTGAGATGTGAGTGTGTCACATGGGCCAGTAGGCGGAGTTTGTAGACGTTACTGTCCGATTCAGATTGCTGAGCGGACATAGGTGTGGTTTCTACATGAATTCTGCTGGTGTTTGGGCTTTGTTCATACATACTTTCACCCAGAGATGCATGCTATTGGGTTAAATGCATTCATTGTGCGAAATAAGAAGGAAAAAAAAAGTTCAGCCTAGGTTATGTAGAATGTGCCTCCAAACAGCCAGGGATGAAGCTCTCCTTAAGACAGTCAAAACAATAAAGGCACCGCCAGGCCAGATGAGGCCTGTTTCAGTCATGACAGGGGAGGCACAGCCTCTGTCCGCACAGAGATCACGGGAAACTGTGAATTGACCTCCAGATGTTTGTGATAAAACTTGCAGCTTCAGCAACGATCAGTGAAATCAGCAGGAGCATCTCAGTGCTGCTGTGAATGAGCGCTTGCAGCTCGGGTGAGGCGGGACTGTGTAGCGAGGCTCCGAGTAGTTCATTAATCTGCGGATGCCGACATCTTCAATGAATGAAAACGTGTGGTTGTCCAGAGCAATAACATTAACGTTACTCTCCATCAGTTTTTTTTAGTGAAACCTTTTTGCCCTTGGCTGGTCTGGCAAATTTTTTCCCAGCTTTTCTCGGAGAGGAGAAGAGGCTGCTGGTGAGTTCTGTACCACTGAGTACATAAGGTTCCGTGTGTTCTCTTGAGATGGGTAATTTAAGTTGTCTTTTTGAAGGAATGCATCTTGGCATGACTGACGCAGACCATTCATTACAATTAGCAACTTGCCTTCCACGCTGCCGACATTTTGGTTAAGGCTCGACGCAAAGGCCGTGATGTCGTCAGCACCCCTGAGCTGGAGAACAGCGGCCTGACACGATGGAAAACTCCTTTTCGGCTGATTCTGGTTAATTTTTAAAGCTAGATGATGAGGTAAACTCCAAGGGTTGATGCGATTATTTTTGGCCAGGTCCCCATATTTAATCAGATTAGCATTTTGAGTTGAGAGTGAAAGGCTGCTGTCGATTCTATATAAAAAGACAACAGCTGCATATAGTTAACCCCAGATGGCTTTTTGCCATGCCGGTGGCGTGCCTCTTGGTTTGGTGGTGTTATTTCCCTGTCAATCAATCAGTGTCTGGTGGAGAGATTGCAGTGACCACTGTTACCTCTGGTCTCCAGAGGTGAAGCCTAATGACTGGGAGCCCCCTGGCTTTTTATGTTGCACCAGCGCATTACTGTCCAACCAGCAGTACAGTATCATGTCACTTTATTGTCTTCCGTTTAATACCCAGTAACAGCATCCCTGGAGAATAACATGTTGCAACACGTAACAGGCTTGACATGAACACAAACATAGCTGCCTCGCGTGCTTAGCATGTGCATTCCACTGATGCGTGGTCATAAGATACACCTTCGATGAGATCGCCCTCAAATATTTGCGGTCGTTCACAAACTCGATGTTCGTTTTAACCAAGATTCACAATTTCACGCCATTTACAGTATGTTAATGCGTTGTGACACTTAGATGCAGTTAGCCACTTCAAGAGGATGCGTGTAAAGGTTTGTTTGAGGCAAGGACGTGTTTGATCCCAAGCCCTGCTCAGGAAGCCATGGCTACTTTTTGTGCGGAAATGCAGGTTGTCAATTAATAATTGATTTATGCAATTAATACTGCGAGAGCAGTTGTGATGCCAAGATTAGTTTGGACGGGAAATTGTTCCAAAAGTGTTTGTGTTTATTAGCTGCACTTGAGCATGTGTGTAATTTGTATTTTTAGCACACCCCTAGGTGAGGTGGCTGATTAGCATCAGTGATTAGGTATTTATGAGGCACTGCTCATCAGTGAGATAAACACCTTAGCTGTATGAGCAACTGAATTACTGGAGCTTTTTGGATCCACGGAGGAGAACTTGGCATCGCTTGAATTTCACAAAATAAGATTTGCCCGTTTCAAGTTTCAGATTAACAATGGATGGAAGTAATTTTCCGAAGGTTCCCGGATTTAGTTAGCAGCTTTTTGTATCATGTGATCTGACCACTCGAGACTGGCGTGAACTGCAGGGCTTCACAGGGCCTGCTGCTGCACGAATGCTTCGTCGTTTTGGTAGAAACTCAAGAAGTCCCAACATTCCACACACAGACACGCAAAAAAAAGAAAAAAACAAACTGAACTGCACTGCAGACGAATAGAAAATGAGCTATCTAACTGATTGGAATCTACCCTCTTCTCTCTCCCTCCATGACGAACAACTAGGACCCCAGGTCTCCTGTTCCTCTGGAGGTCCAACACAAGCACGTTGCTTCCTATTGATTCAGAGCTTCAACTGATTGACTTTGCACCGAGTGACGAAGCTCTGCCAGTGCAGCGGCGTCTGAAGAGAGGATGCTGTCTGGACGGATTAATCATGTCGGAGTAATTAGTTGCTTTTAACTAAAAACACCGTCTTACTAAGTACCTGGAGGGCCTTCGCTACTGACATCGTATAAACAACAGCTGGACTCTGAGATATTCTTCTGAGTCAAGATGAGAGGCAACAGTTACTACTGCCGCTGAAATCATGAGCCTCGTCCTGTTTGCAATATCTGTCAAAAAATGAATCACATCTACTCAACTGGAAGCTTTTGAATCAGGCTTTTCTTTCTCTTATTTTCAATAGATTGTTGGACAGAAACACTGACTGGAGACTCTCAGACGCTCAGAAAAACACCTTGTCCGGCAGATGCAGACTTGACCGTGACTCTAACGTCGGTGGTTCGTTTTGCTCCTGAGAAGCATGAGAGCATCAACCAAACTGAAGGGTCACACGGTAGACAAACAAGTCTTCAAAGTTGTGTATCCGTACATAATCAAAGCAGACCCACTGCTGGGCTGACACTACTGTATTGATTAGCTCATTATAAAATAAACACACGTACAGAGCTGCACTCCCCGCAGCAGTGAGTAGAAACTCCTAGATGTTCTCTATCGACTGACTTTTTTCAAATGTTCCCTCTTTCTTTATACTTTCCCTCTCCTACCCTCCTCTCTCTTGCTCTTCCTTCAATTACTTGGGAGTCTCTCCCTTGTCTTCTCTTTCTAATAAAAGAGAAGATAGAATCTCAGGGCCGGCTCATCTCTCCCGAGAGAGAGAGAGAGAGAGAGAGAGGGGGAGATGTGTGGAGGGTAGATGATGTGTAGGGAGTGTAGAACATTTAAAAATACTAAGTTAAAAAACAAACCAAAACAAAAAGAAATGTGGCCTCATGAATGAAGCTAAACAATTCCCGTCCTGTGTGTTAGAATCAGGAGGAGAGTTAATAAAGTTGATTTTATGAACACCGCTGAGTCTTAATGACCTGCCCCTGTTTCATCAGCCACTTGGGGATGATTAACGCCACGCGGATGTGTGTGTGTGTGTGTGTGTGCGCGCGCGCGCGTCGGTGTGTTACTGGGTTTTCCCTCGATCTTTAGAGAGAAATGTGCCAAAGGCTGGAGAAATGGTTAGCATAGATATTTAAACACAAGTGGTATTTATTTTAGATACACATCAAGCCTTTAAAATTATAGGATGTAAGGCTTAAAGGAGGATAATGAAATGTTTCAGGTAAGTCTTGTAAGTCTGAAAAAAAAATACTCAGCTTTAAGTGTGTTAAGAGTAATGCTTCAAAGTAAGGAGTTGTTTTTTTTTTTGTTTTTTTAATGAAGAATACTCCCATACCTACTTCGTTCCTACTGGTTTCACACAGAATGGCTCTTCTTAGCGAACGGTGCTTTACCTGCCAGCCACCATGCAGGGAAATGACCTGAGCTGCTCTGAGGGTTGCAGAGTGAGTACATTAGTGAAGTAAATGTACTTTAGTCTGCTACTTCACTCGACCAAACCCCTAATGATACTCCATCAAGCTTTGAGATTCCTGCTTTGGCTTTGCAATGGACCTTACTTCAGCGGGTTTACAACAAGAAACTGTTCCCTTACATATCAAAACATGTCAACATCTTGCAGTAATTTGCAGTTTTGAAGCCAAAAAATATAATTTGGTATTGTGTTGATCCAATAAGTTTTTAAACGATCAATGCAGCCGATCCTAATGGGGGGGAGAAAAATTGGGTGAAGCGTTGTCATTCAGGAATGAGACCACATAGAGGTTTGAATGGAGACCGTACATTTGATAGGAATAATCGTGAAAATTCTTCCCACACCAGTGAAGAACACGCCTGTTACATGTAGCCAGGTTTGTAGGTCCTAGATAAGCCAACGGAAACACTGAGAACAGACTCGGACAGTTAGCATCAAAGCAGCTAAAGCTGTGGATACCATGAAGTTCTTCTGATCTGCTGGACCTTTTCCTTGTCGGGAGACCCAGGAGTCACCAAGAAGTGAAGTTCATTTTCAGTTGGAATTTTTTCCTGCAAAGTCATTATTTAGAGATTTGTTTAAGCGAGTTGGAGAGAACCTGTAACCTTTTTCATGAGATGAGGAAATTGGGGGTGAATTTCAATTTCTTTCTGAGTGGGGGAAGGACACACAAACACACAAACACACACACACAAAAATCACTTCCTGGTTTATTACTTCAAGCTATGCAGGAAGACACGAGCGCTAAAAGTACTAGAGATACAAAACTTGACAAAAGAGTAAATACATACACTGCGCTCCCAGAGAATGTGACTTAATGCACTTAAACCTTGAGAGAGAAATCTTGGAATTTAAATCCCCAAGAAAGAAGAGAACAGAGAATGTTGATTGTGATTTCTCCTGACAGTTTCCTGTCCTGCTTCCCCTCAGGGTGTGTATGTCTGTGTGTGTGTGTGTGTGTGTGTGTGTGTGTGTGTGTGTGTGTGTGTGTGTGTGTGACTGTGTCTGTGTCTGTGTGTGTGTGCGCGTGTGCGAAGTATGTCGTTGTCTGTGTCACTAGCCCCTCTGGTTGATGTTCGGAACATATGTCTGCTGTCTCCATGGTAACGTGATACATCAGCGCCACATACAAGTCCACCTGAGGTCGTGCGTATTCCTGAGCTGGGGCTGAGCCCGTCCAGCTCCTTCACGTTCTCCGACTCACATTTGTGTCGTGTTGGTTGTGTTGACGCTAGAAGCCTATAGAACCATTGAGGTTGATGGCTGGATTTGATAGATCCTTTGGGGGGGGGGGTTACTGAGGAGGAGAAAAAGGATGATTAGATCACATTAATGAGCACAAGTTAACTTTGTTTCCTCTTCACTCTCTCCTGTGTAACTAAAGTAAGAGAGGAGCTTGGCTGGGTGAAATTAGTCGGAGTGTTTGATGGTGTAATTGTTCTCTGTGCTGCTGTTCTTCGGTCAAAAAGGTCACCCATCCTACGAGGATGTTTGCCATCGGGACTCGCAATTAAGTGACTGAATCGCCACCTGAGCCAAACATTCAACTCAAGAGTTTGCAGCAAAGACGCTCGGTTGCCTTCATTTGAAGTCCGTGCGTGAGTTACCAAAACATCAAATGACTTTTCTGTGTGTGCGTGAATCGACTGGTGGACGGTGAAACCACACAGTGGTGCTAGCATCTCATCAGGAGGCTCTCTTGTTACTAAATGATAGTCTAAACAGGAATCTGTTAGCAAAACTTTTCTGCCTACACTTGCCCCCCCCCCCCCCCCCCCCGCCCGCCCGTCATCCCTCCTGACAAAACAACCTCCTCCCATCTGGCTTGTGTCTGCAAGTGTAAAGGGTTTAATCAACTTCCGCACTAATCAGCATTGATGCGAATGCAGTAATTTCTCCTGAAAGCTTGTCACCCCACCACTGCCGCCACCGCCGCCACCGTAACGACATCTTTTTGTCACCTCAGCCAAAAATCAGTAAGATGATATGATACTGCGATAATTTTATCAGCCGCTGCCCCCCCCCCCCGAAAAGAAAAATGCTGATTCAATGTGAAAATGAGGAGTATCAGAGCAGCCGACCTTTAATTCTCTCAGCTAACAAGCCG
Source organism: Aulostomus chinensis (assembly GCF_037954235.1). NCBI lineage: Eukaryota > Metazoa > Chordata > Actinopteri > Syngnathiformes > Aulostomidae > Aulostomus > Aulostomus chinensis. The sequence goes on from NC_141327.1 coordinate 26,720,662, forward strand.
ATTAATGATCTTTCAATCACACGTCAGAGGTGACGCCAGTGTAAGAAGCAGGAGTCTCTTTACTGTGACAAAATCAATCGGCCCGCAGAGTTCAAGCTCATTTGAGCAGTTTAGTATTCAGAAGTACTCAGAGATGCACAACTTAATTTTCACTGCTGTCTCCATTTACATCTTTTGTATATTTATGCAAGAGTGAAACAGCTTGATGAATCAGGGGCGACGTTTGCCACGCCACCCGCCAAACAGCTCTCAGTTCGATCTTAGTCATCATTAGGTATTTACACATGAAGATGTTAAAAACGGAAAACAAAAAGCTGATTGGAATATAAATATGGATCGAATGGCTGCTGTTTTAATTAATGTTTGTGGGATCTCTGTAATGTGTCTCTCTTAGTCTTTCTGTCTGTGTCTCTCACACGTCCTCCTCCTGACAGCAGAAAAATGCCAAAATCTGCATTTAAATTGAATGCTATTCATCTGCATATTTGTGATTATTCAATTAATTTTCCCTTTTCCCCCATCCCCCCAAACCACCCATCACCAGCATGCCTTGAATGGAATTGTTTGTTGTTGATGCCGCTGCTGTGGGTGCGGCGGCGTTGGTGGTGGGAACAGATGAGGGGTGATGATGGAATCCAAAACGAGGCAAAAGGTGTGAATGAGAATTGAATTTTTTTGGGGGGGGGGGGGGAATTTCATGGCATGTCAGTGCTGAGATGATGCAGCGGAGAGAGGAGAGAAGGAGACGGTGAGGGCATCACGGAGAACAGAAGTCTCCTCATTAGCAGTGGAAAGCGGAGATGGAGGTCAACTGATCTGTGAACTGCGTGTCACCACCTCCATATTGAGCCACCTGTCAAATTCGGGCATGGCGCCACAGTCCGAGGCTTCGGTGTTCACATTGCAGCCACAACAACCTGTGCAAAGTTGCATGTCTCAGGCGTGATGACAGCGGCGCTGCCCTCGGACGTAACCTCTGCGACCGAGAGGCCCGGAGCGACACATAAAATACCTGGAGGTTTAGTGATTTAATATCTTCCTCAGCCAGCCAGAGGTCTTTTATTCATCTGAAAGCCCTTGAAACGGCTGAACCAGAACTTTTCACAAAAAATTATTACTCATTGTCTGGAGGAAAATTGGACACATTTTAAAAAATTTTTTTTTTAAGAGAACAAGACTGAGTCTTTGGAGTCGTCTTTGAGATATTTCAGTCAGGACCGAAATGGTGGACTGTTACTGTCCCAGGCAGGTTTCACGGGGGGGGGGGGTTTGGTGTCTTTATAGTTGAATTAAGGTTTTTAATGGAGTTTGTTTGTCCATTAGCTGGATTATGCAAAAACTGCGAGGCTTGTGGGGGGACGTTGAAAGGGCCGAAGGAAGAACCCATTCATTTTTCGGGCAAATTCATTTTATATTTAGCAAAAAAAGAAGTGGTTATGGCTTGGCTGAGTCCACCCGTGCAGAGGTAGTGTGGGCTGTCTGAGGGCTCTCTAATTAGGTTTGTTTTGTTGTTGTTTTGGAGGGTAATCTGAGTGTCCCGTGCTATTCAACGTCTTGACCGGCTGCAGCAGCCTGTGGCTGTGCCGCACAGGTGTGCAGGTGAGATTAACACTGATGTGGAAAACAGCCTGAGCTGCTGGAGGTCAGGGGTCAGCGGGTGGAGGATTAGCTAACGCCATTGCTTGTGTTTTGCATCTTGTATTTTTCCGTGTCTGTGGTCAGACTATAATGTGCAATAATTAATATCCCGTCTTTAGAAAAGCGATTGTTTTCTGACTGAGTCAACACAATGACAAGTGCTGTGCTGCGTGTTGAGCCGTAATGACATTTAGAATGATCAATCACAGAGGAAGTGATTAACCCAGACATTATTCATCTGCTTGTTCAGTAATGAAAATGAATGTTGATGCAGCTCTAAAGATTAACCCTTTCGCCGTGAGCTCTATCGTTTGCACGGACCCACCGTGTTTGCTGAGCTGGGGAGGGAACGCGGTGGGTCGGAGCTCATTCTGAAGTCAGGAAATAAAGGAGGTCACTTATTAGCCCGGACCCGTCTTTTCGTCAGCAAGAAAAAAAAAAGGCGTGTGGTGGTTTCTCCCGTGACCATACGAGGGGCCATGAGGCGTGCACCTTTCACTCTGACCCTGTCTGCATCGGGGAGAGGTTCTTGATTGTCATTCAGGCAGCATGCAGCTGCTTGGTTAGATGAGGTCACTAAAAAGCCCCGCCCTGCATCTCAAGCCAGGACATATTGATTTCCTTTAATTGGATAGACAAATGAAAAGAGGGGATGAATGGCATTGCACTCCTTCCCTCCATTGTAGAAGTCTGTCCTCAGATTTTGTGTGCAGGTTTGTGGTGTTCAACTTTCAACCCAACTCTTTTGGGGTTGGGTATTTTTATTTTCTGTAAATACCTCAGTTTCAATGTCGGGCAATGTTAGCGTCACTCTGAAGGAGGAGGAGGAGTCTGAAACTTGTTATTTACTTGGACGTCACGCCGCAGTTCTCACCACATCTCACTCCCACGTCTGACGGAAGGAAAAACCACGTTGTTCTTCAAAGGTAAACATAACCTTGTCGTATTCATAAAGGTCAGATATTGTTGAAAACTCTTTTTAGAGGAGTGGGAATTTGCAAATAAGCATTGATAAGGTCAGTATTTGAATAAAGCTGATTAAAAAAAAAGAAAAAAAAGTCACACGAAGGAGAGAAAAATAGGAGAATAGACCTAACAGGTGTTGCAGATGCGCGGCCTTCTCAGTCACAGTTGATGAAAACCTGCTCTGCTCTTTAGCGTGATATTGCGCTCTCTCTCTCTCTCTCTCTCTCTCTGGGATTGCAGGTTTTTGCACCTCTTCTTTAGAACCCCAGAAATCCATCTCTGTTAATTTCATCCCAAACTTGTCAAGGACTCAACAGACGCGTCTCATCAGGGCTAACAAAGACAAACAGGGCCGCGGCGTAAAGGCTTTAAAGTCGGCGCTTTGAAAATCAAGGCGTGAACCGGTTTTGAAATCACTCTTGACATGTCGAGTTCCTCTGGTGTTAAAAATCGAACATGCTAAAATGATAACAGATGATTATTACCAGAAGGGAGCCGCTAGTTCGCTGTCATGACAACACGCAAATTCCATTCAGTACAATTAACGGTAGGAAGGGTCAGTCACTATGCAAGGAGTTATAAGCAGCACATATAGAAATTACTGGTTGTACAAGAAGCGTTTCAAACTCACTGCAGTGGGACGAATGTGGAGACCTTCCTTGAGAGTTAATGCGAATGTTATTTCAGTAAACTGGTAGTTTTGTGGTAATTTATACGAACTGCATTCACCTTGTCAGACGGAAATATAAATATTCTGTATTATCATAAGATATTCATGGAAACATTTGTAATACGCGAGGAAAATGACATTTAGACTCCATGAGAATCGAACTGTAATGCTTTCATTGAACAACAACAAAAACAGGAATGTTGAGTAAAATATGGTCTCCACAACCTGGTGAAACTGTTATTGTCGCCTCAGCTCTCAGGCTCCATCACCAGCTGCAGCAGCAGCTGATCTCTGGACGACATCCGCCTTTACACCGACGCTGAGCACAAAGGAGCCGCTGTATCTTCCCAGTCAAAGAGGGGACTGATCCCATCTCATATGCTCAGATTCGGAAATTTCTCTCTCATTTGCACGCCGTTCCAACAGCACAGCCGACTTGTTTGGGAGAACTCTTCCGTGTAGGCTAGTTGCACCACCAGCACGTTACTTGTGCTAGTGATGTGGCACCAGTAATGGCGGCGGCGGTGCAGCAGGCCATCGGGATGGTCCCACGCTCCTCACCATCAGTGAAGGTGACGGATGGATCTTTTTAGTGCGGGATGTGCACCAGCTCAGCCAGTTGACTCAACTCCAGACTGCACACACCTCCGTGACTGGTGCAGGTGCTGCATGAATGGTGAGCTGGACCGACAGCGACCAAACCGGGACCGATGACATCAGACCCCGAACGAGACTGACGCAGGAAGCGCGAGTCGTTAAACTGGACTTTAAATGTCGCTGAAGGAGACGTGATTGAAATTGTGTTTTGAACAAGCGCGTCAAGAAGAACAACAAATCGCCGTCTCTGTCAGGTTTCCCGACGCACCGCGAGCCTACACACGGGTAGGATGCAGAATGACTCCGTTAGAATCAGTATTTTATCATGACTGGAGAAACTTGAAAGGTCCCAGAGGTTTCGGTGCATCAACTGGAAGCAACTGACACTCTGAAAAGAGTCTAAACCAGTTTAACTCAGGTGACAGGTCACTATGGCGACTCTGCCGGCAGGAGGGCCTTTTCTCTCTACTGCCCTTCTCCATTAAACCCTCTTTGATTTCCTTCTCTGCTCCCTCTCTCACCATTTCCAGCGCCTACTCAGAGGACTAACTTTGGTAGTGTTTCAGTCTCGTATCCCCATGGTAACGTGTCACAGGGTTTTTCTTTGATGTACGTGGTCCTTGTTCCCAGAGCTCCAGGATCTTCCACAGCCATGTGCACACACGTGTGTTTGTGTGTCAGCCTGAGGGTGTGGCGTAGCTTTGAGACTGGCGCACAGGGAAAGGAGACACCAGGGACTGACGGAGGGAGGCAGATTCATGGTGTGGTGGGAATTAGTGGTGGGAGAAGCTGGTGTGATTAGAGAAAATGCCTCTTTGTCTTTATACAGTATCTTCAGTTGGCGAGAGATAGAAAACCCACAACGCCACTCTGGAAATGTAAAAAAAACAAAAACAAAAACTTCAACTGTATGCGACAAGTGTGAAGGATCTAATGACATCTAGTGGTGAAGTTGCACAAAGCAACCCCTCACCTCAAACTCGCAGGAGAATCTTAAGTGGCTTTTTTTTTTTTTTTTCTTTCTTTCCAAAATTTGGGTCCCCACACTTCTCACAAGACCAACTGTCAGCCAGCAACCACTTAAGAAGGATCAGACAAATTTTGATCCCTGCTTGGATATGACTTTGTCATGCAGCTCTTGATCAGACCCGGTCCAGGAGGAGGAGGAGGACCAGTCTTGCTTGAATGAAATCCCCAGAGATCATAAACAAAGCACCGGAGTTTGAAGTCCCAGTGTAGCAGAGAGAATCCTGTCCAACGCAGATCCTGGGAAGTAATCACCACTTGAATCCTGTTAGAACATCGAGAGGAGCAGGAGCTCCACTCCTTGGAGATGTATTCAGCTGTTTCTTTCCTCTTATCTTAACCATACTGCTCCTTTCCTTCTTGTGGGAGCCAGACATGTGCGGTGGAACCCACCGCCGTCTGTCTCATTCCTCCATGGCACTCTTCCACAGCCGTCTCCTTGAGCGGCATCTGAGCAATCCCGGCGTCGTACTTCAAATTTGTTGTGATGTCAGTTGTTCAGAATAATGCAGAAACGGCTACATCATCGTATGAAACCCTTCGTGAGACAGTGAGCTTCACCAGGAATTGTCTTGGACAGGTTTTTCCCGGGTGAGAGAGGTTACTCACAGTTTTGTTTTCTTTTGTTTTTTGAGCTTGCAAAAAGGAAGCTGTGACGGCTCAGAACAACAACAGAAATAGCGGCTCGTGGAGACGTTGGCGCTGCTGCTGCTGCTGTAGTATCATTTTAAAAAAGACGTTCATAGAAAGCCTCTCCGTGAAGACATGTCCCCGCTCTTCTACTGACTGTCTCCGGCTTCCAGCCGAGTTTGTTGATCTGATCGGTCGAAAGCCGTGACGACGCTCTGTCTGGTGTGCCAGGCTAACGCGGTCGTGTGGATGCGGATTTGAAGGGGAAAATGAGAGAAAGAAAATCTAAGATCCGGCTACGGCTGGGAGGTTATTAAAAACAAAAAACCACAATAGCAGAACTAAGATGTATTTGATGGCCTAATTAAAGACAAGAGTGGACTTAATCTTGAAAATATCACTGGAGTTGAGACTCAGTGTTGCCTCGTGGTTTTAAATCTGCAATAAATCTGTCCGGTGATCTTATAATCCACAACTCGGTCCAACAACTGTAATCCGCAAGCCCTCTAATTACCTGCCTCTTGACTGTTTACTTTCTCATTTGCAGAGAACACGTTAAAGAACAACGGAGCAGGACGTTCCACGCAGATGCGTGTGAAGTCAGTGACCTTGTGTGTTAAAACACGCACTAGAAACTCTAGACACCCTCGGATTTTCTCTCTTTAGCTGCTTGTCACACTCGGTAGGGGAACATCGACTGGGTTAAAAGAGGCTCCATGCGTGAAATAATGCGGCGCTGCAGTAAATCTTTGTTAATCTTCTCATTCATTATTTTTGTCTTTAGTTTCTTACCTCATTTCTTTTTTTCCCCCCATTCTCTCCACTTCACCCTCAGTTTTTTAAGCCTTCTCATTATTCCTGTCCAATACAATTCTGTGTCTCTAACACACACTGACACGGGACATTTCTCCGACGTCTCAATAGCTCCTCAGCATGTCATGGGACTCTGCTCCTCTCTACCTTCCTCCCTCCTTGCAACGCTTTAATTACTTTATCCCCCGTTTCCCTCATCCCGTTCTCCTTCACTCAATCGCCCCAAGCTGTTCCTCATTCCTTTTAATTAATCCACACAGATTTAGACACCTTCACCCTGCTGTGGATGCGCACAAACACACACACAAACACATTTTCACACACTCGAGAATTCCCAGTGGACTGCAGCAACTTTTAAATGATCTCACTTTACTTTGAAAGTTCGTCTCCAGAGATGGATGTAGTGAAAAGGGCAGGTTTGATTGTTTGATCTTGTCTATTGTCTTCTGGTGTGTGTGTGTGTGTGTGTGTGTGTGTGTAGGGCTCCAGTGGAAGCATGCACCTCATGGAAACCGAATTCTCCAAGTCTCTAGCAGAGATGGTGGCCCTTCATCTTCATCACCAGAAGAGCATCCCTGCGTTCCTCTCCGCCGTGACCCTTGACCTCTTCAGCCGACAAACCACCGTCTAACTTGATTCAACCATCACACACACACACACACACACACACGCACGCACGCACGCTAGCGCAGCTGTGATATTCAACATGTTTGTTTTTGTTGTTTCCCCTCCACTTGCTGTGCTTCTCTTTACGATAGAAGCCACAGTCACCGTACGCTCAGCGTTGTGTTGCGGAGGCTGAGCTTGTGTGATGAAACACCAGCTGGTGTTGACACTCGTAAAGCTCAAAATAATGTGGTCTCAGTACACGCGTGTGGAATTTTTCATCAGTGATATTTGGGCCTCTTTCATGGAGAGTTGAAATACCCGTCACGCCTCGTGTTACTACTCCGGGAGGGTAAAAGACCAAATAGTTCTCTTTATTCAGGGACAAGCTTCTTCTTTTGCCTCGTCTCTCGGGGGACACGAGAGAAAATGCGTTACCCAGATGTTTAATCAGTGTCTTATTGAGTTGTGTTTTTTTTTTATTGTTGTTTTTTTTTTTTTAATCTTTGTTCTTAATGATTATGTGCATGAATTTTCCATAAAGTCTCAACTCAAGATTCCCGCATTTGAGTCTCTGTGTTCGTTTTAAGGACGGAGTGAAAGTTTCCTTGGCTGTTTTCAGACAACCAGAGGAGTAAATCTGGTGTGAGATAAAAGCTCCTGGATCGATCCCTGCTTTCTCCGCTTGTCTCTTCTTCAACTTAACCTGGGGAAAAGTACAGAGCCGCTCGACAGTCCTCACCGGCCTTTCAGTGCGGCGTTTTCCCGTCTCCTGGTACTTAAATGCAGGTTCTCTCTGGAGGCTTCGGCTTCCTCCCCACCACGTTGGCCGTCTTCACGCACGGGCTTTCCTGGGCTGAAGCCCAGGGGCCCACCGAGTTTAAGGGCCTCTCATTTTGGGGACACAATGAGCTGAAAAAGTCACATTGTTTCATAACTTGCCAGTTTTCCTGTGTACTCAGTATTATAAAAGGGACCACTTTATGTTGTAGTAACACGTTACGTATTATATATTATAGATTATATAGATTTGGTGGATGGGACGGGGCCCACAAAACCCCTCAGCCCGGGAGCCTACCGTTGGGTTAAGGCAGCCCTGGTTGCAGCTGTGTATTGAGCATAAGATTAAATGCCTGTCCTTATGTATAGAACCCTGTGACAGGCCGGTGACCTGTCAGCTGGGATAAAAACGTGAAATTCCGAGCTGCAGACGTGCTGCCAGCTCCCGGCTAATGTGACCGTGGCCGGCGCTGGCGACAGCTTTGAGGTCCCGGTGACGAGACGCTACCGCCTTTAGCTTCTTTGCGAGCACATCCAGGGTCGCTGGTACAGATACCACAGACCAAAACTCACAACCGCACTTGGTGAAATGTGTTGCTTGAAACAGATGAAAGTACACATTTCTGGGCAGCAAATGGGAGAAATAAAGGTGGTGAGGAGGAAGCGTGGGAGCAGTTTTTAAGAGTGGAACCAGGGGAAGTGAACTGAGAAAAAAGCCATTAATCACAGCAACAGGATCACAACTCCAGCTGGTGTGGCCGTATGTCTGAGGAGAGCTTGATCGCGTGGGGCACCTGCACCTCCGTAGAGATGCTTTTCAGACCCGAGTAGGGAACTCTTCCCCCTGCAGCTCCCTGCCGGTCATTTGTTCTCCCATGTGAACAAGCGGCGTCCCCAGTCACTGTACAGTCGTCGTGATTTTATTTTTCTTCCTTTTTTTTTTTGCAAGCTCATTAATTTTACGCAGCATGTCCTCTTCACGCACCGCCGCTCCCACCCCACCTGGAGGTCGGCTAGTAGAAGTTAAGCTGTGAATGTCATTGATGGGCTGGAGCTTCATGTCTACCATGACGGGCTCTCAGTCGGCAGTACAAACGGCGAGTTGACCGTGTCAGACTCGCTCTGGAAAGACATTATTAGATCCTGGAAAGACTCCAGCATTATTTTCTGTTGCAGTATTGAATTAATGACTCTCTCGCCCCCCCCCCCCCCCCCCCCCCCCCCCCGTTAGTCCCACACGAGTGGCCGTGGTACGCGTCGTTCAAAGACTTTTACAGGACGGTTTCTCTATGAGAGCTCAGTCTCACATGACTATCTTATTGTAGATTTATTATGAATGCTGTATTTCCCCTTTAAGAAGGAAGACACAATCATTGCCAACCCTTTGAGAGCAACAACAACAACACAAAACCTCGAAATTCTACCGCCGCCACCGCCTTTCCAAGCGCTAAAGTAATGAATGGCTAAGGACAGAAAGTGTTCGTGCATTTACGTGTCAGTGTAATCTGAAGTATTGCAAAACAGCAATACAAGTGGGGGCTTGGGGGCCGAACTTCGCCCACCGTAAAGTTTGATTTGGATCAGTCAATAACTAAATTATTACCATTCATATTAATAACAATTTTATATTCACGCTGCTTCCTATTCCGTCTGGTAAAAATGTTCTAGACATACTTAAGAGCCCTGGTATTTGATTTATTTATTTTTAGCAGCAGATTGAAATCGTGCGGGGTGTCAGTTTAGCTCGAGTAAAGAAGACGAGGAGGAAGTAGAAGTAGAAGTAAAACTGACATGACCATGCGCTCTCGTCACCTCCACAAAGCCGTGTGTTGGTGCGACGGCGTTTTATAGATCCGAGTGGTGACGTCGAGACTCCGAGGGCCACGCCCACAAACGGCCACCCCTAACTAACTCATGTTGCCCTTCATTAATTCGTTCAATTTGGCTACGGAAAGGACGGCAAAGAAGAAGGAACATTTCATCGAGTGTGAAATTGAAAGGATGGTTGAGGAGGTTTGGAGGAGGAGGAGGAGGAGGGTTGCTTTGTTTGGTGCTCTCAGCAGCAACGCCACCAACAGAACGAAATGATGTAGAGAGCTGGAAAGTTGTGAACTCCAGACCCGGGGACCCAGTTAATATATAAAGATACTGGGTGAGTTCCAGTCGGCAGTGTTGCGGTGAAGGCTGCTCTTGCCGTATTTCGCGCTGTTGTGAGGGAGGTTCTCCGACGAAGAACACCCCCCCCCCCCCCCCCCCCCCCGTTTGAGTTCCACGTGAGACCATCCCCGCTCAGCCTTCACCCGCCTTATTTTTATTTGTCTCTCTGAAGCTTTTAAACGGCTCTTCTCTTCCCGCTGCTCGTCCTCGCTGGTCCTCCCGCTTCTTTCCGCTCTTTTATTCATTCCCTCCGCCAGGGAGGTTATTACCTCCGTGAGGAGGCTTTGTTTTCACCGCTGTCTGTTTGTCTGCCTCCTGGCAGAACCCTGCAAAAAAAAAAAAAAAAAAAAACTAGCAGCTGATTTACTTGGAAGTTGTCTGAGGGGTTGAGGATAGGCCAAGGAAGACTTCTGGGGCGGATCAAGGTTGTTGTTTTTTTAACTCACTGTTCCTTATTAACATTTTCTGTCATTTCTCTTAATATATGAGATGTCCCTTCACGAAAACAACTCGCGCGCATTTCCAGGGAACAGAAAATATCTGTATTTATTGTATTCGTTCTTACGAGTGCCCTTCTTGTTCCTTTATCTTTATTTCATCAGCCCATCATTCCTTAGTCCAAAAAAACCATTAATGCACCCCCGATATCCCATTCAGTATAAATGAGGTGGCAGAGCGAGGGTGAAAATGCCATGATGAGCTTTATATATTCCCAGCACATATCCAATACCTCTCTCTCTCTCTCTCTCTCTCACTCACACACACACACACACACACACACACACACCAGCCTTCATCCAGTCTGAAAGGTCTGTTTAAAAAAAAAAAATCACAACTTTTCACAACAGAAATAAATTCACAGCGCTAAATCTTTTAAAAGCAATTCTCCTGCATGTTTAATTTAAGAAGGAAAAAAAAAAAAGTTCAAGAGGTGGAATTTAAATTCTTGAACTTGTTGTCACCTCAGAGAAATGCCGATAAGGGAGACCTTTAGAGGCGACACGCGGCCCGCCTCCTCTGCCGGGGACGGCGGGGAGAGCGGGGACCTGTCACTTCTCCGCTTTAATCTCAGCCCCTCTTTGGTCTTCCTGCGTGCACCTTCCTCGCTAAACTCTCCATCTGTCTGTCTGTGCTCACACAGGAAGCTCTGTAATGTCTCTGAAGTCGGTCCTTCTCCCATCTCTTCCTCAGAAGTCCCAACAGGGAGACGGAGCAGCTGCTGGGTCAGGTTCCGCTCTCTCTCACCCGGGTATAATTCTGTACTCCGGTTGAAGAGGAGGGTGTTACAGTAATACAGTGGGACAGGAGTGGAACTGAAGTCAGGTTTGTTATGGCTTTGATGTTTATCAGTCACCTGTTCCGATATGCTAATGTCAAATATTGATATTTTATCAGGATCGATATCGATTCAAAGCTGTCACCGGAAAGTAGCGCCACGACTCCTTAGCGGTGGTTGTTCTGTCCCTCCAAACACAGCCAGTGAATATTCACAGCACGCTATCGCCTGCTTGTGTTTCCTGCCCCGTCGGTCTTGGATGCAGCAGTTTCGTGTAACGTTTCAGGTGATATTTCGACCGAAATGACCGTTAACGTTCAGGTGTGAAAGGACTTCTTGAGCTCCTTCATTATTTAGCTCATCAGCTAAACTTTGTGTTTGCTTCAGACGTTTGCTGACCCACTTTCTAAAGCAGACTCCCTCGAATAGCTTTCAAGATATATTTCCTTTATCTCCTGCGCCGCGTCCCAACATCTCTCAGTTTGCATCACAGTCAACTGGCAGAGACGAAAAGATTTGTCCAATAACGCCGAACACCTTTGTGCTTTTGTGTTTCTGCTTTTACTGGGTGGGAATTTAATACACAGCAGCCAAAAGAAACGACTCCGTTGATAAGCTGCGGCGTTTGTCTTCCAGAATCTATAAAATCAAATGTATGAAATACGAGAAGTTGCTGCTCAGTGCTCAGCTCTGAAATGTGTGTGTGTGTGTGTGTGTGTGTGTGTGTTAGCCACTAGCAGGGGACAGCTTTCTAAACACACTCTGATGAGCAGACGTAGTTTTGACAGAGGGTAGTGTTACTGTGTGTTCACACCAAACGCACATTCGCGGCAACAGTTTCCATACAAAGTCTATGCAAACGCGCGAATGACGCAAATTTTCAGTCGGGCGAGTTGAAAATATCGACAGCCAGTCAGCGTTGAGGTTGTCCCGACGTCACGGCTGACTGTGTCACAAGATGGAGGACAAGTTGATTGTGGCTGTGTGTGGGAACCCGGTGCTATGGCACTACGTGTCAAAATGACAAGAAACGGTTGAATAAGTTGGTGTCCATTCGTGAAATTCTGTCACCGATCCCAGCTAGCAGGTCGTCAAACTGGCCCGTCGTCATTCGAAAATACCGCTGGAAGCGGCGGTTATCCAGACGCAGCCCCTGGGGGAGCTCGGTGAATTTCACCCAGCGGTGAATTTTACCGAGCTGTGCTCGCCTCTAGATGGCGTTTAGTTTTCCGACGTATTTCGGCCTTCCACAGCAGGTACCGCGCAACAGTTCTTTGAATATCCATGGTGAAATGGCGGAAAGAAACGTTGCAATAAAGTGAGCTCATTCGCGACGCGAAATTCTCATTCGCGTTTGGTGGGAACTCACTGTAAGAACGCGTTCCCTGTGGTGGATTCCTGCTCTGGAGTCTCTGCGGGTAGATTTTCCTGCTTTGTGACATCAGAGACTCCTCAGGAGGAAGAGAAATCAGTCTAAAATTTTAACATTAAAATTCACGTCTGGTTATTTATTGTGCCAATAATTAATGGGCAGCCTTGTTCGGTCAGCAGTGGGAAGGCAGAGTGTAGATGGTCGTGACAGACGGACGTAAAGTGACTCCAGTAACATCTCACTCAGTAACTCATGACACCGAGATCTGCTGATCAATAATCTGATTTTGACGCGATAGTGGCATGGATATATTTCACTGAAGGGGCACCGTTTCACTGCGTTAATAATAATAATAATAATAATAATACATTTTATTTATAAGGCGCCTTTCAAGGCACTCAAGGTCGCCGTACAACAGTTTAAAAACACAATAAAACAGGCACAATTTAAAAGAACAACAACAGAAGTCTCTAGCAGAGCACAGAAGAGGGCATTCAGCCGTACGCCTGTCTAAAAAGGTGAGTTTTGAGAAGTTTTTTGAAGGTATCAATGGAGTCAGAGTTTCTGATGTCAGGAGGGAGGGAGTTCCAGAGGCGAGGGGCAGAGCAACTGAAGGCTCTAGCCCCCATGGAGGTCAGACGGAAGGAGGGGACATTGAGGCCGACGGAGGAGGAAGACCTGAGAGACCGGGTGGGAATGTTGGTGTGGAGAAGGTCTGACAGGTATGAAGGGGCGGGGTTATGGATGGTTTTGAGTGTATGGAGGAGGATCTTGTAGTCAATGCGGTGTTTAATTGGAAGCCAGTGGAGTTGAAGTAGAACGGGGCTGATGTGACTGATGACAGGGGTTCTAGTGACGATTGGGGCAGCTGCGTTCTGGACCAATTGAAGCTTATGGAGGAGTTTGTGTGGGAGACCAAAAAGAAGTGAGTTACAATAATCCAGACGGATTACCCACGCGCAACAGTTTGTTTAATGGGTGTTTTGTAAAAACAAATCTTCATTTGAACTTTTGATTGCCCCCCCCCCCCGCAAGGCAACCTCACCATCATCTCCTGGCATATCAGTTGTAATAACAATTAGCCGTAGCTAATGGCGCCATAACGCTCTGGGATTTGGTGTCGGATCAAGAGAACACATTTGGAAGGAGTGGTTGTAGAGCAAAGTTTATGCCTCTGATGATGGACCTCCAGAGAGCAGCTTCATTAGCAGATCTCTCACCATCCATTACAAACAGTATAACAGCGACTGTAGCGCTCAGCGTGTCAGGCCAGCGTAATTCTCGGCAGCCGCTGTCTCCAATCCCGACACTCACACGGCACACATGGCTGTGGAGAGGGCCAGGGAGACGCCAATATGGCTGCCGGGACAACAGAGTGACAGTTTGGCTAATTAGAGCACTTTTAATTTGCACTGCCTTGATCTCTCCTCTTGGCCTCCTTCAATCTGTTTCTCTGTGTGTGTGTGTGTGTGTGTGTGTGTGTGTGTGCGCGTGCGTGCGTGCGCGTGTGCAATTTCAGCTACTGCCGTGTCACCTTGTGCACTCATTTAGGAAGGTGAGATAGTTTGAGGCAGGATAAATGACAACATATCTGTCATTCCTCAATTTGTGTTTGTCCTCTAATTCTCTTTCTCTGCTAATTATTTTTGGCTTTCTCAGCATCCTTTCCTCGCGCTGCTCACACTCAGGTGCTTGTTTTTTCTCTGTTTTTTTTTTTTTTTTTTGACCTCAGAGATTCGGCACTCAAACACGCACTTCACTCTCTCTTAATGAAAGATTTTCAGGGTCAGAAATCTCCAGGTCTCCAGCAGTTGTTGTTCAGTCAGCGTCCTTGATTGGAAATGCAAATTGTGTTGTTTTAAAAAAAAACAAACGAACAAAAAAAAAACGGTCCCATGAAATGCTAAATTATGTTTTTCTGAATTTTATTACTGTGTCCCTGTGGTAATTATTTCTTTATCTCTTGATATATGCCAAATACATGTAAAAAAAAAATAAAATAAAAATCAACATTTCATTTTTTGTTTTTTCAAACCAAACCCCCCCCCCTCTTTTTTTCCTCTCTTCCCCTAAAAGCGTCCAACAGCACACAGGAACGTCCACTAATCTCGAGGGACGGGACCAACGGAGCCAAGATTGGTATCAAGTCTGATATTGACGTACTTTTGATATCAGAATCAGCTGATAAAATGGTTTACAGGTCACACAACCCCAGTGAAATGAGTCACTTCATTACCATAACATGACGCTAGCATTCGTTAGCAGAGGGCTAACTGTAAACCGCCGGCTCCACTGAAAGCTGTGCAGTCGAAGCTGAAAAACGTGGAAAGTGGCATGGCTTGTGTAACTACTGTAATGTGATCGAGCTGGCCCAAAAACATTTGGAAGGCCTGTTGCATGATTAATCTAATTATTCACATTCGTTAGCAGGAATAAGTGGACGTAGCTTGCTGATAGCTTACTGTGGTTGCCGCTTAAGAACTGCGGATGAATAGCTTTAGGTGTTACACAACCCCAGTGAAATGACTCGTATAATGTGATCGTGTCTCTGATATCATTCGGCAGGTTTGTTGCACGATTAAATTAATTATTCACATTCGTTAGCAGCGGGCTAACTGGAAGTAGCTTGCTCCACTGATCGCTAACTACAGTTGCAACTCACGAACTGTGGATGAATAGTTTTGGGTGTCAAAAAAACCCAGTGAAACGACCCATTTCACCACTAGAATGTCATGTTAGTGAAAGGCCTGTTGATTAAATGAATTATTCACATTGCGTTAGCGGAGGGTTAACTGGAAGCAGCTCGATCTGCTGAGGACTCCGACTGAAGAACTGTGAATAAATAGTGTCCGGTGTCACACAACCCCGTAGAAATGACTCTTTTCACGACTATAATGTCAGCTTGTTAGTCCGTGAACATTTGGAGGGCCTGGTGCATGATTAAATTAATCATTAACGTTGGTAAGTGGAGGGCTAACTGGAAGTAGCTTCCTCTGCGGATAGCTACGCGTGATTGTGAGTGAATAAAAGTGGAGAAATTGTGTTGAGCAAGGTATTTACCACCCTAATGTCATCTAGTTAGTCTGAAAATATTTGTAGACTCTGAGGGGGCCCACGTTTAAATTATTTATCCGCGTTTGGTTGCAAAGAGCTCACCAGAAGCAGCCTGAATGCTGTTGCCTAAAGGTGGTGTTAAAAAGCTGCAACGTTTATCTGTGAAAGACTCTTCCTCTCTTTTGTCAAACACACCTAAATATGCAGGGGGAAGGGGAAGAAAAAAAAACTGCCGCACTCTGACTTCAATTTCATGAGTCCTTAAACAGCAGCAGGTTAGATCAGTTCACCCAGTCAAAGGGAAGCAGACCAGTGTAACCACTGACCTAATAATTCATAAGTCGTGTTGTTCGCCTCTCAGCCAGCGCCGACCTTTCCACAGTGTTCTCTCACTTACACCGTACATTATTAATGCTGCTTGGCCTATCTTTTGTGTGGGTGTTGCTGTGAGAAGTAGGGCCCCTCCCTTCAGAGGATTGATTTTAATATGTATTAATACAGTGGTGAGAATGTCCCCCATTACTACTCTTATCACGAAGTCCTATCAAGCCGCCTTCTTCTACGGGCCTGGCCCCATTTGGCCGTGGTCTTTGAGAAAGACAGCGAGTCTAATTCTCATTTTTTAAAGAGGGTTATTTCACAAAGACAACCCCCAGGGCTTCCAGAGAAATCAAAACTCTGGAAATGAGCAAAAAGACGTTCCTTCTCTGCCCCCCCCCCCGTTTTTCTTTAATCTTCCTTATTCCTAATTCCATTTATTGCTCCTTTATTTTTCTATCCTCACATCTCTCCTACCCTATAGTACATCCCTGCTGTAAATGCCATACAGAGAATGAAGGAGGGAGCTCATTGTTTGTGCCCGGGGAGGCTTCTTTTTCTACTCAGGCAGGCGTCTGCATGGGGTGCGATAGTGACAGGGTTAGATGGGCAGCACACACACACACACACACACACACACACACACACACACACACACACACCCCAAAAGACATATGTTGGCCTGTGCAGCCGCAACTACTTGTCTTGCAAACGCCGACTCTGGCGAGCTGGAGGCTTCCTCTCTTCTCTGCTGTGCGTGAGAGTGCTTTGATAAGACCACATCTAGAAAGGGCAGCTCTCCAACCGCTGCCGCGCGTCATAACTAGATTTAACGTAGGTTCTCCTCCGCCGTGAGAAGCTGTAATACCACAAGTTGTTTGGCTGCCCTTTTCAACCGCCCCACCGGGCTCCCAACCCAAGTCTCTCATTCCGCTGCTCTTTACCAGACTATTGTAATGGTCTCATTGTGAAAGGCAGCGCGTCTCCGGCTGTAGCGTCCGTCGTGTTCACACGCGCAGGTTTGCAAGTACACAAGCACGCGAGTTTGACAGTGAGTGAAAGATCTGAGGTGTTACAAAGGGAGGAAAATGCAGTCGGGGGGGGGGGGGGGGGGGGATAGAGCTGATGTAACCAGGCAGACACACCAAACTTGCCTGGTGTTAAAATTACTGAGAACAGATAGGAGTTGAAGGGATAATGAAAAGTCCATGTCAGGACTTGTTCCCTTTGCGCCACCTTTACAGAAGCCGCCCGCCGTGAGGCCCCTCAGCCATTTGTAGCGCAGGAGTTTCCAGATAAGCTGTAATGAACCTCGCCGGTGTTGCACTGATGGAATATGATAGAGCTCTTGCACATGAATTACACCACCGGCACGGACGTAACGTGGGATTTCACCTGGAAAGATACGGCCCCGGTCCTGGCTGAGTGTGCTGCAAGTCCGTGACACCGACTTCACGTGCAGTCGACTGAGCTGCAGGATGTGGTGGAGGGGAAGGGGGGGGGAAACGCGGAGGGGGGTGGAGTGGGGGTGCGTGTGTGTGTGTGAATGATTCAAGAATGTAAAAAAAAAGAAGAAGCAGATAATGAAGTCATGACAATAATTCAACTCTGAGCTGTTGAAGAATTACACGATGGTCTGAACGAGATACGCTGGGAAACACGACGAGCTGACAAACGAGCTGAGAGATTTTTATGGAGTTTTTTTTTTTTTAAGCCTCAAGATGTAAGTTTTACCTTAAATTTAATAGTTGGTGTTCTTTTTTTTTTTTTTTAAACCGATATCTTGGGACTACCAATTAATTAAATTGATGGAACAAGTGAGCGTATGTCCGTCCGCAGACAGGGTAAAAGGCACTGGTAATCTTGTTTAAGATTAACCACAAAAAGCACTTTTATGTGGGATTCCGAATTCTGGGATCGATGGTGACTTTCACCTGCAGCATTTTGGTAACTGATCACACTTTTATGTACTTAAGTAAGTAAGTAAGTAGTGCAGTGAAAGATTCGTCTCATTCTTCCCAAATGGGGGGGAAGGGGAAAAAAAATCAAGCAAATCGGCCTCAAAAATCCTAGGATTTTTTTCCCCCCCTAATTTTGTCTCCCCTCTGGACCTTCTCTACTTGGTAAATTCCCATATTCGCAGTTCAGGTCGAGCTCGCCAAAAACCCGAAACTGTACAAAGTGACTAAAAATGACCGCCCCGGTGGTATGAAATTATTAAACTGAAGTTGTGGCGCGACAGGAACAACGCCACATACCGTTTTCGGTGTCGCGTTTGTCGACAAACACGGGACTTCCCAGGAGGAGACAGGCATCCTCGTCTGTCTCTGTGTGTTGGGCCTGCGATGGACTGGTGACCCGTCCGGGGTGAACCCCGAGATGGTTGGAAAAAAAGAAGGCCGTGGTCACTTCCTGTTTCTCTCGGAGAGAGCGCAGTCCCAGGCTTCACGTCAACAGCTTCTAACTCCCGGGGAAGACAAGGCAACGTGGCTCGCCCCCTCTTTTTTTGTCTTTCATCAAGTATCAGCTGGGAGGGACTGGGTTCTGCTGAATTGTGTGTTTGAGAGTTTGTGGATGGATGAGTTCTGTTGTCCAGTCGGTCTCCGTTAGCTTCCAGCTAAAAACCCCGGACATCTCGGCAAGTTCCAGACGCCTGCCGTTGAGCGCTTGAAAGGCAAACCCGTCTTGAAGTGTAAGATCGCTGGATTTCTCTGTTCTGCGTGCAGAACTGCAGTACAAGTACTGCACTTACACCTCACTACTACTCGTGACAAACCCGTCGGCACCTGGTGTTGTGTGTCTTGCATTGCTCGGGGAAGTGTCCTCACCTGCCTCACGCTCAGTAAAGCTTGTCCTTAAGAGCTGGATTAAGTGGGTCGTTAATTGTGTGGAAAGTTGCTGTGTGCGGGGCGAAGGAGGGCGAGTTGAGATCCCTTTCACAGGTGAAAGCAGCCGGGATGAAACGTGGTTGAAGCCGCTGGCAGCTCAACCTCCAACCATGTGTAAACTTTTGTTTTTGGGTTCAAAACATCGCAGATTTTCTCAGGAGAAGTAGGTTACATCCGCAACGTCACACACACACACACTGATTCTCTACTTTCCCCTAAATCAGTCAAAGTTGTTTTAAAAGCGCCCCCCCGCCGCCGCCGCCGCCGCCGCATTACAGACAAAACAGTGCAGAGTTATTTGGTCTCAAGACACTCCTCATTAGATGGTTCACTTTGTCCATTCACTTGCTGCTGTCAAATTAAAATGCAGCAAAGTAAGCATCCTAATTCATTTCACCAAGGACACGCTCCAAATAGGCCCTTTCATCCTCCGTGCCAATCCAACGTGGCACCACTGGTTGGTTGTTTTTTTTTTTGTCCTTATTTGAAGTCTTTCTTGAAGCCGCATTATGACGGAGGGTGTCTTGGGTTTGTCAGCATCCGTGCTCATCCAAGTTTTCCTCCAGCAAATTCAGCCCGTATTTACATTTTACCCAGATTCAGTTTGGACCGAGACATAGACGCTGTGTAGGTTTTGCCAAAAAAAAAAAAATTTCACATGGTTACGCAATTTATTTAACAGGATTATATTTAACTTCAAGGCAGAAACTGTTCACAAGTGTCAGTTAGTCATGGATTAACCAATTAAAACGATTATTGTGATGTCTCCACGTTGTTGTGTGATATTGGAACATAAATGATGCGCGCTGAACTCTGCGTGACTGCGCGCAACTGCAAGTTTTGACTTGAAGTGGCTTGTCTGTCAGTTAGAGGAGGTTTGACGGGGGCGGCGATAATCCCGCTACTGACGCTACCGTCGGTGAGACTTGGCTCCCCCCCCCCAATATTCCGTCCATATCAGTTTGCAGTGCTTCCACAGCCTGAGTCATGAGTGAAGGCGCACACTCACATCATGTCCCTGCCGCTCTGCTTCGGTTCCCTCCACGGTTCTGCCCTGAAACCACTTGTGCCACGTCGCTGCTGTGGTTTACTTTTAGCGTCTTCTTGCTAATTATGCAAAACGCTGTGCTGAGTTGGCAACACTCGCTGGAAGCTGGAAGCTGCGCCGTCGAGCGGTTCCCCTGCCTACATGTTGCAAAAAAAAAACCTCCTGCAGGACCTCAGAGAGCGTTTAAGGTGAATCTGTGACGGCAATGCAACCAAATAACGAGGGCGGGGTCGCCGCCCCCCCCCCCCCCCGACTGTATTCAGGCTGATCAGAAAACGGCCCCAGCTTCATATTCTAGTATCGATTCATTTGATTAATCACTGGGTGCTGTCTCTCCGTCTAAACATTGAGGTTACAGTTGCAGCCACGCTAACGTTCTGCTCCCCGGCTGATTAATACCAACATTGTTAGTTCCGGGGGGGGGTTACTGAGTGCATGAAGTGTGCTGTACTGGTGGAATCAGTTTTTCGCCCCACTTACTTGCTAACTTACCAACTCGGCTCTATTTCTGCGTGAGGGTGAAACTCTGGGCGTGGAAGGAAGTGGCGTGACGTGGACGAGGGTCCTCAGCCCAGGGCTGCGTGAACGATGGGGAGGTCTGGCGACCTAAAACCTGGGCGAAGGTGGGCGGTTTTCACAAGAGTACCCCGGAAACAAATCGGGCCTTTCAAAACCTTTTGAGTAGAACGTGAAAGCACGTGAAGCCGCATCTGCGTTCACAGGCGTGGCACTGATGTGGCAGGGAGAGTCTCGGGGAAGGAGCACCGCCCGAGGCAGGAGAGGAGGCGTCACCCCACCCTTCAAACATTTCCTCAAGCTGAAGGAAGAAACTCATCAAGACATGAAATGGATTCCCCAGTGTCTTCAAAACGTGTCGCACATGTATGGTTTCTCCAGGAAAGGGGACGGTGAAAGAAAGGCTATTTTATTGTGCTTATTTGAATTTTTTTGACAAGAAAATAAATAAAGAGCCTCTGAGAGATCCTATGGTGGAGCGTTCGTTCTCTCTCTCTCTCTGTCTCGCTCCGAGTCATTCGCTAGAAGAACATCACACAAGCTTCCACTGAGGATTTCCTTGCAGCGCTCCATTGTCATTTGTCTGTTCTCAAGTAGGATCTCTTTATTTCCACTTTCTAGGCATTGTTGTTTCAAAAACACAGTTTCTCGTCATCATGCGTCGAAGACTAGCAGCGCTGATGAGGGTCGCCGTGGCCCCGACCGCCGTCCCGCCGCCCTCTGATTCTAGACCAGCTCTGCTACTCTCCTTCGCATGAGGACTGCAGGGCAATAGTGTTCATTAAAACAAAAACCAAAGGAAAGAAAAGAACAGTTGTTTAGTACATCGCTACATTGATATCACTGTTACTGAAAGAATGCTCAAGTGAAGCTTTAAGAATCAAGCAATCCTAAAAATCGCTGTCCGTAAAGAATAAGAAACCAGGACGCGGTTTAATTTGAAAGCAATGCTCAAGTTCAAAAGATTGAAAGAAAGTTGAATATTTTTAAGGCTGTTGTTGTTGTTAAAGCCACAATCCGGGACGTGGAATGCAGAAACAACCGTAGCGCATCCGTTTGCTTTTGGATCGGCGTTGGCTTGTGTGCTGCGGCCCAGAGAAGCTGCAGCAGTTCACGAACGGCCTTTTTGACCACACGGATAACGCCGCCGCCGCCGCACTGCACTCCGCTGTCGTCATTTCACTCACCCTCGATGGTGGCTTTAACCGGGCTTAGTGACTTGAGCATTCTCAACTCATTAAAACAGAGAAAACATATTTTATACAGTTTTTCCATTCAATAAACTTTGCAGTAACACAATAAGATACACAAAATTGTGCGTAGTTACTAAGGACAGCGTGAGGGACGACTCGGGGACGGGCCGATGGTTGATGACTCGTTCATTCGTACTTGCCTAATAACTCAGGACTAAACAGCCGAGTCAGCAATCGCGAGCCACCACAAACGTATGACACAGGTGAGCATTTGCCAATTAGCCGTTCATTCATTTCAGATCAACTCACCGTTACTCTTGTACTCCTAAAGTAAAAGCTTAGGAGCTCCTGCATTGCAGTACACATCTTGGTAAATATTGGATAAGTACCTCGTATGTTTGTGTACCCTCAAATCAAGAGACGTGTACTGAGTATGTACTCAGTACCTACAGGGTTGTTGTTTTTTTGTGTGTGTGTGTACCACCAAGTGAAGTGACACAATAAACAAAGGAGGTACTAAGTAGTTATCCACTAACTCCTCAGTTCGGAGGTATTATGGAAGTACTTCCTAGCGACCCATTAACCAAGTCGGTCCCTGATGCGTTTCCCACTCGCTCCTCCGCAGCTGCGCTCGTTTCCGCCGCTCGCCAGCTCCGTCGTTTGTGTCGCGCCGTCCCGTGTGTTCTTTCAGAGTTTGGGGTCAATTGTGTTTCGATTCAGACGGCGAAGTGGGAGCCGGTCAGTCGGCGTGCGAAAGGTCAACAACGCAGTTAAAACCACAAGCCTCACGACCCACCAGCGTTCCTGACTCCGCCCCGGCTGTCAGCTGATGCCAGCCAGTTCTTTAAAGAATAAACAGCAGTATTTTTAGTTTCATCCTTCCTTCCTTCCTTTTGTCAGCCCCCAGTTTTCCGATCCTGCAGTGTGACACATACACATGTAGTCTTTGTCCACTACGCTAGTGATACCAATCACACGTCTACGTCACTTCACCTACCAGGAACGTTTTTTTGTTGTTTTGTTTTGTTTTGTTTTTTTTAGTTGAAACCCTTTGATAAGGCGAAGAAACAAACCCACTGCGACCGCTTCGGCAGACGTCTGCCCCGGCGACTTCGGCCTTCCCGTCGACGTCCGCGGAGCTCACGGTCTTGAGACTGGAACCGGAGAATACGGGTCCAATTTGGACCGTTTTTGAAAGCCAGCGATCCCTAATTTGTATCCAGTTCTGAAACCCAAGTGGCCATCAGAAGGTCGTTTTTTTTTTTTTTTTGTTTGTTTGTTTGTTCGTTTTCTGTCAGACAGATGAAGACACTGTTTGATTACAGCTTGTACATTAGAAACAGTTAATCCAGCTGCTAAACAGTAATTCACAAAGAATACATTCATCTGTGTGTGTGTGTGTGTGTGTATCTGAGTAGTAAGGGTGATGGGTCAGGGGCTCTACGGAGTAAATTTTATTTCCACAGTACTTTGGTCTTAGAAATGATTAGAAGAGAGAAGGGGATCAGTGAGCTGATGGCGGTGGATCATCTTGTGCAAATTGATGTTCTGATTGGCAAACTGATGCATATCAATGCGAAGAAGAAGAAGTAGTAGAAGAAGAAGAAGAAGAGGTCTGTAAATAGTATTTAAAATCATTTCAAATACTGTGATTTGTCAAGTTGGCACAGCGGCACCACAGTGGAAACTGGGAAATAAAAAAAGAAAAGTAAAAAAAAAAAAACAAACCAGAGCGAACCTGGGAGAGGAGGAGAAGGGGGTGGAAACACAGTGGAGCTACGGTGTGTCGGGAAGGAAGCTGAGGTCTTTTCCAAAGCGTCGGGGTTTTTTTTTTTCCCTTCTCTTTTTTTGTTTTTGTGGGTTTTTTTTTTTTTTAATATTTTGAACAGTGCAGATATGTTTCCCCCTGTGGGAATTAAAGACATTCATTTCAAGATTACAATTGTTATTTTTTTCCTGTCTCTTTTTGTTCGATTTCAAAATTTCCCCCCAAAAAAAAAACAAAAACAGAAAAAACAAAAACGTACCGTTGTAACTGAGCAGGTAGGTAAACTAACTAACTAACCAACTAACTAACAAACTCTGGATTCTGGGTTTGGGAAAAGTCTGAAAGATTTCAAAACCATGTTGTACAAACAACAACAACTTCTCTTGCAAATATAGAACTTCTCTCTCGCGTCTGTACAACGTTCCCCTCTCGAGGAGGCGGAGGAGCCCGGTGTGTTTAAGGGAGGGTTCATCGAGAGAAAGAGAAAAAAAAAAAAAAAGAGGAGGTGGTTCGGGGTGGGGGTTCGTTTTTGTTGTTGTTTTCGTTGTTGTTTTGCCGGACAAAGAGCACAATCCTCGCGGTAGAAAAGAAGAGCTCGAGTGTCTCGTCCGTCGTCACGTTGGTCTGTTGCTGTGCAGGTCTCAGCTGAGAGGTTCAAGACAGTCAAAACACAGTCACACGACAGAGCCATGCCATATTCAAATAATAGCGTCTTAATGATGAGGACCATAGGAATAAGAAGAAGAACAGTAATGATAGTAAGAATAATTAATAGGAGTAACAACGTGTCATTCTAGGTTGTTCTTTTTTAAATTCTGTATATAAAAACAGTGGCGAGGAGAAGTCGGTACACAGTAGGGCTCGATCCCTCAGTGGATTTTGGCACATGGTACTCGCGCTCCGGTGACAGCTTCCTACACAGCACGCTTGAAGGTTGTACTGTTGCCCGGTGACCCACCCTGAAGTTTTGGGTTTTTTTTTTTTTTTTTTTAAACCATTTTTTTAATGTTTTGAGTCAAATCTTTCAAAAATATCTGTTTGTGTTTCAATGCAAAAAAAAAAAAAAAGAAAGAAAGAAGAAGAACAGAAAAGAAAAAAAAAAAAACCCTCGTCAAAAGAGCGCCGTCGCGAGAATCCCAGCGTGAGCGGGTCTGATCAGGCCTGGCGGATGGACCGTGTTCAGGATGGGTCGCCTGGCCGCTTTTAAGGTGTTTTTGATGTTGAGTTTTTTTTTGTTTGTAATTGTTTCTTCGTCATTGAAAACTTAGTAGAAATAGCTACATAAGTCTGAGCTATAAGTTCCATTAGATTACAAAAAAGAAAAATCTCTAAATTATGATTTTTGTTGTTCAGTATATTAGTTTTGGTCCTCCGTTGTGTTCTTAGAAGCAAAGGCTTGGTGTGTGTGTGTGAGTGTGTGTGTGTGTGTGTGTACTTTGACTCTCTAGATCCTGTATATTGTATGTGTTTGTGTGTATTTACAGGTCTCTGGTATAAGTCTGTGTAACATGTTATTGATGCAGTGTGTGTGTGTGTGTGTGTGTGTGTTATTTTTCTATCTGGGAAGTGTTGGGGGTCTCCCCATGTGGGATCAGGCCTTCTGCTGAGCTGACACACCCTTCCAGTAGTCCAGAATGTCGTGGAGATCCTCGTCCTTGGCAAACTGAACCTTTCGCCTCAGCGCGTGCCCGGCCGCCACGTATCCTTCATCCTCCATGGATGCCTGCCGGTGCCTCTTGCGGTGCAATTTGAACCTCTCCCACAGCCCCAGGGTCGGGGTGCATAGTAGCCCTTCTTCCTCCTCGTCTTCCTCGGGGCTGGAGCAGTAGCTGAGGTTGTGGTACTGGGGCGAGAGCGGGTAGTGTGGGGAGAGCTGAGAGTAGGCCAGCTCCCGCTGCTTGGCCTGTCTGCTGAGGGTGAGCGGGTCTAACACGGACGGCTTACGGCCCGCCGGGTGGTGGTGAGGCTCCTGCATGATCTGAGGGTGGTGCTGCAACTCCTGGAGGTGCTGCTGGGAGCCGGGGTAAGAGTGGCGGTGTTCGTTGTACTGGCGGATTCTCTGGGCTTCAGCTCGCAAGATGGCCGCAGCTGGGTTGACTGCGCGGATCGCCTCTCCTCCCCTTTCTCCTCTCTCCCCAGGTGAGGTCCTCTCGATGTAGCGAGTCTCCGAAGAGTGGTAGCCGCCCTCTGAGTGGAAGGAGCGAGGGCTGCGGGCAGAACCAGGAGATGAAGATGTGCTGGGCCTTTTGGAGGTCGGGGGAGCCTCCATGCTGTGGTGTCGCTGCAGCGAGTGGTGGTAGCTTCTTCCTCTTTCCTCCCTTCCGCCTCTTCCTCCTTTGTACACCGGGGACAGGAACTCGCCTCCCCTGTCTCCTCTCTCGCCTTGCTCAGAGAGGAGCACCAGCTGTGGCTCTGCAGTTGATACAGCCCCTCCGCCTGCAGAGGAGGGAGACTTCATCCCCTGTTGGAAGGACGTGGACTCAGATTTAAGAGCGTCTATGCAGTTGTTGATGATCTGGTTCACTTTATCGACTTCTTTAGCGATGGTCGAGATCTCGGCAACCGAACCCTGGGGGTTTGCTTGTGGCGACATCTCTCTTTCTCGCTCTCGTTCTCTCTCTCTCTCCACACCGGACCCTCTGACCTCCATGTAGTTCAGTTTGGTAGGCTTATGCGCTGGTGTTTCTATCACCTCTTGCAGCTTGTATGGATCTATCTCACCGCCCTGAGGCAGGTAGGGCATTCTGGTCAGACTGTCCCCAGCGCTGAGCTTCTGAGAGACGGCTCCGCCGCTCCCTCCCTCTATATCCCCTTCTCCTCCATACTTGAGCTCTATTAGAGTTCTCTGGATTCTGTTCATCTTCCTCTCCTTCTCCTCCATGATCCTCCTCCGTCTCAGGCAGTGGACGACGAGGCCAAGGAAGAGCAGCATACCAAACAAGCAGCCCAGAATAGTCATAATGTAGTGAGTAGCTGATGACTGATTGGCGACCTTGCCGGTGCCGGCCCGGCGGCCGGTGGAGATGGTCAGACAGGTGTGGTTAAAGCGTAGAGAGTTTCGTATAGAGGCCACGCAGTATGTGTAGTCCGTGTTGGGTGATAAGTCCGTTAGCTCAATGTCCTCTCTTTGATTTTTCAGCTTCTGAATGTCCCTAAAGAAACTGTTGTTGTAAAGCATCAGAATGTACATTTTCTTGTACGGATACGGGATCTGGACGGTTATCACGGCGCTGGAGTGCAGCACCTGCTTGAGAGTCATCTTCGGCGATTCGGAGAAAACGGGGCTGAAACTGATCACCTCCTCAGGAGGGGTTCCGGAGGGACAATCGTCCAGACCGCAGGGAGAGGTAAAATCCTGGTACGGTGTGGTGGAGACACCGGGAAACGGCGTCATGATAATCCCATCATCCAAGCATACGAGACTCAGGACATGCAGGGCATTGCGTTGGGTCGGCATGCGGGGGTTTTGGCTCAGGAGGTTGTATCCAGAGAACCCTTGAGGGGAGTCGCAAACCATCCTCTCACTGGTCTTGTTGGGGAAGGCAGAGAGCCAATGCAGAAAACCTAGCAGCTCACAAGAGCAGTTGAACGGGTTGGTGTAGAGCTCACAGGTGCTGAGTTTGGTGAGCCCAGAGAACAAACTGCCGTCCAGCACCTGGATCCTGAGGAGGAAACAAGGGCAAAATCATATTTATGTCTTATTCAGAGTGTTCCTTGGCCATCTTTGGCCTCGGTTTTTCATCTCCCAACAATTGCAGCAACAAAAAAATAAAAAAGATTCTCAGAAAGCCACAAAGAAAAGGTTATCAGAAGATCGATGTCAGTGACTGTACCAGGAGTCGGAACAAGACAAAAGTACAAATCTCAGCTTTTGTCAAAGGCCCTGTGCATCCAGGAAAATCATGAAGTGAGGGAAGAAGTTGCTGCAAATTTTGAACTTAGGAAGGCCGGTCTGCCCAATGCTGGTCAGCTCGCTGCTAACGAATGGGGAGGCGTAATTTACTCGTGGGCGTCTTTAGACTTTCCAGCACTATAAGACCAAACGGACTGCATTGTGATCCCGGCTCAAGTCATTTTCTGAAGGCTGTGTGACGATCAAACCAGTTTATCCACAATTTCACATCCACCTTTTTTAAGATTTAAAGAAAAAAAGGGGGTTTTAAAGAGCTGCAGTGTATCGTGTAACGGTTGCTTAGAGCATTTTACAGGAAGATATGATAGTTGGTGCAGAAACAGATGAATACTTTGGATATGCGTCCGTGCACAAAAAGAAAAAAAAGATCAATTTGATTGAAGAAAAATTTAATTTTTAGTTTGACGCATCGCTGTACTGCCAATTTATGGGCTTTGATCCTTTGATGCTGTGGTGATTTATGGAGAACCCAGTTTTCATGTCAGGGGACCTTTAAAACGTGGAGCTTTAAGGCATCAAATTCCGTCAATGAGAGAATTTCTCTCTCAACACTCTGCAATGCGTTTTTCATTGAGAGTCTCGCCACCAGCACAGCATTGATTCTGAGGTGATGGTGCTAAACCTGGCAATAAATAGTGATTATTTGATGCGTGTAAAAGAAAATCAGGCGCTTTACTCCGGTGCAACTCTGCTGAAAGTATTTTAACTCGTTTCATTGCTACAACAAATATGAGCCTACAAAAAGACCAGAGAAAACAGCCACAATTAAGGCTGCAATTATTATTTTAATTCTTTCTCAATTGTTAAATTGTTTAGTGCTATATGATAATCTGCAATTAATATGAAGAAGATATTCATTACGATTTCCCCCCGGGGGCCGGAGTAGTGGAGCTTTTTTTTCCCCCTCCTCGCTAACTTTCAAAAACGAACACATTCCAGTTTTCAAGCAAGCAAAGCCTCACAGTTGAGGAGATGACGAGAGCACGACTGTTGGGTTTTTCTTTTGCGATGGTTCATGAATTGTTGTTCTGTTCTTGTGAACACACCACCAGCGTTGTTACCTGTTCATGGAGAGGTCAATGTTCTCTATGTTGGGACATTCCCAGAAGGTGTTGGGTGTAACAGTCTCGATGAGGTTGGCTTGCAGGTAGAGGTACTGCAGCTTGCCCAGGCCTCGCAGCATCCCCTCCGTCAGGTTCCTCAATTTGTTAAAGCCAATCTGGAGAACCTTGCGAGACAAAGACAAGTGGGATTATTCTAATCTCTGAAGAGCCGGCCAGCTCCAGGCGTCACTCACTACAAACTGGAAACATGCAGAACGAACAGACGCGGTTCAGTACCAGTGGTGTTTCACATGCCGATCTCAGCTGCTGCGCTCTCTGCTTCACGTCGTAGCTCCTGGCTCGGCTCCAGCAGCCGGGCCAGACGTGCGAGCGTGCCAGTTTGTTTTGTTTGATGGCAACACTTTTGCCTAAATGTTTCTGGAAGTCATAACGATTGGGGCTCGTCACTCTAGTGCGTGTGTGTGTGTGTGTGTGTGTGTGTGTGTGCGCGCGCGTGTGCGTGCCTAATTTGAGACAAATTTATGTCCTTTCCTCAAATAAATGTAGAAAATACTGCCTCTGATTACAGAGTCCGATTCCTGTGAATATAAAAGTACGAAAAAGGTACCAAACTGCAGTATCACAATGAGTATTGGATGCAGTGATATGCCATTTATGCCAATATATGATTGTTGAGTTCTCCTAATGGAACATTAGCATGTTTTAGCATGATATATAACAGAAAATGATAGAAATGCCAGTCACAGGTAGCATCAGCAGCAAGCAGAACTCCCAGCCAACCCCCCCAAGCTCTTCCCAGACCAGGTGAGATCTATGATGCCTCCAGCATGTTGTTCGTCTGCTCCAGGGACCTCCTGGCAGTCCAGGCTGCCTGGGCGCCGTCCTAATCAGATAGAGGAACCACTACAGCCGGCTCCTTTCAGCAAGATGAAGCAGTGGCTGCACTTAAGTTATGAGCTCCCGATGCTATCTCTGAGACCGAACACCAGGTCCCGGTCCCCCATCCAGGACTACTTGTACACCCAGAGACTTGAAGTCAGATCCTCTGATCTGTGTGCACCTCCCACGCTGGCACCAGCTCCTTCCTCACAAGGGAGGTTTCAGTTTCCTAGAGCTGGACGATGACGCCAGGGCGTACGCCAGGCGCTGGTTATAAAAAAGTGTGTATAATTGGTGGTTTATCCTTCTGAAGCATGACAAAGTTCTGCAAGAGACACTAAGGTTGCTGCTGGTGAGGGCGGAGCTTATTTGAGAGGTTCATGAGCGAAACTTCTGAGTTTTTTGTCATTTTTTTTTATTTTGCCGATGGTTGAACTTAATTTATGAAACATAAACATGCTGAACCAACACAGTCGCTCCAATAAATGTGTTGGAGGAATAATGGTGAAATACTTGATGTGATGTGGAGTAAAGTTACCCAACACGACTACATCTGAGTAAAAATGCGGCAAAAACGTTCCACGTAAATACAAATACTGTAAAAGTGCTCAGTAACTTTTTTTTTCCTCCATTAAGTGCAGTCATGAATCTGCGTTCAGAAGCACGTGTGGATGTCTACGTGTGCGATGTCACCACTGACCTGCAGGTTGAATTGTGCTGAAAAGGCTCCGTCCTCCACGTAGCTGATGTCGTTCTTGGTGAGGTTCAGGTACGTGAGGTTACCGAAGCGGCTGAGTGAAGAGTAGTGGACCGAGCGTATCTTGTTCTCGTTGAGCCTCAGGTCCACGATGGTGCTGTTTGGAGAAGAGTGAAGGTTCTAGATGTCGGGCCGAGAGGGAGGGTGGAGGAAGTCGTTTGAGCAGCGGCATGTCTTACCTGTTAATGTGGGAGGGGATGGCCTCGTACGGCGGCTGGTTCATACTGCAGATAGCCAGCCACACGAAGCCTTTCTCCCCTTCGATGAGCCAACAGTCTGCTGTTACCATTGGCAACCGCATTATTGACAGCAGGGCGAGCCAACAGAGGAATGAGCTGGCTGTGGACAGTACAACTGATGAAGAGCGTCCATTCCAGTTATGCGTCTGCCGTCCCGGTCCTGTCCTTGGGGCCATTTGGGATGTCACCACAATATCCATCGCAGAAAGCTGTCCAGAGATGCTTGCCATCTAGCATTTATTCAAGGCTAGCGCCATTGAAAGGGAGCGAGGGCGTGGTTTTGGCGTTGGGGACTTCTTCTTTAGCTTTGGACTGCTTGAACTCTCATCACAGCGTGGTAAAATTCTCTTTCTGCGGTCTTGAGCCTCCGGTTGAAGTCTTAACTTGTAAAAAAAAAAAATAGCAAAGAAAAGACAAGTAGCTCCTCACCTCAAAAACTGCTTCAATTGTTTGACCGATTTGTTGTGTATGAATTGCCAAGGGGACGTGGTGCTGGTGTCAGACTGGCTGGTGCTCATGTCTTCTGAGGCCATCTCTATCTCTGATTAGACAAGCACTTCCCCTCCGTCCTCCTCATCGCTCGCTGCTCTGGAGTCGGTGTGAGAACTCGTCCCTGAGGGCGAAGAGATGGAGAGATGGGTCTTAGAAAAGAATCGCTAATGAAACACAGTGGTTTATTTTGTGAGATACAATCAAACACGACCCTGTTAGCAGCGGGATGAGGAGGAGGTGATTTCCTCTCGTACAACAGTTGGGCAGGAACACACCCACTGATGCGCGCGCACCAGTGTCTGCATGCACACACAGATTTATACACAAGCATTTCTTGACATGTCTAATTAGTGCACATCGAGGCAGATACACAGCACCTGAAAATCTTAAAAATTCTCTCTCCCTCTCTCTCTCCCTCTCTCTCTCTCTCTCTCAAACACACAGATGCACACACACTTCTTCTGCCACACCAGTAGCCTAAGGCCTTGATAGGCTACAGACGGCCATGGCTCTGATACTGTATCAAATTAATTAATCTGCTCTAAATAAAACACTTCCTGGGAAAAACAGCTGATGTCCGATGGGGGGGTGGGGGGGGGGGGGGGGCGAGGAGGAAAAAGTGGGAGCAAGAGAGCAGTGAGGAGATGGAGTGAGAATAGCAGATGCTAGAAAGGGATGCGGAGTGGCTCTCTCGCCTTTCTCTCTAGGGAATGTTCTAGAATAGGAGCTTCCCTCTCTATTTGAAAGCTTTTTTTTTTTTTGTCTGGGTTGCAAAATCAACAAACAGCAGGTGACATCATGGAGGTGATGCAGAGGAGAGAGGCTAAAAGGTCCGGCCCTCCCCTCAAGCATCTTTTTGGCTGTTGTTCCCTCCTAATTGTGACGAATGGAGGCAGAGATGTGCTGATGAATTACCTCTCATCTGACAAGGGTGAATGAGTGAGCGGACGGGACGAACTTCCTACAAACTTTTTGTGCTCTTAAAGGCAGAAGCAGGGAGGCCATCTGCTGTCCCGCTCGCTGCTGGAACTCAAAGCAAACTTGCATCCCACTCTCTGAAATACGCTTAAGGTTTGGAGGGATACGCGAAGACAGCGACTCCCAAACTTGTGAAGTCTTGCATCCCCTGACACATCCCGCCTCCTGCTGTGTACACCTCTACCTCCGCATATGGCACCAGGACCACCAGTGGCTAGGCTAGCACCGCTAATATCAACGCTAGCTCTGCCACACATGGGGCTGGACGACTTTGAGCAGATGGTTGGGACCCAGAGCTGCTCCCATGGGTGTAGGGGGAGGATGTTTCAAACATCTATGCATATTTAAGTGATGGAGGGGTGCTGAAGGACCTTCACATGGAAAAAAATGGGAAAAGAACATTCACGCAGACCCCCCACAGCCCTCCTCGAACTCTGAGGGGCCAGTACCTGATCCCTCTAGGTGTGTGGAGTGAGACGGATCAGGGTCAGAGCCAATCAGAGGACCAGGAGGAACAGGGCTTCATGGATTGCAGGTAATACAAAAAAATAGCAGGTTCATTGTTGATGGATTGTGTTGAGAGGACAGCACAGGTTTTTTTGGCACTCCCTTTGACTGTGCGCCCCCCCCCCCCCCCCCCCCCCCCCCAGCATACGTAGCCCAGTTTGGGAATCATAGCTCTATGATTTATGAGGATCTGATGGAGTATATTAAGTTCCGACTGGCCACAATGTCAAGCTTATCAGCTGACGATCAGCTGTTCCCCTTCAGCTGGAGACTCGCTTATCTCCCTTCACACATTCAATTGGCAAATGTAATTCAGGACGCCTTGTTTAAGCCGCTTCAGTCTTCCTACTCGCCCTCCACCCCAACTCCTCCCTCACATGCCGTCCCTGACTGAGTCCATGTCATTTCTGTTGCTTTGCTGGCACTGCTCTCACTGCCTTTGGCTTTCCACGTGTTCTCATGGGAGGGTAGGGAGGTCCCAGAGCGGAGCCACACCGCCAGGTTAGACCTGCAGCAGTGGAAATTAAAGTCGTCTTCTTTTTTCTTTCCTGATGAAAGTGTTCCTGGCTGACCTTTCTTGTCATTCCCGTCGCCTCGTGGATGTTGCGCCGTCTCAACATCGCCCCTCTGCTGCTGCTCTCTTCACGTGGTCAATCATCACCTCGTTAATTTCCCCGAACAAAATAAACATTAACAACCTGTTCCCGCTCCCGCGTTGGAACACGCGTGTTTAAAGTCGGATATTACGACCAAGTTAAAGGTAATGCCTGCTTTGCTTTGGCAAAGTGAAATAGAACGGTTTGGAGGTTTGGGATTGTAGTTCCATGAAGGCGTCCGGAGTTTATGTCCTGTCACACACAGTTAATATTTATGCCATTAACATTTGCAGTTTTACCAACCGTGATGATGATGTGTCCTTAAACTCAACCAGATGTTTTAAGTGCGTCCACGCTTCATACATTAATCGCATTTTATCTTCCATAACCAAACACAACTGCCTCAGTTGTTACTTCGGTGTTGTGCAGATCGTCCCGTCTCATCTGGTGGTGGGGTTGCATTAAATGGTGCGGAGACATCCATATTACTATTAATGGTAATAATAAAGATCTCAAATATAAGTGAACCATCCATGGAGGCACAGATGTTGAGAACGGTGTCATTCTCCTCTTTCAGTCGCTGCGCTGGCCTCTCATTCCTGCACACACCCAACTCTTAAGAACTGATTGAAAAGGCCTGGATTGTTTTCACAGGCAACAGTAATACCACAACTACAATAAAACAAAAGTAATAATGAATCGCAATAATTAATACCTTGAATTTGACGTCAATTTAAATGCGGCTTTATTTGAACCGGCCTATTTGAGCGACGTTTGTGTGCTTCACCCACTCCTGGGGTTCGTTTGGGGGTCACAAGGCTCTGACACGTTTGTTTCATGGGTCCTGAGCTGCAAAGCTGGGGGACCTCTGGTGTAACAAAGATGAAATTTAATCCAAACATCCAACCCATTGTTTCTCAAGACTGGGATTTTATTTATTTATTTATTTATTTTTTAAGGAATGTGCTACTACAGGTGCGAATGGTTGGGTTTCCTCTGCAGCAGGAGCTTTTATTCCTGTCCTCACCTCCGATCTCTGGATAAGTATCCCAAATGAATGTCGGTGAATGTGAACATTCTTGGTTTGTTTGCACTTACAAAGTCTTTTCCACACTGTCAGCGCGATCTATAATAGATGGTGATACTTCCTCCCACCTAGCAGGAGACAACCTACTAAAGGGCACCAGAAAAAGGGCAGAAATGCTGCCAGCTTCGTACACACACACACACACACACACACAACTTAGATGCACAGGAAATGGCCATTTTGCTGACCAAGGCTTCGGCTCTGGTAAACAAACTGTTGACAACAGAGAGCCAGAGGATGGGGAGTCTGCAGGAGCAGGCGGCAGAAGTCCCAACAAGAGGGAAGGGCAGCAGCGGAGAGCTCTGCTGGCTCCCTCTGTAGTAAATACACTTGTAGTATCTAAAGTGATACGTGCACCAGAGTCGGCAGGCCTCTTTTCCATTCTGCATCATTCATCAAGTTCTCCACTCACGTCCTCCGTACGCACACGCGCGCCGATGCCGCTGTGTGAAATATTCCAGCACTCAGCATCGTGATGGGCTCGCTTTCCAGTCGTGTCACACTGAAAGATTCATGAGGTACAAACTTTAATACGGAGTTAGGTGGACCTCGCTTTAAAAAACATGCAACGGTTGTGGCGTCCTGGCCGAGATGGATGGTTTTCACTGCTAAAACACACCGCCCGAATGAAAAAGCGCATTTGGGATGGAGAAACAAACGGGGGCTCGAGGCTCGTGATGAACACCTTTTCTGCCAAACAGCAGGTACGTGAAGCTCTCGACGGGAGTTTTTTAAAAATTTTCTGTCGCACTCTGTTATACACTGACACACACACACACACACACACACACACACACCCAACCCAAAGCAGGTAAACTCTTCGTCAACAAGGCGAGATATTCTTTGATATTTTAATGCATGTAGGTGTCCTCCCATCTGGAGACGCCCCCTGTTCAAACAAAGGCAGAGCAGATAATGTTCATTTCTGAACAGCTGAAGTCGACGCGGTCTGTGTGTGCAGCGTCTGGTCACATCCGTCTTTATACACGCTGCTTTTCCTCACTGAGCGATAATCAACTCACTAATGCATGAAGACGGAAGCGTTAATGCAAACATATTCATATTACCACACTCACGCCCTGTCAACGTAATGAAGATGAGTGGAGTTATCTATAAACGACGGAGGATAGATTATATTTGTGACTAAATGACAGCCTAATATGCTGCTCTGTCCTATCAGGCTTTGACAGTTATTTTACAGTATTTCATACATTTTTACAGAATTCAGAATATTCCCTGGAAACCTTCTTTTTTTTTTTTTTTTTACAACCTACAAAACATTAACGCACAGCTTTGCGGGCATGTTCCACTGAATGTCTCCCGAGGAAAATCCCATAATTTCAGAGAGTTTGATGCTGGGATTGAGACCTGGTTGGTCAGCGCGAGGATAAAAGTTTAGGTTCATCAGAGTAACTTCAAATGTCCCCACGTGTTGCTTCCAGCCCATGACCCATGTGTCCAAAATACAGAGGAATTTTGTCAGTTTAAATGAAGCTGCTCTTCATACTCCTACTTCAATTCATGTCTGGTTGAAGGCGATCGCAACGCGGAAGAAAACTGGATACCTTGAGGTGCGGAATGTAGAAATTCTTCCTCAGATGTCAAAAATCAAACACAAATATCAAGTTTCTCAGCTGAAAACATCTATGAAGGATAAACCCTGGCTAAAAAGAGACCTGTTACCCAATCATTCAGAGTAAATGTATGATTTTGTTTTAATTTGAAAGGTAACACTTAACTAATTCCTACCCACAATAATGTAAATCTTGTTTTGTTTTTTTTGAACTGGTGCCTGCAGATAAAGCTGGGAGATATTAGCTGCAACGCACACTTGGGCCGTACTGTCAGTACACGCTTGATTTAGGTTCAAATTCAGTAAAAGTACAAGGTTTTCAACATTTCACGCATGTGCTGCCAAAGTTACGTCAGGCGTTTTTGGAATTTTAAGACCTTCGGAAGTTTCTTTGTGGGCTTTAATGGAGATTCATGCTCAAGATTTCCTTTTGATTAAGTAATTAAAGATGCAGCGGAGCTGTCGGTCCACCGTTGTTGTTTTCACCTGCTGAGAAAAACCATCAATCATCACATCGTCATATCAGAACGAAGCTGCGTCCCCATTCAGAGTCGTGTACTAAACGCTGAATACTTTGAGTGAACTCCAGATCCAAGTCTGACATCAGTCAAGAATGTTTTTGTTGGGTCTACAATGAGTTTGAGCCATTAGCATGCCAGTTAGCATTAGCATCTGCCAGCTAGCGATCATGCACCAAGCTTGGGTGGAACATTTTGACCAGGCATCGGTGTCTTGGTATGCGCTTGGTTTGTGTGTGATACAACCATTGCTGCAGAACATTCTCCGCTGATTGTCGCCTAAAGCTCGCAGTTCCCCATTAAAAAGCAGAAGTCAGACTTTAGACTCTTAACGAGGGAGGGACATTTATTTCTAAGCTGGTGGAAACTGAGCCTCGGTCTCGGTTTTACCGCGTCCTGGCCTGAGCAACGTCTCCCCCTTTGAGGAGGTTTCCAATTTCAGAGGAAAACCAGGGATTATTTCGGCCCTTTACCCTAAATTTTCGAAAAGGAGCATGTTTATCGATGCTACGTTGGAATTCATCATAAAAGAATCACTATGAGACTGATGAACAGCACTTAGGAGATGGGTTCGACTCCTGGTCAGGTCGCGAGTGAAGCAGAAATATGAGCACATTAAGAACACACACACACACACACATTCATGTCAGGGCGCCACACAAACACACACACACACACACACTCAGCTAGGACGTCCATTACTATTCCAGAGCTGTGTGGAAAATAGCAGCATCCAGCGAAGGAGCAGGGAGCCATCAGCAGAAAAGTAATGATGACACTGAAGTGAAAGCAGGAAGACAAACGAGTCCGGATGGTCGTAGAGCACAAATGTCAGTGTTGCTGTAAATCTGCAGTCTTTGCATGGGAATGAAGGTGGAGCACCTATGGATGGCGGTGAAGGAGGCCTCGAAATCTGGTGGCTGGTCCGAGTCCCAGGAGGAAGATGGCGTCATCGGGCAGAGGTTGCGGTTTACAGTCGAGCTGAAGTCATTTTTTTCAGTCATCAGTTTGTAAACGAGATGTTGGCTGTAATTTGTGTTTGGTCCGTCGGAGCTGTTCGGTTCTGTTACATCCCAGATGCAGACGTTGCTGTTCAAGCTAATAAAGTAATAACTTTTTTTTTTTTTTAAATGACACAACAAAACAAACAAAGAAAAATACAATAGTTTAAAAAGAGGTTGCTGATGTGTAGCGGGTGAAAGTATTCGTTTTTGACATGCATGTTTGACTTGGTGTCCAAGTTCAATCATTTTCATCTTTGTCAAACACGATTTATGTATTGCCAGGGAACAACTTTGATAAGAAGTCGGAGGAACGTAAAAAAACAACAGCTTTGGGGCAGAAGCTAATGCCTTTCCCAGTGTGAGTGTCAGAAATCTCCATCAGCTTCAATCCGGTCCTCTGATGGCGGACAGAGATTGCAGTGATTTATGGACATATTTTGCAGGAAACCTCATTTTCGGCTCTCTTTACGGTGAATTCAGCAACTTTGTGCCGTATTTTTAGCTGCAGTGACGATGCTTTTTGAGTACGTAACTCGCCTGATTCCTGCCTCTGACTTACCTCTTCTCCATAGCAACAGATGCTGAAGTTCACAGGTGGTGGATTATTTTTAGCCAGACTCAGTGCCAAGATCATAGCAGAAGAAGAAAGGAAAAAAAAACAACTTCTCAATGCTCGTATTGTTTCCAGGAACAGGAAGTGGTATTAGCAGCTTTTGATGAGCTGAGTAGAACGCGTCGCTGCTCATACCAGTGATGAAGGCAAATCTGCAGGCCGGAGCTGCTCTTCCTCGCCATCGCCTGATCATCAGCTGATTATTTTTGCCCAGTCTTCCCGTCTTTTAGACCCCTCAGCCCACAACTTGGCTCGCACTGGGAGCTGTGGAGTCACAAGCTGCTGACTCGCCCAAAACGGGCGACATCCATAAATCCCCCAGCTTCCCGCTCGCTTCACTTAAAACAATAATATAGAATAACGATCTAACGCGACCCCCCCCCACACACACACACACACTCTCCCTTTCGCTGCATAATTAAATAACAGTGTGTTTTACCGCGTTTACAGATAAACAACACTGCCCCCCCTCTGAAAAAAACGGAATAACCGAGAGAGAAAGGAGAAGTGATGTTACAGTGGGTTATTCAGACAAGCAGGAGGATGAATTCAGACTGCAAAGCTGATTAAATTAGTAAAATGTCTGTCGGATTTATGTGTGTTAAATGTTGAGCTCCGTCTATTCTCTGTCGTGAAGGACAAAGTTTTCCCAAGTGGGATCTTCTAACTGGGAATGATGACGATGACACGTCTGCGCCCGCACCCATGTTAACGATAACATAGCTGCCGTGAATCTCCTTGCTTCGTCTGCCGCCAGTGTCATCCAGCCTTGTGTCCTCCGCCCGCCACCGGGATCCTGAACTCGTATGCTGGCTGCAGGTGTTCTCACTGTGTTCTCACGACGCTGCAAAAATATACTTTTGAACCTCGTCCTGCAGGCCAGGCCACTGGGGCGACTCCTGGCGCTATGAAAACTCGACTTCATACATTTTACATTGCATTGCTTAATACTTCAGGTTGATTCACACACACACACACACACACACACACACACACACACACACACACACACACACACACAAAAGGTTTTCATTCAAGCTCAAATGTCTAGACTCTTATTTTTGACTTGCTTGCTCTGCCTCTGACTGGCTGGTTCTGGGTGCCTGTGGGTGTATGGAGCCAGATTGATCCAATCAGAGTGAGAGAAGGATCCCAGAATACCAGTGGGGAGGAAAAAAACAACAACATAAAACTGCTTTATTTTTTGATGGAGGCTTCTGAAAAGATAGTGCAGATTTTGTTGTTGTTGTTGTTGGTGGTGGTGGTGTACCCACTGACGTAACTGTACGCACCCCTGGGGGTACGCATACCCCAGTTTAGGGATGAGAATTTAAAAGAGACGGATGTCTTAAATCACCAAAGATTCATTTAAAAAAAAAAATCAGTGTGTGGCTCCGTCTGAAATGGGGAGAACTGTCTTGATGTCACTGGTCAGCAGAGTGGGAATTGACAGCACGTCTCCTCCCGATGCCGACTCTCAAATGTCACTCAAACGCTGTCATGGGACCCACCCAAGAGGCCCGGAGCTCAGACAGTGTCCACAAACACGGCCGGGGGAGAGATCCATCTTCTTTAGAGGAAAAGAAAACAACAACAAAAAGAAGAAGAAGAAGGAACGTTCGCATTTCATTTGGACTGTAATGTTTTCTTTGCTCCACCCGACGGCGGCTCACACTGTCATCCACAGCGTCTCTTAATGCCGCATGTCAATTTATAGAGCTATTTTAGGGTTGCCCAGAAATAATTTAAGTGTTTATGTAACACAGAAATATGGACTTAAGTAAAGTACAGTCTTTCCCTTTGTTGCCTGGAGCCGTGACAGAGATGCACTAGTCAGTCTTTATGATGCTTTGACTTCATCGTGTAAATTTGTCTGCTTGAAGGCTTGGAAACGCTGAAACTCATCTCCCTCTGTGTTGGAGTTCAAAGCCTCCGTTGGATCTGTGAGATGAATTTCTCTTGTCATTGCTGAGAACAAGTTGAGGGAATTTTTTTTGGGGGGGGGGGGGGTTGGGTTGTGTGTGTGAGGCCTCTGTCTCACTGTCTGCCCCCACAACCTTCTCCATTATTTATTTAAAACTTCATCTACAGTAGGCTTCCGCCTTCTGGTGAGGTCTCCCTGGCAGATTCTGGATCTTAAAGGGTGTAATCTGATTACCTCCCCTAAGTAGGTTATGTTTTCACCCACGTCTCTTTATTATGCAATAAACAGTGTCAGCCTGCTGAGAGAAAGTCTATATAATGACATTATGCTAAATGCTGCTCAACAACACACGCACACCCAGGATTTGGGGATTTTTCATATTGACTCTAAGTCCTTGACTTCTACCTGAAAACTCCTCCACCTCCGGCTTCACGCTTCATCACCCTAGACGTTTGCCACCGATATACTAGACTTTTATTTGCCAGCATACTTTTGTTGGCCGATGTCGTTCAGTTTTCTTTTTGTCAGTATGCTAGTTTTCTGCTTGCTCATATGTAACATTTTGACGTCTGAAGTACTCGGCGTTTATTGGCCGATATACAATTCTTGAGTTGCCGACACGCCAGACATTTGTTGGCTGATGAACTGGTTTTTTTTGTTTGCTGATGTACAAAATTTGAACCAATAAACTAGGCTTTTATTGACCGATACAGCTTTTTTTGTTTTGTTTTTTTGGCCGACTTACTAGACTTTTATCGCTTGGCGTATTCGATTTTTGTTAGCTGATGTACCAGACTTTAGCTGGCTGATGTACAACCTTATCTTTGTCCCTGCCGTTGTTCAGCTGCTCCCTCAGCCTGCTCTTTAGTTCTTGATGTCCTGTTTTCCGGATGATGAGCTGCCTCTAAACTGGGTGTCTTTATTTCTCCTCTCAAATGCTGCGTCTCACATTCTCTCATTTGCTTGCTGCATTGACTGATGCTAACTCCTCTGCTCCGCCGGGCCAAACCTTTTTGTTGTTGTTGTTGTTGTTGTTGTTGTTGTTGTTTTATTCAGCCTTCAGGACGGGCTGGTAATTGGAGGGTTGCACCCACAGCTCAGTCTGAGGACGTTAATGGTCTCTGGTGGTTGCCGGACTAGTCGAGGTGGGTGATGGTGAATATTTGGGGAGACACGCGTTCTGTGAGCGCTTGGCTTTCGTGCACTCGTGTCAAGGGCACGTGAGCTAGTTAACACACACATCTCTCCTCCAGTGCAGGTGTCTGCACCCCCATCCCGTGCTGCCACCCACCTCTGCAGCGACAGTGACTGGGGCTGAAGAGAGGAGCGTCTCCTCTAAACTCAAGCCCATTAAAGCCTACCTGAGGTCCACCATGACGCGGCCTTTTTCTTAATATATGAGCAACTGAAAGATGCCTTTGCAAGTGTATTCATAATGTTTTAGTTCCTGTAATTTTTATATTTACTGCTAATTAAAATGTTAAAACGGCAATATTACCATTAAAAGTGCATTGTGTTGCAACATGAGTGCCTACTGAGTACATCCTGGTTCCTGTACACCGGGGCTGGAGACCCCTGGATGTTCTGCTAATATTCTGCCCCCTGTTGACTCGGAGTGTGAGCCAGCGTGTTTACAATTTATGAAAAATTGTAGCTTTACCACAGAGAAGCGCGGCTTTCTTTTACATTGCCGTTGGCAGAAGTCTTGAGCTAATAAAGCAGAAGCCTGAGACGCCTCGTGGGGCAGCATGGACCAAGGAAAACAGACTTATCACATTTTGCAAGACTCAACAGGAATGCGTGTTTTTTAAGCGTTTTCGCATGACCTTGGAGGAGGTTAGTGTTCTTCAGTGTGTCCCTCTACTTAATTATGGATTCCAGAAAAAAAAGAGGAGTAAAATCCCCTCGCCAATGTTCTCTGTGTTCTACTATGAATCTTATTGATTCCCTGGGATGCAGAGATGTCAAACTCTGGACAAGCCTGAGAAGAAATGGATCTTTCTTCACGTCTTGGGACTTCACATCAAACCCTATTAGTCAGTCTGTATGAAACTACTCCCAGCACACCCTCTGGTGTGTATGCAGCACACACTTACAAGGCAGAAATGACACTTGAGATTTGAGCAATCAATGAAAGTGAGTCATCTGGATTAGGGTTAGATTACCGGGCAAGATGTGAGGGGAGGAGGAGGGGGGGGGGTGCGAGAGAAGAAAAAGTAGCTCCCTAAAAAGCAAGTATAAGTACACTTCTGATGACTGCGAGACACCCAGCGAGGTTGTGGCTGTCTGACGACTGCACAATTCAAAGACGTCCCTGAGAATGTAATTTGTTTTGACTCACCCATCTTCACACGCCTGTTTGAACCCCCCCCCCCCCACACACACACACACACACACACATCAGTATGATTGACTTCTGTGGGAATAAGGCTCCAACATCCCAGAGCAGCACACGCATCCATGATGGGAACGACTACCAACGTCCTCTCTCTCCACCCAGGGGGGGGGTTTCAAAGGCAAGGGGAAGGAGTGGGTTAAGTTGTTGGGGGGTGGGGGGTGTGAGCTGACATACAGCCTCTCTAAGATGGACGTTTCTATAACAGATACGGAAACGGAGAGCGTGACGGACGTTTCTATTATAGAAATATTCAACTGCCTGCTACTCAGTCTGCTGTTGACAGAAAGACAATCACCGCTGGAATGGCAACTGGGTCACTATTGATACAAGCTCCTTTTTTCTCTCATCACATCACAATATCTGAGTGTCATCTACCGCCGTCTGTCTCTTCCTGTCTGTCTATCTGTCTGTCTCCAGTGTGTGTGTGTGTGTGTGTGTGGGGGGGGGGGGTTACGCCACAATAATAGGCACAGCTGATATAAATCTCCTCCATCGGCCGTGCGGCGCCCCCCTTGTCACTCCGCTGCGGAAAGAAGTGAAGGTTTGAGATGCCAAGGATGATCCTCCGTGGCGAAGCAATGTATGGTTACGTAATGCGTTTAGTATTCAGAGGAGAAAGGAAAAGAAAGGGGGCAGAGAGAAGAGAGGAAGCAGAGGTGGAAGGAGTCATTGCTATCTTAAAGAGAGCTGAGCAGACGAGAGCGAGGAATTGAATTTTAATTTGATGTCCTTGACAGGCAAGTGACGATCATTAAGATGTTTACTGTGCCACAAATGTAGTCGCTGATGTGGTTTAATAACCAGAATTCTGAGGGCAAAAACAAGCCCTCGTCATTTTAATAAAGAGGTCAGGCCATACTTGGCTTTTTTCCATCATTCTGTGAGCAACTCTGATCTGATTTTATGCTGCACACAGCGTGAGCTCGCGTATCAGCAGCACACAGTCAGAGCAGCAGGGAAGCACCGAGAGCTCCGCACGCAAAATTATCTGTATGAGGAAAAAAAAAAAACAGACACAGGGGGTAACAATCCTAAACTGTTTGGTGGTTTTCTTCTCTGAATTTTAGGATATACATATTTATGTAATATTAAACATGCAGCAGTTGACATATAGAACATTTCATAAAACTAAAAGAACATTATTGTGAGGTCACATTAAGTCTAAAGTCACTTGCATGGATGGGAGGCGGCTGCGTCTGTGAGCAGACTTGCGTTTAGCCTGCCAACAGTTTAGTGTCACCAATGAATCCGTCCCAGTCAGACGAGCTCTGCAGCTCATTAGTGTGAAGAGCAGCAGAGCAACTTAGCTGGGACATCAGGGCTGAAACCAGCAGCAGGTGAACCAGCCGGTCCAGGGAAGCCATGGAAATCTGTGGTTTACGTGGCCAGAAGTGTAACACAGCTGCCGCACCCTGCCGACGGACCGGAGCGGCCTTCACCATCCAGGATCCACAACGTGATCCACGTCACCTCCAAGAGTTAGTCGCTAAATCACACTGAATTACATCTGACTAACCACCCAACAAACCCACACCCACACACAACGGGGATCTCATCACCTTTTGGCTGAGGTAATTCTTTGTGGGTACATTAAAAAAAAACAAAAACCTGCGTGTGTAATTTTGTCATAAAGTGGTTAAACGTGAGTGAAATGTGACACGTAGGTGAAAAATTTACCTGCCGCTGCCTGACGAGCACTTTTCCAAAAAGCTGATACAGAAACAGGTCCGAACAAGTAAACAAACTCACACACAGGTGTCATGAGTGTGTGTGTGTGTGTGTGTGTGTGTGTGTAGTCTGTATCTCTCTCTCTCCCTGAGCCGGCAGTAGTCCAAAGAGGGTTTTAACACGCTTAATGGGATTTCACACTGTGAAGTGCACACATGTACACACTCTCGGACACACACTAATGTTGAAGATAAACATGTCTGAAAGCTATGTGTGATCCCAGACAAATAAACACACACCCACACATGCACACTCGGACATAAAAGGATTTGTCAGCCTCTCATATCGAACACATGCAAAACGAATGGACTCCAGTGTCCACACGCTAACGTTACTGTTAGTCACTCATTTCCAAGAGATGCAGCTTCTCACACACACACACACACACACACACACACACACACACACACACACACACACACACACCTGCCAGGAGGAAACACTAACATACATGTTGCGTGTCCTTTTTGCTAATCTACCATTGTGTGTGTGTTGGTGTGCGTCTGTCCAGCGTCAGTGTTGCGTTTCAGCTGCAGTTGACACCCCGACCTGCGACTCTTCAGGTGGTGTTAAAGAAGACCTGTGTTTTATTGAACTTAAATCTGGGGTCAAACTACAAATACCAGCGTTTTCTGCAGCATCGCCCAAACCCAGAGCCTGTATGCTGCCGTGGCAAAGGTGCTACATCCTCCACAGATGTGGGGGGGGTCCGGTGTTAGGAGCCCCCAGAGCAATCAGTGCCAGATAAAACAGATTATACTGGAGGAGACATTTGTGCGGATGTTTACCGCATCCCTGAGTTCCCATTAGAATCCATTATCAGGAATCAGTCCCACCGGCATCCAGAAAAGCTCAATTTCAGGTTTGAATCAATTATGCGATGATGGCTCCGCGGTTCATCTGTGCCGGTGTTTCAAGCCGAATCCGGGTGCTGACTTTTGAGGGAGTTGTCGGTTCAGGACAGGCCTGCTCGGAGCGGGGCGACTGCTGGGCCTCTGTAGTTAAGTATACACACAAGCAGTAAGAAATAAACTATACTCGATCATGAATAAGTACTCTCACATTAAGCAAATGCTACTTTTAGGTCAAATGAGAGCTGCATTTAAAAATAAAACGTTCTGCTCTTGCGTGGCAGCGTTTGCTCTGAAGATCAGCGCTTTGTCTGTGCTGGCATTTCACCATCGCTGAGCTCTGAGCGCTTCCCAAACACAGGTGACTTAAACTCACTGGTGAACCTGAACACCTCACGTGTTGGTGCAGCTGATGTCTTAAAAAAGCTGCTGCTTACTTTACTATTATTTTAAAGGCACC
This sequence comes from Aulostomus chinensis, assembly GCF_037954235.1. Taxonomy (NCBI): domain Eukaryota; kingdom Metazoa; phylum Chordata; class Actinopteri; order Syngnathiformes; family Aulostomidae; genus Aulostomus; species Aulostomus chinensis. The sequence goes on from NC_141327.1 coordinate 26,765,559, forward strand.
TTCCTGTCACTCACCTCGTCTCTCCCGTCACGCTGGTCTCAGTTTAGAACCCTCAATCTCTGCCCGCCCCTGCACGGTGACTCACTGAGCTCCGGCTCATTCAAAGTTTATTACCTTTAAACACATCATGAGTCCGAGTGGCACCATGTTTGATGTGAGGATCTCCAGCAATGCCCAAGTGTGACACCTTTCTTCAACTTTACAAAGACTCCAGACCCTCCCCAGCACAGGATCTTTCTGTGTGGAGTCTCCACGTTCTCCCTGTTCCTGTGTGGGTTCTCTCTGGTTCTCCAGCTTCCTCCACAGTCCAAAGACATCAAGAGGGACCAGGTTAATCCAGACTGTAAATTGACCATAGGCGTGGCTGGGAGAGCCAATGGTTGTCTGTCTCTATGTGTTGGCCGTGTGATGGACTGGCGACCCATCCAGGGTGAACCCCGCCTCTCACCTGAAGGCTGCTGGGATAGGCTCCACCCCCGTGACCCTTAACAGGATAAGCGGTAGAAAACGGATGGCTCTTACAGGCAGACCCCCCCCCCCCCCGCCATAAAAAATTACAAAAAATGAAAAAAAAATTGAACCGTTTAGCACGTTTCAGTTTTATCACCCATCTGAGTCTGAGAGTGAACGCCTCCGTGGACGGCATGTGGGCGCGGAGTGGCTGTCCGGAGTTCTTGGCCAACAGCGGGTGGAATTTTCCCCAACAAGCAACTCTGCTGTAAGTGTCTGTTGTCTATGGAGCATGCGGTAAAATAGGGGACCGCCACACCGCGAGAGTGAGAGATTTCTGGGTAATAGAAAGCAGAGCTTATGTGCTCTGGTAGGTGGACCGTGTTATGGCCTGTCTGAAAACTTTTGTGAAGTTTGGCTGCAGAACTTCGCCAGACAAATGACAGTTGCTACATACCATAACTCATATAGAGGGAAGCTCCTCTCTCGCTCTCTCTCTCTGTTCCACATTCTCTCCCTCTCTTTTGCACACACACACACACACACACAGAGGGAGCATCACTCAGACACCTCAAGCTGTTGGTTTCCTTCCTGTCGCACTCCATGCAGCCGACTGTGAAATGTTCTAAAAGCAACATCAGTGTGTTTGCTGACTACACACACAGCACACGGACAAACACAAACACTTTTTCGCTGCCACTCCACACATTAGGGTAAAAAAAACCCAACAACAACATATATTTATCTGACCTTTATTTAACTCCGTCACGGGTACATGAGTTCTGACGAGATGCAAAAAAATGTAGCTCACCAGCGAGGTTGCTGCTGCGTCAACAGAGACAGACACATCCTCTGCTGTGAGGGAGGCACTTGAGTGATGAATATTTAAAGTAACACCACACCAAGTCAAAAAAGTTAGTTATATTTTGTACAACACAAAGTGCAGTAGTTGGATTTCTGTTTGTTTGTTGTTGTTGTTGTTGGGTTGTTGTTGGTTTTTTTTTGCCGAGCGTCTTGGAAGAGAACTGTCGCTAACGCCACAAGAAACAGTGGATGCGCATCAGTTGCGTTTGCTTCAACTGGTTTGGAGCAAACAAAAACAGGCAACGCCACCAGAAGACGGCGGTTGTGAGCACGCGTTCCGCATGTTCCGAGGCTTGAACAGCAGAGGAGGACAGTGAGGAGAACAGAGCGAGGTCAGCAGGAGCCACCTTCGGTTGCACGCGCCATGATTGTCGTTTGCTGAACGACGTCTGAAGTCTGGAAATATGGGAGATGCGGGAGGCGGCTGGTCCAGTCATAGAGTTGAAGATTTGCAACGCCACGGCTTCTTCTTTTTTATGATTTGATGTTTTCATCTCTCATTTCGTGCATTTACTATTTTTCATTAAAGGCAAAAACTTAACCGAAGTGAGCGTTGGGATGTTTATTGCAAAATGAAGAGAGGGCTTTGATGGAACTTTGCTCCTCGCAGTACTTCAAAATACTCGAATGGAGCCAGGACTAGCGGCGCATCGCGCCACTGGAACTCTTCTTAAATCACAAACGGTAAAAGAGCGGGACATCGCCTCTGTTCTCGAAACGTGCGGTTTGAACTTTCTATACTCGTGATCATGATTTTGTTGGTGGAGCCGGAGGCCGACAGCATCCTTGCCGAAGCCACTAATTGTGAGGTTCCAGGCGATCCGGAAGGTGAGAGGTGGGCTACAGCCTGGATACAGCTGATCACCAATTACCCTAACCTGCTGCCCCTAAAATCCTGACTGCTAGGCAGAGTTTTTGGAAGCTGGTGTGCTGGCGAGGTCCTCTGCACCAGGAGTACAATACAGGAGTTAGAGCTCATCCGCTATCTGGCCGAGCGCTGCTCCCTCACCGACGACGGAGGGAAAAACAAAGTCCATTTCTATAAAAGTAGCGCTGTCATGTTTGGGTGCAATTAGCTGAGTCCGGTTGTTTACACCGAGGGGATTTGTCTCGCTACATCTTTTTTTTTTCACTAATTAAATGGTCTGCCCTTTCAAGAATTCAAGACAACGAATGATTAACTTGTAAAATACAATTCCAAGCGCGCGCAGATAGAAACTGGCAGTTGGAATCACACCGTGATGGGCAGGTACCTTCTTCTTCTTCTTCTTCTTCTTCTTTTTTTATTCCACTCGTTCCCAATTTGCTTTCGACTGACTGGTGCCCAATCAAAATGTTGATTCATAAAATAAGTCATAAAATGTCTCTGTGGTTGCAGCCTGATCATTTGCACACACACACACACACACACACACACTTTGTGGTTGCAGTTCAAAAGCAGCATGTACAAAAATAAGACACGTCCACACAATCACTCAGAGCAGAGAACCGCCCCAGCGAGGGGAGCGTCTCTGCGTGTGTGGCTCTACTAAACACATCTATTTCAGCCACAGAGACGTCTTCATCTGCTGTGCCAGATATCGGCGGCCTCTCCGGCTGATGGTGCCTCATCTCGTGATTATTCTTCAAGATCAGAAGATTAGCGGTTGCTCGTGTGGCGTGTGTGCTTATGAGAGAGTAAATCTTGGAATGCGATGTGAGTGGCGCGTACAGTCTTAAGGTGAGAGACCTCGGGGTGCGCCTGAACCATTCAGATCAGTGCAGCGCTGAACGTTCGGGGCGTGTGGTTTGTTACAAGGTGTAAAGGGGTGAGCTTAAATTAAACTCAGGTGTGTTTTGGGCGTAAAAATGAATGCAGCCAATCACAGGTGCCTCTACACTTGGGCGTAGCGCTCTTGAGGCGGCGTAGCCAATGATCCGTTATCTGCAGAGGAGACAACATGCGTCTTGCTCGCCTGTGCAAAAATATTTCAGAAGTTCGGTGCTAAACTCTTTCCTCTCTACTGCAGCCTCCTTTGTCCCGTGCAGTTAATTTATAACCATAATCTTTAGATTCTCTGGTTAAATTTACTGTATGAAAATGTTACGTTCTCCTTGTTCCTGCTGGGTTCTCTCTGGTACTCCAGCTTCCTCCACAGTCCAAAGACATCAAGAGGGGACGAGGCTGATTGATACTCTAAATTGACCGTAGGCGTGGCTGTGAGTGTGAATGGTTGTCTGTCTCTATGTGTTGGTCCTGCCATGGACTGGTGACCTGTCCAGGGTGAACCCCGCCTCTCACCTGAAGGCTGCTGATATAGGCTCCACCCCCCCATGACCCTCAACGGGATAAGCGGTAGAAAATGGATGGATGGATGGGAGGGAAATGTTACAACCATTGCAAGCAGCCTTTCTAACCCTTGAATCATTTCAGAAACAAGGAACATACAAAAAAACAACAACATTCGGCTATAAAGCTGCTCAGCTCCTGGCCAAGACTGAAACTTTAATGTTGTTGTGGCCTCAGCGTAAACGTGCACGCCGTTTCCCTGAATGAACAGAGACACACTAATCGTGCGAGCTGCTGTGGGGTCAGAGCAGACCTGAGCGGGTGCAGGACTCCCTGAGGGGGAGATCTTCACAATAATCGTCTCTGCTGATTGAATGTTTAGGCTTTAGCGTGTTTCTGTCGCTACGTACGTGTGTGTGTGCGCGCGCGCGCGCGCGCGTGTATGTAGGTTGATGCGGCTTATCGTCTTAACGTTATGACTTTTATGTGGCAGGTAAAACGCCGCGGTTGAGTCGCAGTGCTTGACTTTAGCCCTGGATTCTGTTTGTCAGGAATACTTTGTGCTGTCTTAAATTGGATAGGAACCGACAAACTCACCTGACCACACCTCCGTCACAAACCAGCACACCCAGGGGCGCGTCTGCTTTTGGGATCACGACAACCGGGCCGGTCCAAACCTAAAGATGACACCTTTGCTATTGAGATCTGGCTTTAACCGTGCTACACAAGCATCTTTCCCCTCTGATATTTTTTTTTTTTTTTTTTACCATAATGCACCGTCCATAGTTTTGCCTGAGAGCAAAGATTTGGCCGCTGAGCTGGGTTTCAGCAGCTGCGCTGGCGTTGGCCTGAAGTTGCACTTAGTGGCAATTTTGCTTCCTGGCAGTTTTGAGGGTTTTAATGTCAAACAATCATGCCAGTGAATTGGATCCGGGGCTCGCCAAGAACAGGAAAGTTTAGTTTTAGAACTTTTGGCGATGATCTTCAACTTAAACAGGAAAGGATCTGCGCATGCCGGGGAAACTCGTGTCATCGGAAGGGTGTACAAATACTGTACTCCCTGGCATCAACTGCGGAAATACTTTTGATGTTTCCTTTTGAAACTCAGCTCTGACGCTCAGGAATCAGGCGACCTTCGGCAAACAGTAACGGATCTGTGGTTAGAAACAAACAAAAAAACGAGGCGTGCAGTCGCAGGTGACGACAGCGAAGCTCTGCGCAAACAAACCAAACCCTCTGTGTCTCATTTAGTTCGGAGTTCTTCTCTCGTCTCTACTTCGTGATCTATAGTATTACACGAATATCCTGCTCAGGGATGCTTGAACAGAGTAATCTAAAATCTCCCAGCCTCCTCCATCATCCGGGTCGCCTGCTTTAACTTTCAAAACGGGAAAAAAAAAAAAGACTCTTCCTTCTTAAAAAAAGGAAAGAAAAGAAAAGAAAAAGCAAGTATATTTTTCCCCGGACGTACAAACAATGGACTGCGTTCACACATGCAAACACACTCACTCATTCAACCCTTCAATCAATCAACCTTTATTTGTACAGCGCGGGTTCCTGCGGTCTCAGTACTGAATAATCAGGCCAGGCTTGAAACATTAGTATGCCTTTGTGGTTTGTGGTGTGTGCAAATATAGCTGTGTGTCAGCAGAAACTTTGCATGCAGTAAACACAGAGTACGTAAAAATACACACACACACACAGAGGCTTTTAGGAAACAAAAGACTTTCACGAGAATAATTTAATCTGAACCAATCTGTGAGTAAGAGGGGCTGAGTGAGCGCTGCCTGGATGAACGAATAAACCCATTTACTCGGTAATTCAAAGCGACCGAAAGAATCTCAAAGCGTCTCACGACTGACAAATATTTGCGAGCCAGTGGCAGCAATTATCTTAGAAAAAAAATACTCAGAATTACCAAGAGTTTCAGATACATCAGGACACATTTTGGCTACAGAGGACAACCCAACAGCGGTCATCGCGCAGCTGGGCAGACGGACAGCTTGTTTTTGTTGTTGTTGTCATTGCAGCCCTAAATATAACCTGTCTGCAATGGAGCAGGAACTATCGAACGCTGTCCAGTCGGCGTGCAGTCGCCGTCCACCATGCTGCTTTTACTGCAGCGACTGAAAACCGCATCCAAGGACGTGAGGCTGCGCTCCTCACTTCAGTCCGGTGATGCGACCGCATGTGTGAACGTGAAGCGCCGGGCAAGTCAAAACAAAGAACAACTCCTTGTCTCAAGATCATCGGATCTCTCCGAGGTCTCTCGGTCGACGCAGGTATGAAAAACCTGTGCGTGCTCGGGGTGTGTGCGTGAGTGTGTGTGCGCAATGGGAGAGGATAATGTGACTGCTGGGGAGAATTGTTGAACCTTTGACCCCTGCGCTTACGAGTAACGAACTAATGAACATCAGCTGTGTCTCCGCACAGCCCGCCAGAGCCGACTACTTCAAGCTCAGCGAGAGCACAAGCACACAACACACGCATGGAAAACCTCCCCACAGAAACAGCCAGTGATAACAGTCTGGTCAGGTCAAGGTCCGTCACTAATATTCAAGACCCCGATGATAAAAATTGATTTTCAAAGCATATAAAATTCCACAAAAGCGGTATCAGGCGGCAGAGGCTGAAGGGAGAACGACTGCTGTGGTTTCAGGTTTGTGCGATTGCGTCGGGTCTCAGTGCAGTTCACTGAAGAGCCAGCACGCCGCTGCTTTGTAAATGTGGCCGGATCGCCACAGAAATCTGTGATTGATGGAAAGGTTAATCACACCAGACGGATCATATGTGCTGCTAAATCAGCAGTGGAGTCAGAGTGTGTGTGTGTGTGTGTGTGTGTGTGTGTATGGATGCTTAATCTGTAATGAGCGGGTGTCGCCTGTTGGTTGGTCAGTCAGGCATCATGGGAACCAGAAGCCTCATTATTTACAGTATATGGAGAGAAAAATAGTGCATCTGGCTCTTAACTTGTATTGTGTGTGTGTGAGTATGTGAGAGAGAGAAAGAAAGAGAGAGAGAGACACACAAGATACAAAGCAGCTACAGAGAAGGCGGGGGCCGAGGTCAACACCCCATCAAGCAGGAGCTTCAAATCTACTGAAACTGCACCAAGGTCATCTCATAGCCACGGTGCCTCCAGAGGTGTGATTGGAATGAACTTTGATGGAAAGGTCGTGTGGATGAGTGTGTTTGAGTGTGTGTGTGTTTGAGTGTGTGTGTGTGTTTGAGTGTGTGTTTGTGTTTGCAGGTGTGTAACAAATCTGATGAGACTCAGTAAAGCGTTTGTCTAAACCTTATAAAGTCTGTTGACCCAAGAATACTGCTTCACCGCACTGGCCAATAAAACACAAACACTCACGGCAGCGCACATGCTCTTTCATACACACACACACACACACACACACACACATTAAATTGAAAGCAAAGCTGTTGATTTACTAAGACGTACTTTACAGCCATGTGCTACATGCATAAAACATGATTGCGTGTAAACAAAATGCTGTCATATAAACACAGCACACCTCACATATTCACACATGATGGAAATAGGAGGCCGCAAGCCACACACATACACACACACACACACACACACATATTCAGTCACAAAAGCTGGATGATAGTAAGAGAAAATAAGACAAGGCAGTAACAGGATCCTTGTCACCTCTGTTGGATCAGACTCCAGATCCACAGTAGGGCGCTGCAGCCAAGAGGTCACGTTAGCATCACGTTAGCATCTCCATGGGTTCCCTCCGCCAAAAGCCAACAGGATTTTAACATTAGGACTTTTGATTTATGCCAAAAATAATCTCTGAGGTAAACAAAAGATGATGACACTCATTATTTGTGTTCTGTGATTATCTTCACTAATGAACACCTCTGACTTTGTGTACTGAAGCTTTACTGCTTAGAACAACAAAGCTAACGTTATGCTATGCACAAGCTACGTAGTCGCCGCATGACTTCCGCGTAACCGCAACTAGCTTTGCACTTCTTTTGACCGAATACCCAATGACTTTGAGACAAAAGAACTATACGTTAAACAATACTGACTTATTTCTTTATGTTAGGACTTTTTTGTTATTTCAGTGGACAGGTGTGTAATTATTATAGATCCCTCCACACCAGTAAAAATATAAAACAATGTATAGTTTCTCATTTCACATGTTAAACTGCTGGATAGAGGACATCTTCTCAACCCTGACACATTCTGTATGAATGAATATTTTATTTTCGTGTCTGGACATTGGCATGACCCATCCCAAATGGGATTATACAGACACATTAAATGTAACCAAAAAATAAGTTACACATTCTGGAAAGTCATATTTGCAGTCATTCTTCCAGATAACAAAAACATGTGAACACACACACACAGCCACTTATTGTAACCTAGTGACAGAGAGAGGGTCCAGAGGTACAGAGGACACCATTTCATCACCATAGACGGTTCTACATCAAGATAATTCTTCCTCAAAATTTTATACACTTTCAGCTAATATGTATGTGTCTTCTGAATTTACAGCAAATGTAAACTTTAACCAACGAATGTGAAAACAACCCTCTAGTGTCAAAATCTGCATGGCCATCATTCTAAAGTGAAGCTGAAATATGCAACTGCAGGAATAAGAATAAAATCACACTTTTGACGGTAGCGGGACTTAAACAGGTGCCACTGTAGGTTCTTGTGAAAGACTAAATACTATCAAGGAAGACCTGTTTTTGAATCACATTCACGAGAGGAAAATTTTATCAGAACACTGCGAACTCGTTTGTGGCATCGTCACGGTGAATTTCAAGGACAGAAAGTTTTCTCACCGCAGTTACCACTTTTTTCTGTGCCCTGATTATACGTGTGGTTGTCAGTTTTATATCCAACAGTAAATATATAATCAAAAGAAAGTGGATTGTTATGCTTTCAATAATAGTTATATTTTAAATCATCGGGCGGCTCAAGAGGTAGAATGGCTGTCTGGTAATCAGTCAAAGTGTTGACGTATCCTTGAGCAAGACACTTAACCCCTAATTGCTACTGATGAGCTGGAACATTGCCACTGCCAGAGAGAATGTGAGGGTAGAAAAGCTGTCACATGACGGAGCCCATTTCCAGTTAATGTTAAACGATCACCAACACTTATGCCCTCAGTTCCCATCCATCCATGTTTAGTTTTGTGGTACTTTTTTTTTAGGGCCTGAGCCAGTCCCTGGCGAAGACCCTATTATGTTTCGAAGTCACACTCGCCACTTCAAAAGTCAATTTGACCCCCTAAACATGCATGAAAACTCACCAAATTTGGTAAGCACATCAGGTGCGGCGAAAAATTCGATAATTTAAAAAAAAAGAGGCGCTCTACTCAATAGCGCCACCTACATACACAAAAATCCACGCCACAGACTGTAGGAATGTCCTACAGACATGGGACAAACACCATTGAACTCGTCTCATCAAGACGGATAAATCATACACTCACACCCCTGACCTAACTGTAACAGGATGTCCACAATTTGGACACGAATGTCTAATTTTGGACAATTTTGCGCCCCGAACAAAATCTATCTCCTCCTAAACCGTAAATGCCAGGGCTTCCAAACTTTCACACATTACTCTCCCAACTGTGCTCTTCAAAAATCTTTAAAGGCTAATATACTACGCGCTCGGTTTGGATTTTATGAGCCGTCAAAGTGGGGGAGACACTTTTCGCCTTACAATGGAAGTCTATGGGAGAGCGTGTCCTCTCAGGGTAAATACTCTCAAACAAATGCTTCTCACATCTACACCATACATTCCACAGCTTTTAAAAACACACCACTGTACTCCTGACAAAAATCCCTATAAAAATATGGTATTTTGTGTGACTTTTGACCAACGTATGCCGACTTATTCAGCTTTTACACACTACATTTCTCTTAATCCTCCACTCTCTCCACTCCAGCACAGATCAGACACAGTGCAGCGGGGGAGGGGTTCTTAAAGGGCCGGCTCTCAGCTCTGCTCTCAGCTCTGCTCTCAGCTCTGACAGAGATGGCAGAGAGCGAGCAGAGAAGGGAGGGGCTCTTAAAGGGCCGGCTCTCAGCTCTGCAGTCACACTGTGCAGCGCACTGAGGCTCGTATCTCCTAAACTACAAGGCCTAGGGATTTGCTGATTACACCGTTGGATTCGGGCCGGTGTCAAGGACGCGGCCGTAGGCCGCGCGGGGGCTCAGGCCCTAACAACGCTGCTTGCAGCTTTAATTTTCCTTGTATTTGCATCTTTAGAGCACTGGCTCACGCGCATATAAATATATATGAGAATTATTGTTCAGTACATCCAAAAGACAAAAAAAAGAATTTGAAAGTGTAGAGCAAGTGGAACATGATTCAGAACAGGTCGTTCATCTCAAGTCCTTCTAACCCACTTATCACATCGTCGCTTATTAACATGTCGACATGGAAAACTGGGTATTGTGGATTTGAAGAGCAGAAAACTTGCAGTCCCTATTTAAACCGCAAACATGTAACTGTAAAAAGACGGATGTCACGTCTGCTCAGTTCTATTAGGCTACGCACCACCCCTTCCCCTCCCCCTCCCCCTGCACATTAGCCAGCTAGCAGATGAAGTCGGTTAAAATGGCAGAGGAGGAACGTTGGCGCTGAAAAGACGAGGGGGGGGGGGGAGAAAATGACATCACATCAAGCCGGTGCTTCAACATGAAGAGATATCTCTTCAAGCAGCAGCTGGCGCTGATGTGAAGGACAAGGTGAGTGATGGTGCTGAGACCCAGGGTGAGGCTGACAATGGTATTACTCAGCCTGGATTCAGCCGGGAGCCACCAGCGTTTCCTACAGGACAAGAAAGGCGGTTCACATGCTCCTGATAGTGAAACTGTGTGTGTTCCACATTCAGCAAGAGACTTGCATAGCTGAGCTCCCGTGGGTTCTCACAGATGTAGACAAGGAGGTTCGCGCTACATTTTTCTGCTCCAGGTGCCGGGTTGCTTGTGGCCCCGCAGCCGCGCTTGGTTACAGTGTGGGTGAAACATTTTAGTATGCAGAAAATAACACGTTGTTAAGGTTTTCAGTGTAACTGTAAACAAAGTTTTGTTTATTTTTCAGTGGAAGCAGTAAACTTTCAAGGTAAAATTAATCCAAGCACCAATGGCATTTTCTGACATACACGAAGCAGATTTTAATGGTACATAGACCAGTTTCTCTACCACTGGGCCATGGCCCTTGAACGAGTCCCTCTAACGGGCTATAGAATGGCTTCTATGTGAAAGCTCCCTTTTTGCGAGGGAAATCAAATGAAAACATGATGGATGTTAAAAAACAAATAGTTTAAAAATTAAGAATAATTCATGATGAGCTCCTTAAAAATCCATTTTCAAACACCTTTCTTAGTGTGAGATGCACATTTTGGCTCAGCTAACCGCTAAAATGTGATGAAAAAGCTGTTGAAGTCTCCGAATGACTGTTTTTATTGTTTGTTTGTTTTTTTAAGTCCAGTGCTCCTGCCTTTATTATCAGGAGTGGAGTGATTGGATTACGTTAATATATTAACGTAATTATGAGATCATAATAAAGTTGATTAGCCAAAATAAATTGTAAATTATGATTCTTGGGCTTGGAAGCAGGGCGAGGTTGGGAACCGCTGACCTAAACTGTGACCCGCTGGCAGTGTCTTTTTTACAGCCTGTGACATCATGCAGTAAGTGGCTGGTGTGATTGTACGAGCATCAGTGGGACGGTACTGCGTAAACCAGTCCAGGACCAGTGACAGCTAAGAAATCATTTCGGCCCTCCACTTTGTGTGAACGCTCCGTGAAGAATTGCTTACTCAACCGACACAACACACTTTGATTGACATTTGTGAGCAATGACGGGCCGCCGTATCAGAGGCTCATTTGCACGGTTACAATCCCACTCAGACACAACAAGCTGCAAATAATCAGTTTGACCACTGTCATATTTCACCACCGCCGTCCCTCTTTGTTACTCCAACCTCCTCATAGTCGCTGTATTGTGTTTCTGAAATTGAATACTTGGTGAACATGCACACATTAACCGAGCTATCAAAGACCAGTCAGCCGCCTCCTGACGTTTAGATGCCAGCTTTTTATACCTCCTCTGAATGTAAAATGAGGGATTTTAAGGCACTGGAATCCTTAAAAAAAAAAAACCTGAGATACACTTTTAAATATGTGATTTACTTGAGTACTTTTTTTATGTAAAAGGCTATGAATATATACATTAAGACCGCTAACACCATCACATTTACGAGCTGAAACTAAACTGTGTGAACTGTTTTGATCATGTCAAGAAATATAAGAGAGGACTGAACTATCCCATAAGTACAAGTTGCATTCATAGCTTGGTAAGATTCCAATGCTATGACAAATCAATTTTCTCTTGAGTTTAAAAACATTCAAATATTCTACGACTTTTTTGTGTCCAGTATATCTGCTTTCTCTGATTTTTATGCCTTGTCGTGACACGCTGTAGCCCCAAAGAACTTTTCCCTTGAGACTTAAATTATAGAAGATAAAAACAACGGTTGAAACAGGTTGGTACATTTTTGCGCTTAACAACAGCCATGGAATGATTCATTAGCATTTCAGTTAGAGGAAGGTGAACGTGAAGTCGCTAGCTCTGCTGTTGGTCCACAATAATGTTCCATTGCAGTCTTAAAAAGGGGGAAAAAATTGTTAAGAGCGTCACATGACCTCCTTAAATAGACTCATTTTACGATCAGAACTTGATCCGTTTGGGTAACATTTGGAAAGCCTGAAGAGGCCCCCAGTTTAATTACCCATCCGCTTTCGTTAGCTGAGTGCTAACTAATGTCAAGTTCGGTTGGGGGTAGTGTCTGGAGCATCATGCAGAGAGTGTCGCGCGCATTCAACACTACTGCCAAATGTAATCACCAGTCAAGATCCATGACAAACCCCTGCCTCGCTACGAGTTTGCACCGGAAATATTTTACATATTTGGGAACAAATGGCTCTCCTTTCCCGGGGCGTTAAATTAGCATCATCAAGACCCATTACACAGCTGTCGAAAATGAACAGATTAAGGTGATTCATAACACATACAGATATCACAGATACAATTCAGAGAGCTTATCACATATCTGCAGCTGTACCCCGGGAATACACTGTATATGAGGCTGATTTGTGTGTATTTGAAAGTCCCTGCGGTCTCGTGCTGAGGGGGTGTTTGTTCAGCCTCTTCTTGAAGGCATGAACACTTCTTGATGTAATGTCTCTGACAACAGCAGGGGGAAGGCTGCACCATGTTGTTACAGTGGAGTGCGGTAAACTCCTGCGGTGTTGCCATCAACTTTCAATAGAGAGTAGCTCAAGCAAGCGCAGAAAAATCACTCAATGTCACGACATGACAGCCTGCGCTAATTAGCTTATTTATGATGTCATGACGTCGCATTTGCCCTCTTGCCTCCAGTGAAATGGCGTCTGCCTTTTACGTCTTGCTGCTTCTCTCTTTGTCCGGGTGCTCTCCTATATTAGTTTCACACTAAAATTCCCAATAAAGCTTTTCTCTTTTAGATGAGCAGGACCATCAATGCCAAGCTAGCAGGAGACCGTCCAGGCATCAGGACACTTTCTCTGGTTTTCCAGGGTTTTCTTTCAATTTCTGCCACTTAAGAAGCATTTAGTGATTGCGGTTTAAATGTTTGCATGAAAATGAGGTGTAGTATTGCATCACCAGTGGATCTCTGAGGTATTTATGAATTGATGGAGCAACTATAATGGATCTGAAAGTCAACAGACCAGCGAAGGAATCCTTAAACCCAGAAATCAGTGAGCGTTGTTGGAACTTTCTATTCCCCTCCTCTCAGACTCAGCTGTGTTTTCAGATAAATATCAGAATCGAGGTCTACGGTCCACATGAGTCATTTTACATTAACGTCATTACATTGAAAACACAAGTGGGAAGCTAGTTATGATGTGGAAGTCACGATTCTTGATGCAGTTCACACGTAGCATAACGTTAGCTTTACCCTTAAAAACTCATTGAACACGTTTAAACCAAATAAACTTTTGTTTGCCGCTGAGCTTAATTTCAGAACTGATTAAAAAAAAAGAAAAAAAAAGTAACATGGCCAAGGGAACTCAAGATGATGCTTCACCAACTTGATGGCCAACAAAAATACGTCATCCATACCAGGACGTGAGCTGTACCTAAAGGTCACTGCGCACCGTTCCCGTTGGATTCCGCCTTTTATGTGTCACACAACAATACACTCAGCACTGCCTTTGTCAAAGATGTTGTTTCCCATCTGGGACAAAGCTGTGAGATTGGCTGTGCTGTGATTTTGTCCGAATGTGAATTATTTATCAGAGATGAGGCCGAAGCAGAAGAGGTGAGGAGCAGATCCAGTCAGTCTGCTGACGACACCGAGCAAAGGTATTGAGACAGTACCACTGATGGGGGGGGGGCTGGCCGTTTCTGCAGCACACTCTTTGAGGACCCTTGCTGGAATTTTCATCAGGTTTTCCTGGATTCAAGTTTGTCCAAGATCCTCCTCACATCTTTTGGATTGAAGTGGACATCGCCAGTAGAAGAAGACATTAATGCGCGGGCGCGGAGTCTGTGCACTGCATCGGGCACGTCTCCACAAAGGTCTGGCAGAATATGTTGTCCTTTTCACTGGCCGTGATGCAGGGAATGTCCAGGTTTTTAATGATGACTGGGATGGAAGAGAATTACAATTCTCCACATTGTGCTGAGCCAAGTGAGTTGTCAGACATCTTTTTTTTTTTTTTTCCCTCATTTTTATTCTCTCCACTTGGTGGAAAGTTGCTCGCTGGTTCTCAGCGCAGTAATGAACCACATAAGCTTGAAGTGGTAAACTGAGCCACAACCGGCGCAGAGCGCAAGGATGTTCCCTTCAACGTGGAAGGGCTTGGTTAGGGTTCTGCAGCGACAACTATTCACTTCTTCTTCAAGAGACTTCGAAGATTAGCCGGTGTGGTCAAAGCTAAGGTCAGATGCTTCCCTCCACTCTGCCTGGCAGGGGATTTTCTGCCAAAGGGGGGTGTTGAGAACACACCTGAGTGGTGATAAAGAGATCCGTCACCTAATCCCAAAGCACAGTGCAAATATTGGTGTGATTATGAGCGTATAATATATCAGTGTCTTCTCATGAAACATTCCTGTGATATCTCACAAAAAACACATGCTTAATCCTGCAAATGTGTAGCACCGGGAGAAATGAGTGTCTCTCTCTCTCTCTAACGGCAGCCGGCGGGTTCAGTGTGGTGCAGGGTGAAGCTCACCCCCACACCTGAAGAGGCACGCTGACACCAGACTAGCACACAGGGGTTTTGGCCTCCTTGCTACCACGTCTGCCTCCCATCCTACTGTGATGACTCCTGAGGGGGACTGTGCCCGTCTCCACATCGTAGACTAAAAAAAAAAAAAACACACAAAATACACACACACAAAAAAAACACCCTCCAGCGCCACAAGCTCAAAATACTTCATATTTCCTTTATTTCTACTTCGAAAACGCGATAAAGGAAAGATCGTGGTTTGTGATGGTAATGATTTGCTTCTCAAACCGACATCATACATGCATGAGTCAGATTCTGAGTGCAGGTAAGTTCTTAGTTGTTATTTGGAGACCCATCCTGATGAAAGTCATGTTCATGTGGCATTTTTTTTCGACGCTTGAGGACACATCTTGAGAAAACTCAGCTCAAAATTGCATTCCCGAGTATTTCTAAATTTCAGATTTAGCTTTCAAAATCCCCGTGACTCAGTGGCAGACCCGAACACGCAGGCTCAGGTAGACTGGCTTTGACATGTCAAAAAGCTACTGGGCGGGCCTCAAGCTTCTGCCCCGCTCCACCCACTCAGACTGAGGAGTAGAGATGACGGTGGCGGATCAACACGTATGTGCTGTCGCGGGTTTCAATGCTAAGAAGAAAGATGACGACACCAGCTTTCATAATCTACCAAAACACTCTGATGTGAGAGCAATGGATGAGGCTTCTTGGTCACTGCAGTGTAACGAACCACACACGGGTTTGCGGTCAACATCAGACGGTAACAGCCTGTGTCTTTACCGCTAAGTTCATGTTTTTCTGTTGGGTGCTAATAATTCCACCGAACCTGCCCACCAGGTCCTAGAGACCCGGTCCTAACCAGATGACCCACCGTTGGAGGGCCCCCGCCGGCCTTGGTTGTCCAGTATAGCTGGCGTTTCAGGCATACGGTTCCTCTGCCACAGTGGGTTCGCGTCTATCGCACCGGGAAGGACGCGTCTGGCGACCCCCCCCATCCCCTTCCCGATCGCGGACCGCCCCAGAACAACACCGAGACGTCCCGTCCACCACAGCAGGCTTGACACAGAGCCCGCCGTCATGTCCGGTCCTGTCTTGGATGCCGCGCGGAGGTTCGGGAAGGTAAGCGCGGTAGGTTAGAACTTTCCGGCGAACACAACATTTCACCAGACCTGCGTGTCGGGTAAGGAGGGCACTGAGCAGTGCCGTCCCCGCCCACAACTCAGGACGTAGATACATTTTCACCTCATAACGTTGATATGGGGAAGTTGTTTGCATCCTGTTTTTTTTTTTTTTTTTTTAGCTTCATCTGTTTGTAGCTGAGCAGGCAGTGTCTAACAGCGTCGGTAGAAACCAGCCGCCTGTTGCCATGTGGAGAGGTTCGCCTGAACCAAAAGCAATGAGATGAAAGCCTCAACAAATCTCTGCTGAGAGCCGAGGGGAACTGCAGCCTTGGCTGACAATTTATCATCAATTACACACTTATTTGATCACTTCTTAATAACAAGAAATATTGATTACAAGCGTGTCAGGTAAAGTCATTTTTGTTTTCCCCACCACTGTCAAAAGTGCCACAAGAATGCTTTTAAGATTTATTTTAAAATGAGAAAAAAAAAAGGGGTGCGGGGGGCAAAAAAAAAATCACCTGAATCCTAAAATATTCTACTGGATGAAACAGCTTTCCTGGATGAATATTCATGTGATGGAAGCAGTCGGGCGCCGTAACAACAAGTCGGTTCCAAGTGAAGCGGCGTAAATCTTCACTATCACACGGCTGGTCTCTCGCCTCCCCGCAGGAAACGGAAACGGGGTCCTTCTCTTTCAACCGCCGCCTCACCTGCCTCCTCCAAAACTTCACGGCTTATTTTTGGTTCCCTTTTATACGGCATTGTTTTGAGCTTAGAATCGGTGTCTAAAGCGATGATGAGGGATTATTCCATTAGTCATATTTCCACACCAAAATATTGTATCGAGGGAGATTTAATATGGTTTTAGGTGTTGGATGAGAAAGATCTGACTAGACCGCAGATTTACACCAAGGTTTTGACTGTTTTGCATAATCCCAAAAGGCATCTGTGTGTGTGTGTGTGTGTGTGTGTGAGTGTGTGTTTAGTTTTTGAGTCCCACCTTACAAATTTATCATTTGAAATATTCATATTTGGAGCTTTGGGACAAAACAAAACACATAAACAGTTACACAAACAGGGAGTGATGCTAATTTCTAACAGATAAGCTATTTAGACGCTAATCTTTGCTGCCCCAAACCATGTTTGTACTTTGACATCTGATTTAAATTCCAAAAATAAACCATGTGGTGTGTGTGTGTGTTTAAAGTGTCTTCATGTAAACCCAGAACCAGAAACTTTGCAGCTGCAGCTCTGTTTAACAGTTAATCACTCAGTTTGTTCATTTGTTTCTCTGTGTTTGCAGAAGTCAGTGGATAAGAAGTGCTTTTGTCTCATGCTATTCAAGCTCCTGCGTGCGCAAGCGTGCACGCACACACACACACACACACACAAACATCTGTTAAGCTCCATCCCTCTTTCACATCCCTGGTATCGTAGTGAATGCAAAATGCACCTCCTCATCCTTTGTGATTCGTTTTGTTTGCTCTCTGGTTTGTTTTCCTCATGTGTCATGTTGCTGGGTGATCGTCTGTCAAATCTCCCCAGTGTGTGTGTGTGTGTGTGAGAGTGTGAGTGCATGAGCTGTGTGAATGTGTGGTCCCATGTTAAGTGAGGAGAAGTTACATGGTTGATTTTTGACACATTGACTTCACACTCTTGTCCCCCCCCGCTGCTGACAGGGTAAAGGATCTGGACGTTCCCTCTCATCCGAAGCATAAACCAGTAAAGAAATACTTCAGACCTCAACTCAGTAAATATTTTTCTGACACCTTCAAAAATCTCCTTCATTATTTGATCCAAGTCTTACTTGTGAAACATCATCCTTCATTTTTTGAAGTATGCTTCAGGGTGTAGCTACCTTGCACCGACCAAGAGTAAAAGACCGACGTCTTCTGAGGACTTGCAGTAAAACCAACATTAAGTGTCTCAATAGGAGGTCGGTCCACCATCGGCCACCAGAGCAGCAGGCGTGGATCTCGTAGCCCTGATAAAAGCCTGATTTATTCTTGTGCGTCAGGTCTATGCAGACCCCATGTCATAATCTTTGCCTGTGCCCGACGGCGCTGTGAGCCGTTATACTGCGACTGGGTAGCGCTACAATGACTCAGTCCATGACTTTCCCACTGCGCTGAGTTTCTCAATGGCGGCTGAAACAGCAAATCATTTGGGCGTCGGAGCTCATAAATTCCGGTTATTGATGCCGTGTCGCTGAGGTACGTTTCTTGGGAGGTGGGATGCAACTTGGTGGACCCGAGACCAAGTTTAGTATAAATTCTGGTGACAGCGAAGGCCGTAGCTAATGATTCACATCAGGCTCATACCTAAGACGCTCAGTGACTCCTGGCGCCTAATAAATGGGAGCATTGGCGTCTTCTCGTCCTCTCAACCTCCACAAATACATTCACTTTTTTCTATCCTTGTCACCTTTGGTGTCTTATTTCTTGACTAGCCGTGTTTTTTGTTTTTGTTTTTTTTTTGGTAATCATTTTTTGTAGCCATTCTATTTGGCTGTTTTTGTTGTTTTGCTCTTTTCCGCGTGAAACACTTCCCTGTGTGTGTATCTGGTACATGAATTTCAGAATTACATCGACAGTACTTTTACACTTTGCTTCTATAAAATTCGTAGGAGAATTCACACGTATTGAAACCAGTCTGTCTCCCAACCTGGAAAACTAACTTGTGGTTAGAAAACGGCCACGACGGGTAGCGAGAGAGAAGTAGCGACCATCACTGCAGCCAGGGATGATCGTAAGGAGCTGGAACGATTCCAGGGGTTAATTTGAGCCGGATCCTGCCGGAACAAGATCCGGCACCTCTGAATTTTGGCCTCCCTGTGTTCCGTTACTTATTTGGGCAGATCCGGTACCTCTTGTATTAAAAGAAAATATGAAAACGTTTTAAAAATGTTTAAAATACAACAATAATGTGCAAAGATACATTTACAGACCAAATCCTTAGAATTCCATGTTGTTTATTAAGATTCAACGTCATTTGAAAGAGTCGGAGATCTGTTGACGCGCCGATGCCAACAAACCACGCCCCCGACACAAACAAGTAACCTTGCGAAATTCGCCGCCTCCGAGGAGCGAGCAGAGAGGAAATAAACAGTTCCTATTTCAACGCCAACATGTCAAAAAGAGAGTTAAATTAGCTGTTTTTTCAAAAAGAAGGAGGAGTCGCATGACGCTTAAAGCGAGTCAGAAAAGCCTCCACAAGCGGCGACGAGGGCAGCTGCAGCGGTCATGTTGACGATCAAAATCGGCTGCAGCAGGAGGCTAGCGCCGCCACAGCTCGCCAGGTTCACCTCCAGCTAGCCAAGCCGGGTCTGGAGGCTAGCGCCGCCACAGCTCGCCAGGTTCACCTCCAGCTAGCCAAGCCGGGTCTGGAGGCTAGCGCCGCCACAGCTCGCCAGGTTCACCTCCAGCTAGCCAAGCCGGGTCTGGAGGCTAGCGCCGCCACAGCTCGCCAGGTTCACCTCCAGCTAGCCAAGCCGGATCTGGAAGCTAGCGCCGCCACAGCGAGCCAGGTTCACCTCCAGCTAGCCAAGCCGGGTCTGGAGGCTAGCGCCGCCGCACAGAGCCAGGTTCACCTCCAGCTAGCCAAGCCGGGTTTGGAGGCTAGCGCCGCCGCAGAGAGCCAGGTTCACCTCCAGCTAGCCAAGCCGGGTCTAACGTGATGCGGGGTGTCTTGGACAACTAAATGGTGAGCATACCGTCTAATAATAGGCCGCCGTGCCAATCTTTAAATACCGTGATAATAATAATAATGGAAGATTTGTGTGATTTATTGTGAGCTCTTTTTTGTTTGTTTTACAAGTTGGACCTGTTGAACGAACTGCTGACTGTAGACTCTTAAGTCCCACCTGTGGTGATGGGCATTCACCTGTGCTGCGCAGACGAGGCTGAATAACTGTGAATTATCGTCATAACATTGATACCATGGGTACTATTTGAAATGGAGGCTTGTAAGTCCCACATCATGGCAAGTGGGCATTTGTATGTTGTTTTCTGGATACGTTCCGGGACCTGTGCCCCTCTCTCACCCCTGAGCCGTCATATGTACTTGGCGTTCTGGCACCTTATGACTTACAAATGAAGCGCTGGATTACACTCAACACGCTAGACAAGAAATTACAGAGCTCTCTCTCTCTTTTTTTTTCGTTGCATGACGACACAGACCTCGAAGCCTTTTTAAAAATGACAGGATCTCCAAGTAAACGGCTCCATTTGTGCCGCGGCGCAGCCGGAACAAGAGGAACCGGTGTCCTGCTTGAAAATTTAAAAACTTTGCGTCACTGATACAACAGATGACGCATATTTTCTTCTACATTGCTCTGGTATTGCCAAGTTCTGAAGGAAATAACTTCCAGATGCAGATATGTCCCAAAGAAATCACATTTACAGCTTTTATGAGGAAATCGTCCCGACTTTTCGGTGCCAGGTTTGTGTTTATTAACTCCAAGCTCTTAGTAATTCATTGCATCAGACTGTTTACAAATGGCACACGTAACACCTGTTCAGTCAGTCAGCCAGGTAGGTGCGGCGATAATTAAAGTGTGGTGCTGATGATGAGGGCTGAGTGATGAAACGGGTCTCCTTCATCAATAAACCAAGATGGATGTGTGCGTGTGTGTGTGTGTGTGTGCGTGCGTGCGTGCGCGCGCTTGCCCGCGTGCTCTGACTCTTCTAATTTGGATGCTTATTGGAGCCTACACCCAACCGGAGAGATGAAGAGCGCTGATGATGAGTGATGGCTGCAGTGACATCATATCAGCCCCTGCACACTCCTTCCCTCTTCTTCTTTTTTTTTTTTTATTATCAAATCAACATTAACTACAAAAAAGGAAAATCCAAACTTTATCTCTCGGGTGCAGGTCCATCTGTCAGGAGGAGGAGGGAGGCAGGTGACAATGAGCTCAAATTGTACTAAACTAAAACCTATGCAGTATTTTATTTAGATTTATTCATTAAATTGCTTGCGTTCAGTGTAAACTGTCTTGCTTAGTTTTGAGAGATACTTTTGAAATACTCTCTTTTTTTTTTTCTTCTTTTTTTTTGGCTGGAGTGCCGACGCGCCGGCACCAAACATAGAGCGCAGTTTCAGTGCAGTGAGCAGGAAATGGCACGGTGATCATTCATTTAGTTGGCAGCGCGTCGTACACAAAATATGAGTATGTCGTGGGCAGAACGAAGGCGAGTCCAAACACAGTCTAGTCCTGTTAAAATTCATTTTCACAGCACCACAGAAACTCTTCTCCTCTCCGGTTCCAAAGCTTTTAATTAGCGAGTCTTCTTTAGACAACAGGAGTGTCAAGAAATTATTAATAAGCCGCTGCTGGATAAAAAGAAAACATACATTTGAAGTCATATTTTTATACCATCGTCCACAGCCTGTCTAAGAAGGAATAAAAATCATTTTGAATTCGTATTTTTCTTGGATTTCATTTCGTTGACACTGAGAATAAAGTGCTCCACCTATGTAGAGCCCGCAGCCTTCCGTAAATGAGCGCTGCCACGTCTCTTTAACCTGCCCTGAGCATTCGCTTAAATCATCATCACAGGCCAGAAAATAAGACTTGCTCTCTCCTTGCTCCTGCATTGTCAGCATCCTCTAAGAGCCCCGCAGCAGCCATTATATCATTACGCACCATTACATACTGTGACTCATAACAGCCTCATGATTGATTAGCCAGACGTGGCTATAATTCACCAACCGCTGTGTTTTTTCCTGATGTTTGCTCTGACAAAGTGTAAATTAAAGGCACACTGTGGGGTTGGGTTTTATTTTTGACCACTGGTGGGGATGTTAATTAGCAGGGACTGCTGCAAGGGCGGAGGCGAGATGATGTCAGCACTTGGGGTTTAGCCCCCAGAGATTTAAAAAAAAAGATAATAATAATCATCAAGTTTTATCCATCACGAATCCAAATTTTGTGCTTTAAAGTTTGGAGGAGATAGGAGGTAAAGGAGTTCCTCGGGGCGTCGACTCCTCTGCTCATCTGTGCACTCGACCATCTCCTGCTGCTGTTCTTGCCCTTCACACCTTTTGCTAAAGCTGCCGTTGACGAGGACTGGCATTAGCGGCGCTCCTTGGACGCAGTTCAGCAGCCTGGCAGGGACAGGGAGTCCGCAGGTGTAGCGTAGGTGTAGTAGCCTCCATCTTTCACTGGTACACGTCTTTTGCACAGCTTGGCGACGGGCCGTGTAGCGTCCATACTGTAGGCTCTCGTTTGGCGTCTAGGTAAAACCCAAAATAATCTCAAACAGGAGACTCGCTGTTTTTCTTCACCGCAAGTCAGCATCTCTGTCGCGCTTGCCGCCCTAAACTAGTTGAGTGTCACCAACAGAAAGTTCTAGGAAGGGAGGCTTTTCACTTCATTGCGTCCCTTTTCTTTCACTCCCCAAATCCAGATCTCCATCTTGTTCCCCCTTCTGATCACATGTCCTCCTCTTTTCCTCGTCCTCAGGCGCCTGGCAGTTCAATCAAACTTCCTTCACCGCGTCAGAGTTTGACAACAGAGGACTGTTTTCACGCCGAGGAAAGTCCGCTCATTGAAAATCAGATTTTAAGAGCCAGATATGCTGTGAAAACTGCGTTACGCAAACACTTTTTTTTTTTTTAGATCAGAAGTATTGCAAATCACTTTAAGATACACATTTATTTTTTTTTAGAGTATTCTGCACGATTTGAAATGGTTTCTGCAGACTTACTTCACCTTCAACAAATCAAGAGACAGTCTGAATATATTTCAGTCATCGCTGACACCGACCTTTAACAGTCGGGCAAAACTGCAGCGGGGAACATTTTTAATGATTTTTGCCTTGAAATTGGACTTTCCTTGCTAAAATATACCACAACCGAGGCAAAGAATGTGAGAGCCATTCAGACAGCTGCAGAAATAAACTGGCATCCCCACCTCCCACAGGGGAAGCCAGCGGGAAGATTTAATGGTTAGGTGCTTTCAATGCTGCAGAACTTGGATGACGGCAAAAAAGAAAATTGGAGTGACTATGTGAATTAAGCATGCTTATAACTGCACAACCAGTCAGGCAACAGGTTGCTCCCCTTTCTACTGGATTTGCTGCTCAAGTAAAGGATGAAAGTCACATTAGGAACGTGTTCAAGAATGATAAGAAACATGTAATATGGCATCCGTAAGACCACAGCGAGAGGACGCACGATGACAGAGAGAGGCAAAGTTCAGTGCTGTCACAAGAGGTCAAGGGTCAAGGCTTGATAACTGAGCTCATATGGGGTATAATCCCATATCATGGCTTCTCAAAAGGGGGATAACAGCTCAGATTATGAGGTGAAGAGGCAGGATTCTTCATCTACGTTTACTGCAGCCATGCAGCGCCGAGCAGCTGAAGCAGGCGTCGCCGTGGGAGGACAGTCTCACATTGAACAAAGAAATTGACTCGAGGATATCAAAGCACGTGAAATATCCAAACGAGAAAGGGAGATTACTCAAGTGAAATGCCTGCACCAGTCTGGAGAGCTAAACGCCGCGGCACCAGTCGCCGCAGCCTGGGGAGCGATGAAGCACACCAGTGCTGCGCCGAGACGCCTGCGCCGAGATGCTCATCGGCACTGACACCCCTGGAAATGACGGAGGAGAGAGAACACCAACTGTCCAGTCCGTGGACCCGCCTGATGGTCAGGAGACAAAGCTGTCTGACACGCAGCCCCCCCGCGGCTCACACAGATGGGGGCGGGGGGGGGGACTGTTGTCAAGTGACTTTGGCATATGAGTCACTAGCCTGTTCGTTGCCGAGCGTCGGACAAACCTGCAGTACGTTAAAGCGCCATGAAGCGACTGGAACAGGCAAGACTTCCGTCCCTGCTGAGTTCTTTAGGAAGTAAATTTGTGTTGGCAAAATATCATAATTACGGCTTTTAATGATGACCTTTATGATTGTGTCAGACATTTTCATACATTATGAGTTTTTATGATATAATTTAGAGTTGTTGTTTTTTTTTAATCTTCGACCTTTCCTACCTCGAAAACTTTGACTTTTTCCGACCTCATACTGCGCGGTGTTGCTTTTGATCTCACAATTTCGACTTTTTTTAAAATCTCAATGTTCAATGTCGGGGGTTCTCACCTCATAATTTCCACGTTTTGTCTTTTCACCTCACGATTATTTTGAAATTGATTTACGATTAGGATTTTTTTTTTTTTTTTTTTTTTTTTAATCACTCAGCTTTCCTCCATCTGCTGTCGGGAGGTTTTTGGTATCTCCTGTTTTGTAAAACGTACTCACGAAGACACGTTAAAAACAAATATTTGTCAACGTTTCTCCGCACAACAGTGAACTAAAGCGAGAACGGGTTAACAAAATAGCGTTTAAATACAAGTGCTTTTTCCATGACAGTCCTAAAATTGTCAGGGTTGCATGCATATTTTATAAACTAGCAACAAAAAAAAAAATCACGAGCAGGAAACTGTAGAAGTACTGAAATAACCAAGTGTGCAGTAGCAGAGATGTCGGCGATGCGACTGTGTTATAGTAATTCTCCCAGTTTTGTCCTGGCGTGTCCTCGTTTCCTCTTCCTCTCTCTGTCTCTCATCCTCCTCTCCTCTCATCCCTCCTTCTCTCTGTAGCTCTCTCCATCTTTTAGGCCAGCTGTGATGTCAGCTTTTTATTTTTTGTTGTTGTTGTCGCCAAAACCGCACGAGATTGCACGCCACATATTAAAGCTCCTTTGTGATTGCCCTGGGTGACTTGAACCGTACAGTGCTACTGTAATAATGTAGGCTAATACTCTCAAAAAGGGGCAGATTTGGATTTTATTTGTTGAGTACGAGCTGTTTCCCAGAGTATAAAATACATCTTTATCATTTGTAAATGTTTAAGAAGATTATTTTTAGCATCATCATTTGTGTCGAGGAAAAAAGTTAAACCGTTCAGAGCGAGAGAGAGAGAGAGAGAGATGCTATTTTTGTTCAAAAAGCGTAATTGCAAACTGCAGCTATTCATCTGCAGCTGACGAGCCAGCAGCAGCAGCAGCAGCAGCAGGAGTGGAAGCCTGTGGGTGGAACAGACTGGACCTCTTCCTTCTCCCTGGGTGTGTTGTATAATAAAATCTTCATTGAATTCAACTGTGCACGCAGTATTCCACGTATTTGGCTCAGCTTTATAAAAAGAACAGGGGCAGCGTGGCTCAGAGGTAGAGGGGCCGTCTAGCAACCAAAGGGTCGCTGGTTCGATCCTCACTTCCCCCGGTGACCATGTCCAAGTGTCCTTGAGCAGGATACTGAGCCCCCAATGGCTCCTGATGGCCCTGTGACGGACTGGTGACCCGTCCAGGGTGAACCCCGGCTCTCGCCCAATGTCAGCTGGGATAGGCTCCACCCCCCCATAACCCTTAACGTATAAGTGGTATAGAAAATGGATGGATGGATGGAGGGAAGGATATAAAAAGAGCGCAGTATAATACAACAGCACAGCAAGAAAGTCTCCCTTTGTGAGGATGCTAATGTTCACTGTTTTAATCTGGGTTTTTTTTCCAGTTTGAAGGCTGTAATTGGTGCTGCTGGTTAACTGGACGATACTGGGAGGTGTTCCTGATATTGCGTCCGACCCATTCATTTGATTTAGAGTTCTTGTGACTGTAAGTGTGACTTGGCTTGGAGTCTCAGGCTCAGAACGAGAGACGTGCTCGTGCAGCAGCCTGACTTGGAGCCCGCAGCCTTGCTCGTCTCTGAGAAAACAACCGTCAAACACCAGTGTTGCCTGATGGCTGCGTCACGCAACACCAGACCTGTTTGGCACACTTCAGTACTTCAGTCTTCATCTTCTTTCATTTATAATTTATTTTTTAACAGCTTTAATTAACTTCACATGGTCGTTCTGCTTATTATCTGATTTTTTTTTTTATTGAAACGTTATAACAAGGGGAGAGGGTTGTATACGTTGTGCGGTTTAAGTCCTCTGAGACAAAAGTACGGTGGCCCTGAGAGCTCAACATGTCACACATTCAAGAAAAAAATCTTAACGTTGTCGACAACGTTGGTGAAATTTAGGAAACTCGCTGCAACGAAGCTGATCCAGTTACCGAGAGATGAACTCTGGTCACAAACTGCGGCAAACAAACCTCAGCGCACGAGTTGTGAGAGTCTGCAGCGCTTTTTTTTTGTCCTCACAGTGTTGCGATGTCACAGTGGATATTTTCTTGTTTTAGTTGCGTTCTCTAAAGTCGCATCGTGAACGGTACAAAAGGGTTTATTGTTTCTTTGGCCTCTGTAATTGAGTTAATTGCACGAATCGCACGTGGAGGACGAGAACTAACACCCACTGACGTCCTCAATAAAATACATCGCCTATGACCGTCGGCGAGGGAGGTGCCACAGCTACAACTCTGGGTTTGATGAGGTTACACGGCCATCGCTTCACTACCAAAATAAAGAATTCAGGCCTCTCAAGTTAAAAAATCACCAATGTTGTCCGAGTTTATTTTCTCATAAATCTATGAGTTCAAGTCTCTTAGAAAATGTGAGATTTTGTCTTCATAAGTAAGACTTTTGCCACTGTGCACAGATACAAGTGTGTGTGTGGCGTATGAGTTTTGAACTTAAAAAAAAATACACCGACGTGTGTTATTCATTCATGCACCCCTGTTACATTTTACCCTCCTATAACCTAACGTTCTCTCGCTCCACGCGGTCACAAATCAACTCCACCCGCCTGGTTTGGCTGTTGTTGGCGTTCTGAAGAGGCGGCATGGTCACATACGCACGTGACGTCAGGCTGTGACGCGTGCGGCCTCAGGAGGCTGTAATCCTGCTTTAGCTGTGTTCCACAGACTTGCAGATGTGTGATAAACCCCATTCAACACTGATAGCAGGTAAATCATGTCCTCTGTTCTTCATAGCCACGAGGTATGACACGTACCTCAGTCGCTCCCTCTCTGACCTTTACTGTGACCTCAGGCTGACCCTCACATCAACCTTAAACCACAGCTGCAGGCTTCAATGAGCCACCTTAAAGGACTCACCTTTTCCCTCCAAAGGGAGACAGAGGCCTCTCCCGCAGATTTATGTCCCCACAACATAAGAGACACTTGGAATACACACACACACACACACACACAGAAAGCCTGGCAAAAGTAGCATTAATCTCTGCTCCAATCTCTGATTCTATTCTCAAAGATGAGCATGCTTTGGCAGGGTTTTCTCTCTTCCTCATATGCACACACACACACACACACACACACACACACACTCTATCTCTCACAATCGCTTTTTCTATTTCAACATACAAATTGAATCAGCGGTCCTGACAGGCCAAGAGGACAGGGAGGACGAGAAAAATCACCTCATTACGCAACCCGCGCAGATCCCCGTCCCCTCATCCAGACGTACACAGGCAGACATTCACCAACAGGTCATTCACATGCATTAGGGAGGGGCCCCGGGAAGCCTGGAATCACAGTCAAACATCGTTGGGTGGGTAAATGCTGACAGATGATATCGCCACGTGTGACCATGGTTATTCAGAGACGCCTGCTTGGCAGGGAAAAAGCAGAGAATCACAGAGGAACGGCTGGAGCGACGGGGGTGGGGACACTGAAATAATGATGATTAAAGTGAAGAATGATGAAGGTCATGGTGGCAATGTCACTGATGAAAGTCATGATAATGAGGAGAATGATGATGTTCCCGGCCCCCCCTCCCCCCCCCCCCTCCCCCGCTGATGAGGAACGTGATTTCCCAACCGTACAGGAGTGTTGCTGATGGCCTCTTTGATAACTCCAACTTTGACTGACGACTCCCCGCTGAGAAACCGTGACTGCAATTTACAGCACAAAGTGCAGCAGCTGAGATTATTGATCGTGACAGGACGGCTCGATCTGAATCACAAGCAGATCTACGAAAGCTGCCATGCCTTCACGTCCCCGTTTCAGTCCTGTCCACTTGGTCATGTTGCAACCTGGAGTTTGTATTGATTTCTGAATCTTTCCTTTACCTGAATTCAGCCCTGATTCAAGGCCACACTTAACTTGCTCCATCTCGTAAACTATCGCTGCAGATGAAGAAGAAAGACGGGTTGGGAGCTTCTAACACGCCACAATCCTGCTTTCGCTGCACAAGTCTGGAAAACGCACTGCAGTGCTTCTCGTGAAGCTTGATGCCGTACAGCTCGATGCTCGGAGATGGAACCTTAGCCACCTCCGCTGCAGCAGCACACATCTGGCATAACACACACACTCTCACACACACACACACACGAGAGTGAGCACAAGGGGAGGAGGATTTTGACAACTGATGACCCCTTTCAGACCAATAACAAAAAACAAAAAACCTCAGTTTAGCATCAAGATGTCAGTTTCTTGGATGGGTGCTGGTGGCGTGGTCCCAGCTGGAGGATCAATAGATATTCAGGCCAACGCTGACTTATAAGCTGCTCTTTTATTAAAGGTTTTCCGTATAAAATCACATACAATCGTACTCTTTTACCACGTCTACACAGTTTCCTACTCGTCTGAAGCTACAGTAATGAGGCGCTAACACTTCCTTATAAGTCATGTAAAAAGATTGCTGGACAAACTATAGAGTCACAATTTGTTATTTAGTGATCTGCAGACTTGATGGATGTCACAAAATAAAGCCTGCAAGACGCGCTCCTGCGTGCGAGACAGAATTCGCAACTGCTAAAATGTGAAAACCGTGACAATGTGGTCGTGGGTAAAACATAAAATGGCAAGATCCAAGACACCTGAAGCATAAATAAAATGATTCATCAACCGGTGATAAATATTGATGCTTCGCAATTTGTGACCTGCTCAACTGTGTCGCTCCCCACAAGCGTTGAACTCCCGACTGCGTGAGTTTGAGCCGTCGATTCCAGACCTGCTTTGTTCGCGAAGGTTTTTACAGTTTAATTCTCTGATTTCTTCATCTTTGGCCTTAATTCTTGCTGACTTGAACACACAGTGTGTCAATTGTGATCGCCGTTGGGGAAAGGAGACGCTGCGAAAGCTCTTTGACAACAGGAGAACACACACACACACACACGTACACACGTACACACAATCCAGGGAACTTCAAGGTAAAGATAACTTATGCAACTTGCAGCTTGGTATATATGCGCGTCTGAGTGCATTTTTTTTTTAAAGTTTTGTCTGCATAAGATGAACAAATGTTTTCTCCATATTTGTTGCCTGCTATTTTCCGTCTGGACTCCTGAAGCGCCGTGTTTTGTATTCCACTGATGTTCTCTCATCTAAGTGTGAAGTCTGGCGTTCACACAGCTGAATGGAAAACAGACAGAGAACTTTTTACCTTTGCAGACGGAGGACCTCCTCGACCCAGCTGAGCTTGCAGTCTCACATCACTAATAAAAAGAGAGGACAAGTAGGAAGGGGGAGGGCACAAAGGGGTGGATAAAGAGGGGGTGGTTAGAATTACAAAGGTGAAAGGTTTCTGAAGACGGTTTGAAAGCAGCGCAGGCTGACTGACTGAATGTCGAAAACAGGGACGACTTCATTGGATCAAAATCAATCTTTTATTCAGTCCCCCCCCCCCCCCCCCCCCCCCACTGTTGGTTACTGTGGCAAAGTAAAAGTAAAGTGAAGGGAAATAATAAAAATAAAATCACATTTTTACAGCACAATTAGGACACCTCAAAGCTCTATCTGTGTCACAGTGGGAGGAGAGCGGGAGGGGGGGGGTGCTGGGAAATGGGACGCTTAAATAAAAAAGAAAAGGAGGGATTGTTGAAATAAGGGCTTGTGTGGAGAGAAAACAGAGGGAGATTCCCATTAGAGAGACAGATGAAGAGATGGCTAAGGATGACAGCAACAGTTGGCAAGTAAGTGATGGACAGAGAGAGAGAGAGAGAGAGCGAGATGGAGAGGAAGAACTCCCATTTCTCAGGGCAATCCAGAGCTCAGCCTCGCGGGAAAATACTGTCTCATAGAGTTTACAAGCTTCTCTATCCTCTCTGTCAAATGACTCCTCATTCTCAAGAGTCCCGTGTGTGTGTGCGTGTGCGTGTGTGTGTCCACTCCTTGTCTCTAAGATGATATAAAGGAGACATTAATAATACAAGAGTGGAGAAAATAAAGAGTGAGCCTGCAGTAACAAGCAACCTTTCATTATAAAACGAGCCTGATATGATGCCGTCCCCGCGGTGCAGTATCAGAGACGCATCGCCGGCAGTTAACCAACAACACGACCAACTCAAACCTACGCCGCGCGCTTGACTCAGCTCTTTGTTACTGTCAGGCTTTTAACTTGAAGTGTTCCATCACCCAGCTGCCTTGAAACCGCGTCCGCTCCTGTAAATCTGTTAACCTCGTCAAGATGTTAAAATGCATTATTTGACATCTCTGTGCCATTAACAAGTGCAAGTGGAAAATCATAAATTGCTTAAAAAAAATAAAAAAATAATGTGGGCTAAATTTCTTTTTCTCTCACGCCGTCTGTTTTTAATACGCCAAATAAAAGAAGAATTCCTGCAGTGTAGTTTTTTTTTTTAACTCAAGTACTGTCCTCAAAAAGCAATGTTGAGGTCAGGTGTCTGTACTTCACCTAGGTAGTTATATTTTGGAGAGTTTCTTCAGAAATACTCTACCTTTTACTCCATTATATGTATCTAAGTACTGAGTACTTTGAAGAGCAAGTTTTTGCATTCACGACATGGTCAAACCAGATGACGACCGTGCACTTTCATCAGGTTCATCCATCCATTGTCGTCCGCTTATTCCTATTAAGGGTCGTGGGGGGGTGGAGCCTATCCCAGCGGCTACGGGCGAGAGGCGGGGTTCACCCTGGACAGGTCACCAGTCCATGGCAGGGCCAACACATAGAGACAAACAACCATTGGCTCTCCCATTCACACCTACGGTCAATTTAGAGTATCAATCAGCCTCGTCCCCTCTTGATGTCTTTGGACTGTGGGAGGAAGCTGGAGTACCAGAGAGAACCCAGCAGGAACAGGGAGAACATGGAGACTCACACAGAAAGATCCTGCTCGAACCTGGAACCTTCTTGCTGTGAGGCGACAGTGCTGACCACTGCACCACCGTGCCTCCTTTTCAACAGGTCATTTCAGCGTTTTGTTCAGTAAAGGGACGGCGTGCTCCTTCCAGCACAGTAAACCCATTTGTTTTACACTTTGAGCTCTATTTTCCTGTGTGCTTGGTCATAATTACTAAGAAGTGTTTTAAATTGTTTCAGTATTGAGAGAGAGAGAGAGAGGATGCTGTGAGCGTCAACCACAAAATGGCTGCAATATAATGATACCTGGCAATTGTCCATGTCAAGATCTGCCCACTAAAAGTGTTTCGCGTTTGACGGGCTCACATTAGCTTGGGTGTCTGACGTCACGGGAAGTTTTTTTTTTTTTTTTGGACATGTTTACAGGCTGAAAGCCATCAGAGGGGAGTGTCGGTAGCCTGGACACACAGGAGCTCATCGAGATCGCTGAACATCAGACGGAGAAGACGGCAAACGTGGGACGCAGTAAAATGCATAAAGGATGTCTGTGAGAGAATTCAGCGAGTCTCTCTCTCTCTCTCTCTCTCTCTCCGTAGGATCCTGTCATCGATGCTGAGACTGATAAGAGTCTGAGTCCGTCAGTGGCATTTCAAAACATGTTGAGTGGACCGGCTCTGACATGGACAGTTGCCTGGTATCATTACACTGCAGCAGTCTGGTGGTTGCAGTTGAACACGCAATCTTTATTGATGATTTCAATGCAGACGCAAGAAAAAAAGACCTCAGTTTAAAATATATATATAGATATATATCAGAAAAAAACAAGGTCTTTTATTGGCCGACTTTGACGCAGAAGGTTTCCTCTGTATTCTGGATGCAGCTGTGTGGCTGGCTCCGCTCTGACAATCAGTAAACTGAACCTTTTAGCAGGCAGTTGTGGAGCTGTTAAGATGATATTTCCTGAATTTATAAAGCGGCTGTTGCTTTCACAATCAAAATAAAACAGCCGTATGGTATACTGAGCAACACACACGCGCACACACACACACACACACACATCATCCCACATGTCTATGGTGCAGACACTGCAGCCAGCAAGCTGTCTGAGCTTGAGGATATGGACTGAACCAACAGGGAGAGAGAGAGGGATGCTGGGTAATGACAAAGAAGGAGTAGGAGTTTCCAGATGTGTCTTTCAGACACAGACGTTTGTATGTGTGTGTCCACGCGGTCCTTTGACCCGGCCAGACAGACCAAACACTCGGATGCTCCGTCAACATCCCTGAGCCGCAGAGCTCTGATCTGGACTGCAGTTGTCAGTTTCTCATCAGAAACGTCACTGCAGGCGCTCGGCGAACTGTTCTCACGCACACTTCTGCTGTATGCTGAACCTTGACGACGGCCGCTTGGTTTTCACACGTAGCCACTTGTTTTTTTTTTGTTTTTTTTTTAATAATCATGTGACATTACAAGCTGCCTGAAAACAACCAACATGAAAGTCACTCAGGTGAAAGAAAAGGCACCAGGGAAGGCTGGTGTCTGACGCAGAGACAAACAAAGAGAATCACCTGCTGAGAGATGGATGAGGAGCCTGCAAAAAACAAAGTGTAATGAAAAACTAAGGCTCTGATGTATCACTGCTGGTAAATTAGCTAAATATAGAAACTACTACTGAGCTGTTACATGCATTCACACACACACACACACACTCTTTCTTCACGCATCAGCAGTGCGTTTTGCTTTCTCTGTCGTCCCCTTGACTGCAAATAGAGAGGACAGCAGAGAGAGGAGCTGGGTGTTCATTGTTATCCTTACAGGCTAGTGTCCGAAAAGGCTAAAAAACGCAGTGACCAGCAAGCCCCGCAGCAGTTTGGGTGAGTCAGACTCGGCTGGTCTCCATCAGTGGGAGGTCTGCAGTGTGGGATATCATCTGATTTGTTGTGAAAAAAGAAAAACCATGAGGATGACCGAGGGAAAGCTCGGGGCGCGCTGAGCAGGTCGCGGCAGCCTCCGTCTGACTCCTCTGAATGTCAACTCTTTTAACTGTTACGTGTAATTTAATATGTGATGTATGATAAAGTGGATAAACTCTAATCTGCTATCAGAATCAGGCGGTGGGTTTTATACGAAAAGGTCAGGTGGATTTTCGGACTTTCTATTTTGAAAGAATTCAATAATTTGGGGTAAAAATGAACAGGAGGCTAAAGCGATGGATTAACCCTCGTCTGTCCCCCTGACGTCCCGTCACTGGTCACCTCGTTTGTAGAATCTCTGCCATAAATTTGACTTTTACAATGCTTTTGATTTTTCAGTTTTTGTCGACATTGTAGGGAGAGATTATTTTTTTTGCTCACTGAGATTGTAGTCAGTGTTTTATTGCCGTTGTAAACAAATTACAAAAAAAAACCAATGTCCTTGGCATTTAAGCATCCTCTCCGGTGCAGCGAGCAGCCGTGTGAGGTGGCCAGGGACTCACCCCAGTTCCCTCTGTCAGTGCCTTGGTCTCGAGAACCGACGGGAACTTTGAAGGAACGCACCAACTTTTTGAGGAATACGTCAATCTGCCGTCCTCACAAGCAGAGCCAGACAAGAAGGGTCTTGGTTCGACCAGAAATATCTTCATCCTCTCTTGCAAGTCAGCCGTGATTATTGGCAACAGTTGCGTTTCTTGTCGTCAGGGACATTTTATTTTGTTGGCCAAAGTTTTTGAGGCCGCTGGACCCAGTCAGGAAAGTCGTTCCAGCTGATCCGAGAATGGCAATACCTTGTGAGTTTTAATTGTTGTTTTACCGCAGCTGATATGAACAAAACCCTCGTTCTAATAAAGCAGGCAAGGAGCGTTTGAGTTAAATCAGGTGTACGGGGAATTTGCACCGTATATGTGGGATGCTACAATTCATGCTAAGACCTCTCGTTAACTTAGCAGCCAAGCTAATGAGGGGTCAGCTGTTCCCTGTGGGTCTCAGCTCCCTAATAAATGATCTTCTTGTCAGGCTCAGAGAAGGATGGACAACGAGTGTAAAACCAAAAAGTAGTGTGTTTCTTTTCAGGTTTTTCATTTTGGCACTACAAGTCATGTGAAATCCGTGTTTTCTTCGCCGCACTTTTGCCGCTTGTGTTAAGTTCCCTTGTCCACAGAGCCATCAGTTGCACGGACCAGTCACTGTGGCATTTCAATTAGTGAGGAAAGGACAGTTTTTATAGGACAGATAGAAGTATATGCTTACTTAAACATCTGTATTGGCTTTTTTGGTTGGATTTTATAGTCATGCCTCCAAGTGCTGGAGGAGGTCACAGTCCAATATTCAAATGTCCAGACTCAATTTCGTTGTGTCTTAAAAAGCTGCACTAATCAATATTTTTTTTATTAGCAATGAATGCACGGTGTAATGTGAATCGCCTCACTTGCAGTGATAAACCCACGGAGACTTATCGCCCGACTCTGCAGTTTTAGCACCTCTCTGCTCATTGTTTAGTTTTAACAGCCTGCCACTTAAATTATCTGGTTCACAACTCATCAACCTCATTTCAGCACGCACACACACAAAGTTGGCAAAAGGGGGGGGGGGGGGGGTTATTTGCTAATCATGGCGGAGTCAGGTGTGTTTGAATTCGGCTTAAACTTCTGTACAGGGAAAAAATAAAACTGATCAAAATCTAACCGTTGCGAATGGCGAATGACTCCTGGTTGGTAAAACGCGCACGTTTATCTCTCAAACTATCCTTCCACGTTGGCAAAGAGAGGCTGTGTACAAAACAATCAGCAGCTTCTCATTTTATGCGGCGCTGAGCGTTGCCTTGCCCGGCTGAGAGGAGGAACGTTGACAGGGGAGCGTTAGAAGCCTTTTCTGGAAGTTAACGTCAGCCAAAGATTGTTAGCAAGCTTCTGCGCCGCTGGTCAATTATGAGTGGACTGTTTCTGTGGTTCTAAACACGGCAGCAGACTGATCTGCCCTCTGTGTCCCATTGACGGACAGTTTAATCCTTTTGAAGCAGGATCTTCAGTAATTTGTATTAAAAGGTTCTGAAATCTGTTTAATGTGTGTATCAGTGAGCCGGATGCATATGAAGTCAACTCTGCATATCTTCTGCCTCTTATCTAAACATAGATGAGATTTGTATCTGCAGATAACCGACACCGAAGGGCTCAAACAGGTTTAAGAGCCAGAAAACGTGGATCAGGAAATCCCTCATCGCTGATCGATCTTATTAATTCCTATGTAAAAGCAAGGCGTGAATCTACTTGTCGATCTAGCAAACTCCTCCCCCACCGTTTCCTCCACCAACAAATCTGACCAAGACTTGACGCTTCTTGGTTATCAAGCAGACGCCTGTTGCCGCCAGGACTGTGGTTATCTGTCCTCTGCAGAGTGTGTGGATGGTCTGAAGGACTACTAATGAATGCACAGACGCGAACCTGCTCGGTGGGATATCAAAGGACTCTCCCACACCATTAGGGATTCATTCAGTGTCTTTGTGGACTCATTCCAACAAAAATGTTTTCCAAAGGACAAACTCAGGATGGCAAAAGCCATCAAATCCCCTCTCAATAAGAAGAAGAGAGCTTTCAGGGCTTTGGGACAGGAAGGATGTTAAATCTGTCCTGAGGGAGGTAGAGAGGAGAATGGAGGATGGGGGGAACACCTACCAGGAGAGGATAGAGTCCAATCGACAGCACAAACATCCCTCTGAAGGAGGTCTGTGGGAGCTGAGAACAACCGAACAGGCTGCCAGGTCGAGCCGAGAGAGGAACAAGTGGACCGCTCAGAGGGTAAACAGCTAGCTTGTAAAATTTCCATGAAGACTTGCACTAGAGTTTAATGACCCTTCGCTTCCTACTTTACAACCACAGGAGTCAACGAATTCATTTGAGTGAGAAATGAATCACAATGAATTTGAAGCTCCTGTTTACTGTGATTTATATTTTACAAATGCATCTTCGGGTGTAACTTTTTTCAGTGAGCAGGCTGGTTGAGAACAACTCTTTACCTCGTCTTTTTGTCTCCGTTGGGAGATTTTGTTCTGATTAGGATGATGGAGGACGGTCGCTGAGCTCACAGCGATCCCTTGGTGTTTTGGAAGTAACGTTATAGTACCACTGCATCGCATTTTCACTTCAAAAACATGCCAAACCAGTTGTCACAGCACTCATTAGGCTCATTGCCGCCTCTAATCTCTAGAACGGCGACATTCCTGCACTGCTGGCTGACTTGGCTACTTCTGCTTAGCCTCTGCTCACTTGGAAGTGGTTGAATACTTTCATGCTTCTCCACTCAACTTTCCAAAAATGTTCAGGGGGTTTTGCAGGGGTTGTGAGACGCCCAAAAACAAATATACAGCTGCAACAGTAACAAGGGGTGTGCTACGGAGGAGCCTGTGACGGAACGTTCCGCAGGTTAAGATGGCATATCAGCCATTTGCTCTGCTTCTGGTGTTTCACTGTGGGCCGGCATTAAAAACTGAACCTGACAAAATGCTTGGCATAGCGCAGACGTTTGCTCTAATGTATTTTCCCTTTAGTTCACAAGTGGCGACAAATGGCGTTTTTTTTTGTTATGTTTTGTTTTTTTTTGGTGAATTTGCTAAAGCGGTGAATTGGAGGAGCAACGTGTGTGAAGCTATTTCCAGTGTTCATGGGCTCCAGATGGAAAGTCTCTTATTTTTAGCATATGTTACCAGCAGTTGGAGCGCTGCCTCCATGTTTTTACTTGCGGGTCAAAAGCTAGAAGCGTGCGTACATAGAAACGTACGATTAAGGCGCTCAAATTTCTGTGTGCGCTGCCGACTGCAAACTGAAGCCGTAAAAACAGCTGAGAAAACCCCCTAGAAACCTTAAAAACACACACACACACACACACATGCGCGCAGTAGTTCAGATCAGTTGATTTTAAGGTTCTGAAGGAATTTAACAAAAAGCAATGGTGTGTTCCAAAAGGCAACATGAAGTTCATGGTGCTCGTCTTGTTTTAGAGACGGCGGTTGAAATGATTAAAGAAAAGAAACATTAGTGATTAATTTGGAATTCGCTGCTCTCTGAGAGATGTTGCACGTATTTTGATCAGTTTCGAGTGCTTCTTGGTCTTCTGGTGGATCGTCCAGCGACGACAAGGAACGAGGCGTAGCGTTAACAGGAGTCGCCCGTGGGTCTTTGGCTGTACTTGTCTGGCTGTGTACCTGCCAGACGATGACAGCAAAATAATTTCACCACTTCATGCAAGGTCAGAAGTGTTATGTCTGGCTGGATGGAATGAATTTCAAACTGGTGTTCGCAGAGACAGTCGGAGTCGTTCAGTGAATTTCTGACATCGAGGTACAAAGTTCTGTATTTTACAGAGCTTATCGGTGTGGAAGGGAGGGGGGGAAAAAAACCTGTCAAATTGATTCCTCAGACTTTATTAGAACCTACAGTCGCAGCCGTAGAGGATCATAATTAAACTCCCTTGGTTAGGAGACAAAATGCCACTGGTCTTACTCATTACTCCCAGCATTCTCTGCTGGGTCTTTGGCTTTCTGGCAGGGTGTCAAAGCTGCTTCCCCGTGTTGCCTGACAATGTTTTACCAGGCATGGAGCTAATCTCTCCACCAAACAAATGAAAATGGATTCAGAAACATTTGCAGATATAAAACACCACAAGTCAGAGCTCACATTCCTCTTGTCTATGTGCATGCACAGTCACGGGGAGGAACACAAAAGAACCCCCAAATAAACAAAAACACTTTTTCCATTTCCGGCTAATAGCAGCCTCCTCAGACATGCACGCACACGGGTGGGCCAGCGATCTGTGGTCGCACACTGGGCGAAGTTATGAGGCATTCCTGCTGCACGCATGAACAGAGTAACACACAAACACACACATCGACACGCAGGCCCGAAAACACAGTGCCTGAAAGCTGAATGCCCATTTGCTAATGAGCTGTCATGGTGACAGATACTGCCATTTAATTGGCTGGTAAAGGAGGCAATTAGAATTCAGGGCATAGATACACATCACCAAGGAAGAGTTGGGCTGATGGGTTCTGTACATTCACGAGTGTGTGTGTCTGTGTGCGCCCGCGCTTGTGTGAGTGTGTGCTTCAAAGTGAAACCCACATCAGGAGACCTCAGGCATGTCACTCACGTATATAAATTATTAATTCTGATGATCCTGTTTAAATGCTCCATGATCTGCCTCACAGTATGCATATGTATATGTGTATAAGTGTGTGTGTGTGTGTGTGTGTGTGTGTGTGCGCGCTCATATATTAATGTGTGTCAGTTAGCGTTGAATGTGTCTCACCCACTCCTCTCCTCGTTTCTCTGCAGCTTCTTCACTTGATGAGAACAACTTTTATGACTGTCGACAGGCCAGTGCGATCTCGTGGAAATGAGCACGACAATGACCACGACTTCATGACATCAC
The DNA here is from genome assembly GCF_037954235.1 of Aulostomus chinensis. Taxonomy (NCBI): domain Eukaryota; kingdom Metazoa; phylum Chordata; class Actinopteri; order Syngnathiformes; family Aulostomidae; genus Aulostomus; species Aulostomus chinensis. The sequence continues at coordinate 26,803,896 of NC_141327.1, forward strand.
AGCGTCACAGCGGCGGCACGACATCTGTTGAAGTGACGCGGTTGCAGCACAGAAATGAATCGTCACTGGAGATATTTTCACGGTGGTGCCACAAGATCCCAGCTTCCACAGCCTGGTGCTGGTCGCTGGTCTGGGTTTAGTTGGAGAATGATTTCAGGGAGCCAGGGATTGGCTGATGCGCTGGGATTTCACAGGCAACGAGGAGAAACTCTCAGTAAGGCAGTAGCTTTGTTGTGAGATTAACAACAGATTGACAGGGATTAGAGGGAATTCCTTAAATTTAGAGGATGTCCATTGCCAGAGACACCAGCAGCGATGACAAATAATTCCAACAATGGCAGGAAAAATCCAAAAACAATCCAAAAGTCAAATATCAGGAATAAATTGTAGAAAATGAGAAAGAAATGTAAATAAAAATCCAGAAAATGAGGAAGAGGTAGACAATGAGGAAGAGGGATTGATACACATACACAAACGGGGTACTCAATAACAAGACATGGGTCAAAACAAGCAGGGAAACCAAGCAAAGACAGGAAGTAGAACTCCAAAATAAAACAGGAAATGACAAGCGAAAGTCCAGACAGAAGCGTCAGCAGAGTCAAGGTCAAAGGTTAGGAGAGGTTTGGAATAAAAGCAAAGTCCAGCGTCTGTCAATGCCGCCAGCGGCCGAGTTCACCAACCGCGGAAGCTCACCACGGAAACCAACTCGAATCAGTTTAAACCAATGTTTCAAAACCAGCGACCGCGCGGCAGTGACGCTGCCACTGACGCTGCCACGCCAGTTTTCCTGCATGAGACTGTGTCGGTGGACCAGGAGTTCAATCCAGGTTGTTAAGGGATGGTCGTACTGGTTAATAATCCTGCGAGTCATTCAGGAGAGAGATTTTTTTTTTTTTTAATGATAAAGGCTACTTGAAAACACAGGATTCCGACAGTTGTGAAGGACGTGGGAGTATATTTATGATATTTATACTCTCAGGGAGGAGTGAGGACTGTGTCATCCTGACGGCTTTAAGAAGTATACGTGCAGCTCCTCTCTACTCTGCACGCCCTTCTGACTCCATTGCTACGTAGTAAAGTATTTTTAGAGGGAAAACTGGGTTAATAAGTTTGAAAGGTAAAACACCAAAGTGACAACCAATGAAGAAAGAGAATAAAAAAAACAATGGCGATGCATCTGGTTTAGAAGGAGTTCACTTTAATGTCATGTCTTCCTCAGCTTGTTTTCCCTCAGGCAGTGACTTTCTTTGACACTTTTTTTTTTTTTCCCAAAGTAAATAATGAATTTTTGGGGGCAGAATTTCTGTCTTTTAAAGTTGATCTGGATGAATATTGTGCTTCTGTCTTAATCCAGGCTGCACTGGAGCGGGAGGCACTCTCTGCGTCCTGCAGTAGTCTTCCAGTTTCAACACTTGAGCTCACCTGAGCTCGAGTTTTTGCCGGAAAAATTGATGTAGTTCCACTTTTTCTAATCCCTCAGATTCGACTCTTCATCATTCTCTTTGTTTCTGGACCGTCATGCACACGGCCGCTCTGGAAAACCTGAAAGTCTCAGGGTTCATGCAATTCCCTTTAAGTGTGTGTACATGCTTGTGACTGAGTGCGAAAACGTCTGTACTCGTGTGTGTGTGTGTGTGTGTGTGTGTGTGTGTGTGTGTGTGCGTGCGCACGTGTTCACGTTGTCTTGTAGAGAGGGGAGAGCACTGATCAGTGACCTTCGCACTGTTACATTTTTAAAACAGAGTGTGAATAATAGATTAAGTTGGAATAAAAAAGCCAAGGATGAATTACAGAGAATTACAGAGGGAGAGGGACAGAAGGAGGAGTGTGTGTTTGTGTGTGTGTGTGTGTGTGTTAGAGAGAGAGAAAGATAGATGAACTGTAGATGAATGATGATACAACCCAGCCTCACTGCTGCCCGTTTATTGTTCTCAGCGCTGAAAGGTCACAGTGGGTACAGAGTTCGCGTGGTTGTCGCTCCACGGCCGCGGGTTGATGTTGTTTTTGTTGGTTAGAAAACTTTATGTTATGACTATTCATTGACAACAACTTCTTGAAATGAAATCAACCTTGGGAAGATAATTTTCTACTATTTGTTCTAGGATAAAGATCTGGTTAGCTAAAAAAAGCTAACACACACTTAGTAAAGATTCTAAGTGTTGACGCACGGTGCAGCCCAGTCGAATCAATCGATTCATGATAACTGTTAGGTGAACGGCACGTTGACGCTCTAGAGGGTTATCGCACACGAGATCCGTCAGTTTATGAACCCAACTTTCATGAAATGGGGTGGGGGTGTTGGAGCATGTGGAGGAGACCCACTTCATGAAGTCCATCCATCCATTTTCTACCACTTATCCTGTTAAGGGTGGCGGGGGGGTGGAGCCTATCCACACAGAAAGATCCTGAACCCGGAACCTTCTTGCTGTGAGGCCACAGTGCTGACCACTGCACCCCCGTGCCGCCCGCCACTTCCTTCAGTAATTTTATTGACGCACACCGATTTTGGGGGATGGCAGCATCAGCGCTTGTTTGTAAAGGAACGAGGCCCAGCAGCAGTCACATTACATGCGAATGATGGCTCACCTCTAAATCCATCTGTGCATCGTCTCCCTCCGTTCACCGCGCGGCCTCATTATCCTGATTAACTGTGTTGTTATATTTGGAGAAAAAAAAAAAGATGTCGCTGATGGGTTTTAAAATGTAATTGAGCTGCTTTGAATGTCACCAAATGCCAGTGGTGACGCATCGGTGCTGTAAATCACAGTGGGTTGTGTGTTTTCTGGATGCAGCGCAATCGTCAATGAGATTGACTCAAATCCAACGTGAGCTGAAGATGAGGATCGAGTTATTCTGATAAGTTAAGTTCTAAAAGTTATTAATGTCATCAAAAAGTAGAAATTAACTCAGCCAAAAGCCCACCTCAACTCATCTGCGGGATCAGGGATTGTGTTTTCAGATTCGAGGCCCAACAGCAGAATAGAACCTTCAGGACTGAACTGCTTTCACTGGTCATGCTGGTTTATTCACCTGTGGACCGACGTCAGCGCTGCGTTGTGTGTTATTTAAATCATCAAATGAATTCCATTCAGCAGTCACGCCACGACCCAAGCAACACCAACGCACGCGTTCATTATTCCACGTGAAACAGCAGGCTAAATGCTCTCCAAATGATTTACCGCCCCGGCGGGAAAAGGTTCGAACAACGTGAGCCAACAACGCCACGCTCACGGTTCGTTTTATGGCACAAACAAGGATTTTAAGGACTTTACTGGCTGTAAAACCATGGGTCAGCGGCACATTCTGCTGCCACCGGGACTCCACCTACCTCGGTTTTGGACTCCTCAGTCTTGAGCATTTATATAATTTGTCTCATTCTTTTGACTTGAATGTAGAATTGTAATTTTTCAAACGAGCACGTTTAGGCATGGCGGCACGCTGGTGCGGTGGTCGGCACTGTCGCCTCACATCAGGAAGGTTCTGGGTTTTTGTTTCCGCCTTTACCTGATAAAACCATTCAGAATTTGGAGTTTCTGGTATAAATCTGGACTTTTGCCAGTGTGACAAATTTCACCGCATTCGTTTTAATCATTGGACTACAACAAGGTCTTAATTTCATAACTGGAAAATGCGAGTTGAGCTGGAGAATAGCGAGCACTTGTGTTGTAGTGGGACTGTCTGTCAAGAGATCAATCAACCAGCAAAATCTGAGTTTAAAGGTTGTAAAAATTGAATTCATCCCCAGCCAAGAGGACAACAACAACAACAACAACAACAACAACCCATCTCAAAAAGCCCCAAATGTTTTAAAAACCAGCAACAGCAATGAAAGTCAGAAATAACGGCACTAAGCCTGCAAACACGTCACCCTGTGCCGCCGCTCTGTGAATCCAGCTCCCATCACTCACGCTCACGTGAAGCTTTTGATCATGGCTCAACAAATAAAATGCAAAAGTAGAATTCAGGCGTGAAGAATTGCTGCTTTTATTCAACGAATGCCAACGCCCACAGCTCAGCGTGACCGCTCACCAAATTAAGTTTCAAATCAAACTTCCCTCTGACATTTCAGGAGAATTATCTCCTCCATCACTTCTGCTCACATCCCGCCACCTCATGCTATAGAAAATCTATCGAGCCGTCCATCTTTGAAGTCCTGCAGACAGCGAATGATCAAAACAAATGAGTTCTTGCTCATCAGCAAACCATCAACTGCTCCCCTACAGATGCTCATTAAATTTGGGGATTGTAAAAATGAGCTGAGAGAGAGAGAGAGAGAGAGAGAGAAAACCTCGTGGCTGCTCGGTCTTTGCCTGCAGCAGAGAAATGAAAAAGGAGGAAGACTCAGCGGGAGTGTGCTGACACACCTCATCTGAACAACAACAGATCGTCTCAGATAAAGCAGAACCGACTCTGGATAGTTCATGTTGATGCAAAGGATACGTTTTTTGTTTCTGTGGCTGGTCCAGAGGGGCTGTTCTCCTCATTCTTCAAAATGAATCAGTGTCAAACGCTGTCTGCAGTCACCTAACCGGTTGGCGCTCTGCGTCTATGCGTTCCTTCCTGAATGTGTTCAACATGGCCGTCAAGTTCTAAACTATCCTTTTGCCATCGTTTTCAGGCTTACGGAGCTCGCTAAACTATCGGAACGCCAGTTTATATTCACTTTTTCTCAGTTTAGCCGACTTTCTTCAGGTGTTGAGGCGAGAGACAAACATCTTCAGCATCTGAGAACCCGGTGAGCACTTTAATGTCCATTCAAAACAATCGGAAGTCTCGCTACTCACAAAAATGAATCTCATCCTACCGTAACACTCTGAAGGCACGTTCCGGAAGACATAAACGGTTCAGGAGCGGAATCTTTGCCGGGGTTAAATCGGCACCTCCCACTCACAGATCGCCGGGTGGTTTGCGAGGAGCTCAACGCAGAGATGAACTGGATAGAAACCAACACCTGGCGTCCGTCGCCGCTTCCTGCAGCTCCGGCGAGGCCCAGCGTCTGGTCCTACCCGGGCAAATGAGCCGCAGCATCGTCTCCATCTTCGCCGCAACGATTTTAAGCCAGCACAGTTTCGTCCTGAGGTTAATCAATGATGGTTAACCATCTAAAGTTTACAGATGAACATTCGGAATCATTAGGGAGCGATTAGTGTCAGTGGTCCTATCCCATATCCTTGGTATGATATGATGATCCTACATTCGTCTCTCCGTTCTCTCCCACGGTCTTTGCTGGGGTTTAATTGCAGACACTAAGGCTATAAAAATGTATCATATAAAACGGTAAAATTAATTATGTCAAAGCTTGTGCTGATTACCATTTGACTGTCGAACGTAAACGGCCTGAAGAGAGAAACATCCGGTGATGGACGACGGAGGCAGCAGGGCCTTGATACCACTGTGGGTTTACCAGTCCGGCTGTTTGCTGGCTGCATAAACCAACCGGCAGGTAACCCAGTTCAGTTCAGTCAAGCCATCAATCAGTAAATCAATGTTTGCAATAAAAGATCAAATGAATGGGAACAAACCACAAACAGTTGTACTGTAATGATCCGATAGCACAGCGCCGAGTGATGGATGGGAGCGCACACAGCGAGGGGGTGAGACGCTCTGCTCCTCGCCACCTCTCTGCTACCACGGACGACATTTTTCATAAATCTTGTCTTTCTTTATTGAGCAGTGAAAGACAGAGAGAGAGAGAGAAACCTGGTCACTCGGGAGCGCGTACTAGAAAGAATGCACTGTGGGTGACACTGCAGATGAAAAGCGTTTCGTTTGACTTCCTGTTGTTCTAAATACAAGATGCCCAGAGACGTGTTTTTAAGAAACCCGGAGAAGCTTTGTGAATTTCACATCTTTTATAGTTTAGAAAAACAGAGTGATGCTGGAGAGCGGAGAGAGATGACGGGCGCACCGGCATTAATTTTAAATAACTTTTAAATTAAAAAAAAAAAAAAAAAACGGAATATGTTTTGTTTTGTTTTGGGTTTTTTTTTAGCATCAAGTCCATGTATCATTCATTTCTACAGCGGCGACACAATGTGGTGATTTACATGGTCATGCCAAAAAACAAAAGTAGCACAGATGCACGGTATTAATCCTGAATTGATTTGTCATCAACGATAGAGTAATAAACAGGTAGTTCCTCCACACGTCGGGAGTCCGGCGTGTTTGTTGAGGTGGGAAACTTTGTTTTTGTGCATTTAGATGTGAGGACTTGGACGTGGAGCGTTGTTATCTGCTCTGCAACAGAAGTGAAGGACCCAGAGTTTGATTTCTCTTCAGAGCAGCTGTGATGACAATATTGCGGCATTTTTACCATTTGTCTCATTCTTATCTCTTGAATGTAGAATTATAATTTTTCAAACGAGTACGTTTAGTGGTGGTGCAGTGGTGCAGTGGTCAGCACTGTCGCCTCACAGCGAGAAGGTTCAGGTTTGAGCCCCGGCTCCAGCACGGGATCTTTCTGTGTGAGTCTCCATGTTCTCCCTGTTCCTGCTGGGTTCTCTCTGGTACTCCAGCTTCCTCCACAGTCCAAAGACATCAAGAGGGACCAGGTTAATCCAGACTCTAAATTGACTGTAGGTGTGACTGGGAGAGCCAATGATTGTCTGTCTATGTGTGTTGGCCCTGCCATGGACTGGTGACCTGTCCAGGGTGAACCCCACCTCTCGCCTGAAGGCTGCTGGGATAGGCTCCACCCCCGGCCACCCTGAACAGGAGAAGCAGTAGAAAATGGTTGGATGTTTAGTCATGTATTGTGCATGTAGAGGAGCTTTAAGTGACAACATGGTTCAGATCCTGGTATTTAAATTAACATAGTTATGGAGCACAAAAAAAATCCCTTGTTTTTTGTTTTTTTTATTTGAAGCGTGTTGATTAAATGATCTGAACAGCTGGACTGGTTGTTGGTGGTTCACAACCATGACAAGGTCACTCCAGCGGTACAGCAAAGACGTCATTGATTGTACTTGTTAGTTACCGATCAGCAGCATAGTCACGTATTATGATTTGAGCTGAATGGTGATCGCAGTAGCGTTGGTATGTTGTGGGACACGAGTTGAGGGAGCGGCGAGCAGCCCAGCCTGGGCGTTTCTTCCTCGGTTGAGCCTTGTGCTGTCACGGGAAATCGTATGTCGTCTTGTCGAGTCTTTCCTCGGGTCTCGGCAGTAAACCTGGTGATCTAACGCGCGTGATCACGGCTGACAGAGCAGCGAGTCCCGACTCGTGATTTTGTTGCTGTTCTCCAAAGATGTCGGCGAGGGGAAATCGGGGCTGCCGTTGTGTGGGAGCTGCAACCTTTCAACACCAAACTGCTGTGTGTGTGTGTGTGTGTCTGTGTTGCGTCCTCGAAGACGTGGAAGCAACAGTGATATTATTTGTGCTCACAGGTCCTGTTATGAGATGAGAACATCGTGCAGGATATGACTTTTTCCGCTCTGAGATGGACGTCACCCGCGCTGTCGTAGATGCCCTCAAGCCTCTTCTTCTTTGGGTTTCTCTTTCCGTTACTCTCCTCTGCTCAGTGACACAGGACCACACACACATACGCACACCTCTGATTTCATGTCTCATCACCCCTGTGACCCACATGGATGGGGAGGTAATTCACACAGAGACGGAGAGAACGAGGAACTGTGAGGCGACGGGAGGCCGGGCGGGCAAGAAGGACAAGGAGTCGACACCAAATGAGAGGAAGCAGATGAGGAGGGGGAGGGGGGTGGCAGAAAAGACATCAAGGTGTGGGGAGATACTGAAGGTGAGATGAGAGGAGGAATTGGAAGGTACGCAGGGCGAAATGGCAAGAGGGAGGAGGAATGGAGCTGGATAATGTAGCCGGTAAGTGATAGACTGAGCAGTGGGAGAGGTAGAGCGAGGCCAGATGGAGAGATGGATAGAGGAGGAGAGGAGGGAAATTTGGGTCGGCAAGTGCAGCTGCATCGGGAGAAAGCCGAGATGAGGAGGGTTGAAAGGGGGGAGAGACAGGAGGCAGGAAATCAGTTGAGCAGACAGAATGTAGAGTATGTGTTGAGAGAATAAATGGAGGGGGCGAAGATGAGAGAGAGGCAGATAGAGAGGAGGAGAGGGGAAGATGCGGAGAAACAGTCATCAGTATTCCAGCCCTGTACTCAGTTTCCAGCCAAGACAAATGAGAGCCAACATCAGGGAGGAAGTGGATCAACTGAAAACACACCAAGCGCTCCTTCTGTCACCTCTCCCTCCATTTCTCTCCCTATCTCACCACCCTTACCCTTTCCCAGGAGAGCAAGAGCAGCGTGAGTGGTAGCTCGTGTACTGCCGGGACCTTCCCAACCGCCGCACCTTAAAATAAACAGAGCTGTTTTGATGTGTCACGTTCACCATTTTCCCAGGTTATTACTGCAGCATGGGTGTCCTCCTGCGCGGAGAAGCTGGGGACATCAGTCTCCTCTCCCCGCAGCCAGCAACCGCCACCCGGCCGTGGATTTAGGGCTTTTTTAAAAGATTTTTTTTTTTTTTTTTTTTATTAACATTGTTTATTTCAAGAGCACAGAAAAGTCTCAGGAGGAAAAATGTACAAATCTGTGCTCGTAAATAAATTACTTTTATTTACAGACCCAAATTTAATGAATTTCACTTGAAGAGCATTCTATTCCAAAGCACTTTAAACAAATCTCAGTGCAGTTTTTGTATCTTTTGGTATTTTAATGATGTTTTATACCCGGCGCTACAGTAGTTTTAAACACTGGATACACAAATACTCTTTAAAAATTAATCATAATAGGACCAGCAACATTTTTAACTGATCATAAACCTGATTGAAGATTGAGTTTACAATGAACTCAGACCAATCTGCTGCCCGTACCTCAGTGTTGGATGCGTCTTTCCCCAAAGTAAACTGACAAATTGGCAAAACATGTAATAAGTAATTGGCCTCAAGATAAAATCTCTCTCTTTTTTTTAAACAAAAAAAAAATCCAATTTCCAATTTTCCTCCATTTTTCTCCGCCCTACTCAAACGTGAACAACAGATGACAAATAAATGGCTCAGAACAAGTTTTAAGTTCTTTTTTTTTTTTCTACTTTAAGGTGAAAGTGCAACCTGACGAGCCACAAACATGCTTGTAGGTGAGATGCGGACCAGGCCGTTGTAAACGTTTGTAGAACTTTTAGAAAGCTCTCCCTCAGGGTAGCTTATTTTCAACCTGGCGGTGACACAGTCCACCTTCAAACTTGTAGGTTTAAAAGTCCTTTTTGATGAAAACACCTTACTTTGGTACAAGCTCCCCGTCGCTGCCATGTTTGGGTGCGCCCCGCTAACATGATCATGATGAGCGTTGCGGTGCTTTTGACACTAGCGTGTAAATAAATAATTTTTTTTAAAAATCGATTTTCATAAAAACACATAGTCCTGAAATTTAAAATCGAATTAATCGATCGTATCGCGCACATCAATAAGTCATGCTAGAGCACGTTTGCCAAAATATTTTTAGATTTTGAAGGCGTTCACGGGGGAGTCCAACATTTTTTACAAAGCCGGTTCGGCAACACGCGTGCACACGAGGAAGGTTGCAGTATTTCATGGCTCCAGTGGAAGCTTTGTGAGATCAGGTCACTTCGCTCTTGTCAGCCTGAAGTGTGACAATGAAGCAGATCTGCAGGTGTTGAGTGAGACAGAAGTGATGCTACCAGGACTGTGGAGCCGGCTGCTCATCTCTGCTCACCGTTCACAGGTACCTCTGGTGGGTTTAGGTTCCAGCACCACACACTAGACACATGTTACGCACACGATACAGGATGGTAACACACCGCAGGGGCATGAATTATTGCTGCATTTATAGAAGGTATGCTCTTATTCCCCATGGGCCGCATTCCTCTGTTGCTGCTGCACTGAATGTTCTCGTGTTGTCCGTAGAAACAGAGCTGCCCTTCACAGATACATGGTGTTGAGTGAACTGGAATATTTCTACTGACCAGGAAGCGGCACCGAAGCGTATAGACCGTGTTCAAGCGGAGCTGCTGAGACTGAAGCTTCTCAGATACACAGGAAGTATCGGATGTGGGACTGTAAAGGGAGTTTGTAAGGAACCTAATTAAAGAAATCTCTCTCTGTCTGCATGTAAATCCTCGATTATCTCAACATCTGTTGATCCGTCCAACATCAAACCTGGCGTGTGCGTCACTCACTGGTGAAAAAACTTACTAAAACTTAGTAGCTTGATGCTAATTCTACCTGATGTGACATGGAATTTTGTCTGGATAATGATATCTGATACCAGGCCTGTGCACGCTCGCTAACACACTCCTGATACTGATAAAGTGTTCTATTACCTCGATTCAGCTCCGACCATCACATCTTGATATGCAATTCACAGGCTGAGATCCAATCGTGAAGCAAAATGTGGTCTGGATGATCTGATAGCAGCCCAACTGCATAAGCTTGCAGACACCCTGATGCAGACGACACGAAAATGGTGGAAAGCCTCGTCTGTGCCCCCACGGACACAAATAACGGAACTGCTTTCTCTGTTCTGGGGAAGTGTTTGATGATTTGCAAAGGCTGATCTGACGTTAGTTTCCTTAAATGTCTCGCTGGTGGAATTTGGGTGCCAGTGCAGACGGAAGCCAGCGTCGCTAAATAGAAAGGTTTTTAGAAAGAACCAGCTATGATCTCGATGACACCATAATATCTCCGTGAGCCCGTCACATGCTCCGGCCCCGACACAGCCTTCAATCAGCTTGGAGTTCGTGTAATCTCCCTCCTCCTCCTCCTCCTCCTCCCTCCTCTCTGAAAAGCACAAACAGCAGCACACAGTAATGAATCCACCACCCCTCTCGCTCGCTTTCCCCCTCCCACACACAGACACACACACACACACACTATTGCAAGAGGATCAAATGTCAGAACAACCCTGCAAATCATCACAAAGACTAGACAGACTCAACATTCCCCCTCGCCGTCTCGTTGGGAGGATAAATCCGGTGATCTATATTTTTCTGATTGTCAACAAATCTCATCAAAAGACCAAAACCAACAAGGAATTTTGCTCCCAAAAACAACTGTTTCCCAAAGTCTGGGTATCACACGAGCCACAGTTCCACGTTATTATCCAGAACCAATTTAGAACCTCAAGCAGCCTGCGTTCCCTCGTGAAGAGGAACACGACCGTTAATGTGAGTCGATACCACATCACGTCGCTTGGTTCCCGATCTATAAAATAATTTCCTCCGATTTGTGGAGCGATTAAGGACAAGAAATTTGTTGCTTTGCTCGCTCACAGGTGGGGTTTTTTGGGGGTTGCTGCTGTGTACGTACATATTAAGATATTTTTGGGCGACGCGTTTGAACAATAAATCTGTGAACGTTTATGTATTAGCGGGGACATGTGGGTCCTCGCTGCTCGCCAGGCACCGTGACCAGGCTGTCAGCCCGCTAGATCCCTCAGCTAGTCACTTACTTTTCCGCCGCTACTCATCAGGGCGTGGCGACGTGGAGCTGTGAGAATCCTCCACTGCTTTTAGCATCGTCTCCAAGAAATCCAGGGTACGTCCGCGGGATGAGCGAGTCGTGACGGAAAAGATCCTGTCAGACTGAGGGAAAACATACTTGCAGCAGACATTTGTTCTTGAACGGAAATGGCCTCCAATAAATACGATGTAGTCCCAGTTGCTAAAAGCTGCTGTGTTCACTCATTTCTGGAAATTAATGAGCCTTTTACAAAGGAAAACCAACAATAGTTATTGGCCCTTATAAAAGTTTTATTGCTCAGGAACTAACAGGCTCACAGCTGATTGTCACGGCAACTGAAAAGTTGAAAGATGAAAACAGCAGACTGTTTATTTCCAGGTTGTGGTTGTTGTTTGTTTTTTTTTTAATGCCATTTCCCAACCATAAAAGACATTAATTTTCTCTTTGAAATGATGATATCTAGAGATCTTTTTCTAAAGAAGCCCCACAGGTATCAAAATGCGTTTAAATAGTGTCACTTGTCTGCAAGGATTTCCCTCCTACGCTCTCGTTACCTGAGTGCAGGGGAAAACACCTTGATAGTAATAAAATATGAGAACTTTTTAGTTGTTGTTGGTGTAGTTACACAAATCTTTGAAGAAGTTGACGGTCTAGATAGGTTGCCCTCCTTTCCTTCCTCACTTCCTCTCCTCCCTCACTCCTTCGCTGTTCCAATTGAAAGACTGACATAATCTTAAATTCCGAAAATAACATTTTTAATTAAGCAATATGCCTTCAGAAAATTGGCGTGTATTTCTTCAAATCAGCCTCTAAGCATTTATTTAAGCCTCTATATTTAGACCTTAATTAAAGCAACGCTGCAGAATGCTGTTGAGAACAACTCTATTAAGAACCTCTGCATTGTCCATATTGCTTCTTTTTCTGTTTTTGTTCCCTTTTGAAGTAAATACGCACGCACGCGCACGCACACGCACACGCACACAAACACATATCTGGATGAAGTAATAACAGAAAGTAAAAGGGAGCCAATTGCCTCTACTGTATCTTATTTGTTCCAGAGAAGATGAGCAATCAAAACAAAATTAAATGAACGGGAAGAAAGGAGGGAAACAATGCGGCAGCCAAAAAAAAGTGTTGATAAGTTGAATTTTAAGTGCTCTGAAGAGGATAAGCAAGTAGGTCAGTCAAGAGAGGAGGAGAAAGAGGAGGAGGAGAGGAGAGAATGGGTGGAGAGGAGAGAAACAGGATGGGGAATTGATAAATAGATCATTGTATGCGAGAAGCTACTCTGCCTCTTCTCTCAGTCTTTCCCACAGATCCAGCATCCCCCCTCCCTGCACCCCCCTGATACCACATAAACAGAATTTCCAACTCATCTGTTTACTGTAAATGAGCCTAAATAAGGCCTCGACGCAGCAGATTCATACAAACACTACAGATCCACAATCGCACACTGAACATTTGTACTGTATAACATCCGTTTCTGATGTACGCCTTGTTTATCTTGTCTTCTTGTTGGTAGGCGTCCGCTGCAAATGAGCTTCTGTGCGTGTTTACCGGAGGTTTTGACAGGACTCCTCGCTAAACTCTCAACAGCAAAACATACAGCACAGCATCCTGTAGCCCACAGAAGCTCCTTTGACGTACAGTATTGTATCTGTAACAGAGGAAAGAGGCCGGGTGTACCGCTGGTAGGACTGCGTAGCACCTGAGTCAGGTCAAACACAGCTGAGAGATTTGCACGCTCATCATCCTCAATCGTTCTCTGAATGAGGATGTCAAACTATAAGACTGCTTTCTGGTTACAACCCACCACTTTGGAGCCCCACTTTGTCATTAAATATAAAGAAACTACTGTTATTGACGGCCACAGTCACAGGAAACTTGGAAAAACAGGGCAACGGCAGCTTGTTAGCAGCATGCTACCCTAACGCTACCAGTCTTCGCTAGCGGGAAGTACTAACTCGTTGAGGTTTCTTCATGGGGAGTACTAGCTTGGTGAGTTTTCTCAGCAAATGAATTAAAGTATATCTTGTGTTTCACTGGACGAGCCATGTACTGAGTGTTAATGTGGAACCACTGTTGATAGCCGCGCTAACAACAGCTAGCATGCCTGGCTTCTCACTGTGCTAGCTTGACCTGGGTTGGCCCGTTGCTCAGAAAAGCCAAACGCCGAGTTCATGTCACTGTAAAAAAAACAAACAAACAAGTTGAGGCTGCCAGGGGTTTGAATGTGTCGGTCAAACATGAGATGCTGTCAAAGATGTGAGGTCCTGTTAGCAGGGAAGGCTAACTTAGCACTCGCTAGCAGCTGTCACCAGTCAGCAGCCACAACAATTTAGTGTGAATCCAGCATATTGGAGGCTTTAACTACATGTAACAACCTCAGATACAACTTTTTAACTCTGGCATTATGAAAGATGCTTGAACTGTACGTAATCATCCTCAAGTACTGCCGCTGTACGTGGTTTGCCAGTTGCACAGGGGCAAACAGGACAGAGCTCCAGAGGGTCACCAAAATGGCTAAGAAGGTCATTGGGTGCCCTCTACCCACACTGGAGCACCTTGACGGCTCCTACTGCCTCAGGGGAGCCAACACCATCCTGAAAGACTCTTCCCATCCAGGACACTCATTGTTTGAGCCACTGCCGTCAGGCAAACTGTGCAGGGCCATTAAAACTAGGACAAACAGACTGAGAAACAGTTTCTTCCCAACGGCTGTCAGAGCCATAAATGCTTCCTCTACGAAATAAGTGCAATATATCTATGTCATGCAACTGTCAGTACCTCTGTGAAATATGCACTGTCAATGCAATACACACGGCCTTTGCACTCACCTCTCTACCCGTGTAAACCATGCTTACTTATATGCTGTTCCCTAGACTTCGTAAGTCTGCATATTCTACATTGTTCTGCATTTTGTTTTTTTTATATTGTTTTTTTTATATCTATATATTTTTCTCTGCACTGCAAAGCCTGGACCTCTCCTTTTCGTCGCACTCGTTACAATGACAATAAAGTGCATCTGAGTCTGAATCTGTGGTACAGCAGCACGGCATGATTGCTCTCATCATTTCTGGAGGAAAATACACGCAGATTCCTGTTGGAATAAGGGTGAACAAGCACCACTATTCCCTAGGCAAACTCAGGCGGGGAAACAGTGGCAAGTGTGAGTTCCACTGGGGCGATCAGCCAATTCGAAATTAGACGGACACACAGACAGCCAGTGATTTTACAGACTGGCAAATTTGTCACACCTTGAGAGGAAGCATTACACAGGTCGCGTAGTAGAGAAGGTGCAGGTCTTAAACTGAAGGAATTATTTAAGGTACAAAAACTGCGGACCAGTGGGTACCCTTTTGAAAGTCAATTGTGTACCCTGCAGTTCACTTTTCACCCTCCGTCAGGTAAAAGGTGCCTTTCTGCCCTCTCGAATACCAATATTGCAATTTGAGGCAACAAATATATGCGGGAACATTCTTCAAAAGTGTACCTGTAAGTACAGAAGTGTTCGTCTCGCGCCTCCATCTATTTTTTTTGTTTTTTTTTTAGTGTGTACCTTGAGGAATAATGCAGAAACATCTGCCAAACTTTTTCACATTTGCAGGCGTCCTTGAACACCAGCGCGCGTCTGAAAAGCCTCTGTGGTTGCTGCATGATTCATGGAGTACGATCACATTTTGTTTGATAAGACAAGGGCTTGAACGAGGCATAAGTGTTGCTTTGTTTTTGTTTTTTTTCCTCTTTATTCTGTAGATGTAGACCCTGCAAAGCTCAAAGGCAGCGGGAATAAGAAACCCTTCCATGAGCGTACGAGAGTCGCTCATCATCGTTAGGATTCACATGCCGCCTGCTCGACCTTCAGGTTCAGCGGTGCCTCTATTTTCAGCAGAGCTCCCCCGCCATATATAACTTCTAAAATTCTCATTTTGTTAATAGAAAGCATTTAAGCGCCACCTGTTCTCTCCCCCTTCATCCCTCTTTATGCCGCCATGCAGCGTCACGCCTGGGTGCGTTGTAGGTCCGGGGCTGCAGTGAATGACATCATCAGTATGTGTTTTAATAGGAAAACCTAATGAATATGAGCTGTAGCAGTGACCAGTGATATAAGAGTATAATCTCTCACGCATAGAGCAAATTTTGGATTTTTCAAAGCAGCTTTTCTTTTGTGTTCAGACAGGAGGAGTTCAGGGAGCCACCAGCTTTGTATTTATGTGTCCCCAAACTCATCAAAAACAGAAGCTCGGTTAGAGATTCTGCACCGCGCGTATGGAATAATTAGAACCGATGAGTGTGATGTCCCGAGGGGTTATAAAAGTGCATTTAAGTTTTGCTTTGTTATATTAGTCGGTCTTTTCAAACAACTGCTTAAGACTACAAATCAACTGATCTAATCATCACATCAAGAAAAAAAAAAAGTTTCCTCCTGTTGCCAAGTGCTCGCTCATGAGGGAATTATTGGGTCTCTGGACCAATCTAGACCCATTCTATATGTAAAGTGCCTGGAGATAACTACAATACATAAAATGGGTTTTGATGGTGGTTGGCGTAAGTTGCTGGGATTCTTTTTACGAGCAGGACAGGAGGGAGGAGGAGAGGGCTGCGCCGGACTGCTGAAGAGGTGAGGAGAGTATCAGATCGACGGTCGCGTTAACACCGTTCACACGTGAAATTTGTCACAGTTCCAATACAGGCCTTGTCACACAACAGAAGAAGAAGATGGGGTCAGTCAGCTCTAAAAAGGGAACAAAGCGCTGCCGACGTCGCCTGCAAACTCATATATGACCGCTTTATCAATGTCACGGCTCTTCTTTTCTCCTCGGGTTCTACTGCCGCAGCTGAATACAGTAACTAGGAAGTACTGCTGGGAACACTGCTGACAAACGCCGCGAAAAGTAGGACGGCCGTGGTGGAGGTGGTGGCAAACGCCAGCATCCCATTCAGTTCATGTGGAGTTTGTTTTTGTCAGCCTGCGCACACCTTCTTTGACGCATCCTACTCTGAAATAAAGATTTCCAGATTACAGCATAGCGCAATTATCAGTGGGACTGGAACAGTAGAGCGCCGCCGACGTGTCGGCGGCTCGGTAACGCACGTCATCAGACTTCTTTTAACTGAAGATTAGCTTGAGGGACTTCACGTTAAACAATCTTGTTAGTCACTGCATTAAACATTGAGTTGCGGAGTTGTTCCAGCTGGGATGCATGTAAGACACAACAAGCCAGCTGACCCTTTTTGTTATTCAGCTGCTTATTAAAAGGCCAATTTCAATCTAAGACTCCACCTGTTACTCTTTGATCATTTCATCCTGAACTCATAAACACGCAACACGCCTCTCGCTTAGCCAGAACAGAGAGCCAGAGCTTCATTCCCCAAAGTGTTTATCGTCTTGTTCTTGGTTTCTCATGCTGATCTCTGCTCACATCTCTCCTGGATCTGTCGATTCCCATTATCTTACTGATTTTTCACAGTTTGTTTCCTCACATAAAACAGCAGGCGTTAATTTAGCCGGCGCTGCTCTGAAAGCACAAGAAGCTAAGACACCAAAACAATACCAATCAATATAGGAGCTGTGATATTAATGCTGGGGATTTACATTTCTGTCCGCTGGGTCCGTGTCGCTGTTGAAGTGAGGTTTCACTGTCGCATAGAGCCACCCGGAAAGAACTGCAGGGGTTTTCAATCAATGGCAACGTCTTGATGATTACTTTGCATGCTGAGATGCTGAAATGTCGGCTCCGATTTGTGGCTGGCGCTTCATGCACATTCATATGCACATTTCTCAGGAAACTTTTTAAAGATAATGGTGGGTGTTAAAAGTGAGCCCCCAGAGTTACATCACATTTCATTGTCGAGCCATAAAAAAAAGCACAAACTCTCACACGAGCCTCTGGATGCTCTTCTTAGCTTGTGGCTGGTAATTATGGATATCAGTCATAAATGATATAACGCCCTAATAAACTTCCAAGAGAAGGAATATGGACGCCGGAGAGATGGAAGACTAGGAACAAACCGGGTGAGTTTAGACATGCAGGTGGCGCACATTTATCGCAGCCAGGATACTGAGACATGCAATTTCACGGCATGTTTGTGTTCTCAAATCAGAAAGGAGCCTGACTGCATCACACTCCACAGCCTGAGTCATGGGCCTCTTCCCCACAGGAGACGTCTTGACATGTCAAAGTAGGAAAGTCACAAATAATAAAGTCAATAATGGTTGGAATTCCATTTCACCGCCTCAGTTTTAAGATTCTGGCTCCGTGCTTCGCCGCTGCAAGGATAATTACCTGCACTTAATGTTCCAAAATAATTCTGTTTTGTTTTTTTGTTTTTGTTTTTTTAACCAGAAAAAAAAAATACTCCAGCTAGTTGAAAAGACTGAGTGCCGAAACTAAAGTTCACTGCTGTTGTTTCTTTTCCGCCCAATTAGAGTATTACAGACGATAAGACTTTCCAGCATCATCTCTCCTAATGTGCATTCATTAAAGAAAAGTAAGTGATGTTAAGTGTTCCACCTGGAACCCACTGAAGACGTGCACAAAGAGTTCTGTCAGCATTTCTGAAGCAGCCACACTGGCTCCGTTTGCTCTGATAGACATTCAGTATTTAAGTGTTTCAGAAACACAAAGGCAAGCAGCCATGAGCTGTGCAGCGTGGAACACACCCCAGCCTTTACAGCCTGAGCTAATTTGCAATGCCCCAGCCTCTAAAAATACACAAAACTCAAAAGCAGATGGTTCCAAGTACTGATACCATAAATACGAGTATTACAAGTAAGAATGCAAAACTCAGACGTTCTGTCCAGGGGGAAAGCTTCCAGCACACCTCCATAGGCGGCCTATCTACCAGAAAGGCAGCATTAAAGCGCAAAACCAGGAGCAGCAGGTCGTTAATGACTGCGAGACTGGTCGCTCTTCAAAATCTGTTTCAGTTTGACTTCTAGGAGATCCCAGTCAGGATCCAGTCCACACCTGCAAAATATTCCATTAATCCCAGGAACTGAAACGGCTGTTTGCACTGTTGTATGTAAAACCTTTCAATGTCTGACTGCTTCTGTCCTGGAGTTCTAATAGAACTGGTAACACATGTCCTTACAATGAAAAACAAAAAAAAAAAAAGGTGTTTTGTCCCGTTTTTTTTTTTCTCCCAAAAATGAGTTATAAAAAAATAGTATTTACTTGTATTTTTAAAGTGTAAACTTTGCAGGCTGGGCTCGAGAAGGAATAAGAAGTAAAATGTCAACAACCATCTGCAATTTATGCTTTTTTTTTTTTTTTCCCCTCAAAAATCTCCCTAAAATGTTAATGTTTCGTTAAGTGCGCCAATAGAGGACCGGCCAAAGACCGCGAAAGACTGAGAAATCTGCTTCCACCAGGCAGATGGCGAGCCGTCACCCCGCTGATATCTGGCTAGTTTGGTGCAAGTGTTCTGTTTCCTGGATGAGATTCCTCTCTTAACAGTCTTTCCAGTTCATTTCTTCTGACTGCACTGCAAAATCCTGGAATTTGACTATTAAAATCATAAGCCAGTAAGTAATAACCTGCTGGGTTTAATCAGCCGCCGCCACACAGCACTTTCATATCCAGACTGTGGAGGTCAAAAAGTGATTACAAGTGTTGGTTGTTGAAAACGGGTGGGAAACATCCAATTAAGATAATTCATCTGACATCAATGGGTCATTAGAACACCACTATGTCATCTATATGGTGTCCATCTGTCCCATTCTTGTGACGGCTGCGGTACGTTCTAAAATTTAGCCGACGTGCTTGTCCAAAAGGACTCCGAGAAGCACGTTTCGTCAGGAGTGGAAGCCAGCTGTTCATCGTGTTCACGGCGTTTAATACCTCGGAGAGGAAGGAGTTGCGACGTAGAGAGGGAGGAAACGGAGGAACTGATGAGGCGTTTGAGAAGGTTCCAGGTGGGAGTCTGAGCCGGTGTGGCTTTGGTCTCGGCATAAAGCTGGGCAGTAACTGACATTCCGACAGAATCTGGCAACTCGTTCCCTCACTGCAGCGCCAGAAATGAGAAAAGTTGCTAAGTGGGGGGGGGGGGGGGGGTACGCAAAAGGTTTGGCAAAGATGTAGGAATTTAATTCGTGGAGAGATGAGAAGCCATTTAAGAGATTGGTAGAGAGGAATAACATTCAGGCTTGTGGTTTGGCTGAAGATCAGTGGCAGAAGCAGGAAGCCTGGCGGAAAGGACGTCACAGTGGGTAGGATGGGTGGCGACCGGGACCAGAGCCTGGGTGGCCCCCTTAGAGAGCTCTCTCTCCGAAGACTGTGGAATCTCCCATTTGCCTCAAACGTCCATGAGGTCATGAGGTCACATTGTGATCTCATAAAACACCCCCCCCCCCCCAACTAAAGAATATATACACTGACGACACCAAAATGTTGTACACTTCAAACAGGATGAAATAATCATAATTTTATGGCATTTTATACACTAAAGGTCAAAGTCATCTTCAGTATAATATTCTGCAAAAACAATTTTCTGCCCATTATTCAACATCATAAGTCAGCTATTAAAATACCCTCAGAGTCTTTTACTGCATATATAAGGACTCTGAGGCCTGAGGCAGTAATTGTACTTGTTATATGTGCTCTTATCTCTTATACTCCAAACAGGTTACGCACGTCGTCCGCCGTCTAAGGTTGGCGATGACAGCGTTTTCACATCCTCTCTGCAACATTTCCACACTGTAGTCACTGGATGGAAATATTTAGAGGCTGTGTGGGAGTTGGTGTAGCTGCAGTCAGAGTCACAAACCTCCGACAAGCAGAACTTTCAGCCCCTGGAACCGTGCGCTTTGCGCTCCGCCCCAAATTCTTATGGCTTCTTCCTTGACCCGTGCTGCCGGATATCCCTCCACCGTGAAAATCACCGATTTTGTGTCATCCTGCTCACACAAACGCCACTGAGATATTGACCTGCTTTGCAAAGGTAATAATTAGTATCACGGATCTCAACGTGCTCTAAAGCGGCGTCCACGGCCCGCTGAGCCTTCCAGCCTGCATGTTAGGCATCACAATCCCAGACACAAGAAATCTTTGGTGCTCAGTTTGCTCACTGAATTGCTACAAATGTCATGGCAACCAGGGAGTGCAGCACATATCCCATCTTCCTCTGCATCAATGCTCCATTTACCTTGTGTGAAAGTGCTTCAAACGTGTTCTTTTTTTTCTTTTCTTTTCCTTTTTTTGTTGTGGAGCTTCTCAGTAGAGACAGTGGATTGTACAGATGATGGAAGAAGACGGCGAGCTCGAGGAGATCAGGATGGAATATGGCCGTGTTCTGTGCAGGCCTTTTGAGCGTGATTACCAGTGTAAAGAGGGCTTTAATTTAAGCCCTCAGCAAAAGAATTATACAGCATGCGGATTTTTTTTTTTTTTTTTTTTTTTGTGCAGCCCACATAGTCGACTAATGAGTCTGAATTTGCTTCGTTTCTCATCAGAACGTGCGGCCTCTCACCTGTGAGCGTACGCCCGCCTGCTCGCTGCCTTCACAGGAAGACATTTACAGATGTCCTCTGGATATGTAGATCAGAGCGATGCGGTTTGCTGTCATCAGCTTTCAGATGAGATTTTTCAGTGACCCGGAGAGGACCAGTGAGTCTCAGCAGTGACTGAAACGATGTCAGACTAGCTTGTTTTCATTAGTATTCCACAGCAGCATGGCTGGAGTGGTCATGTGACCATTTACACCTTTTAAAAAAGGGGCAAATCTGACTCCCACTTATGTAAATGGTCCTTTAACAATGACATTTTCCTGGGATGAAGCACTTTTCATTACCGCCTTCTATTTAGAATTCATAAAGTGGACATGCACATTAGCAAGGCTGCCCATCCACCAACCATCACTGCGCCAAGCTAACTACCGTTGCCGTGTCTCTGGGTGTCGGCTAGCGCACACAGAGAGGAGGTGTCTGTCCTCCTGTCTGGCTCTGGGACTGCATTTCACATGAATTTGTCATGTTCCTTTTCATGCCGTGAACGAGGCATGTGACCACAAGTGAGGTTTTATATGATGAATACTGAATTCTGTACAAGCCTCTGAGTTCAAGATTTGAAAATGTGTTTTGAAGGAGGGAAAAAGACGGGTTTTGATTTTAAAGAGCTCAGTGATTTTCAACGTATCACACAGGGACGTAGGATTAGAGCTGAGAAAATGCTTTTTCTGTTTCTCGCTGCGCCTTTAAGTAGGAATCAAAGTGTTAGGAGCTCCCCGGCGGCCCTGGAGTTCCCACCACGGCCATCCCATGTTCAAGTCTGGATGAAGAGCCGTCGATCTGCTCTTGTCATGGCTTTAATCAAAACACAAAGGTGTGCAACTTGGAAAAATGACCTTCTTCTTATAATTTACTTCAGGACGGACATGAAAATACACAGCCTCATGACTCAGCTTTATGTGGTAACACATCCGCCATACCCATCAAACATGTACGCACACGTTCCTGCTGGATTACTGGGCAGCAGTTTATCTACCGAGTGGCAGGACGAAGAATAAAGTGATGCTGCGGAGAAAAATATCCTAGCAAATGAGATCCTAGGAACGACGTGACAGTCTGACGATCAAAGCAGGCTTCGAGGGTCAGGGTCCATCTGGACCCTGAGCACCGAAGTGACACACACCTGCTGCAACCGTTGAGAGCGCTGCCATTTTTAGAGTGAAAATTATTATTCATGCAAGCACATGCATGTGAGGTATAGTGCTGGACGAGACGTCCATAAATGGACCGGGCCATCATCCATTAGTTCCTGCTAGGAGAGCATAATCCATGGTGACTTGCCCACCAACCAGATTACAGTGTAGGAACGCGGTAAACGACCACAACCACCAGTGACTTTTTTAATGTAGCTACATCTTCAACACAACGTATGAAATTATGGAACAAGATAAACCCTGTTCACACCGTTAAAACTCGTCGCCGCTCATCATGGAAAAGTTGCCCAGCCTGAGGAAGTTGAGAACAGCTCATGCAAATGTCCTCTGATGCATCAACGCCGTCCATCCACCTTTTTTTTTAATTCCCGCCGGAATGGAGGCCTTGATTATTCAATTGTTTATCATGTTAACAAGCTGCCAGGACCTCATTTCAACAAAAATGATGCATGTGATTTAACCACACCAGTATAATGGCGGAGGTGGATAATAACTGCAGAGCTGAAGCTGAGAATGGAAATGACATACTGGATGCGACCACAATTACAAGTTCAACATGATGCGAGAGAAAGAGGGAGAGAAAGAGAAAAAGGGGGAGAGAGACAGAGAGAGACTCGTCATGCACAACAACACTCCCGCATTTATGATGTTTACAGCGTGCTTTCTGGTTCAGTTCTGCTTTTACACTGTCAAAAGATCCAGAGAACAGTTCCCAGCCTGTGTTGAGAGCAGCTCGGAGGACTTCCTGATGGTCTGTTTGCAACAGCAACACGAGACTTGGAGGCCAGGTTCCACCTCGTGGAGGCTTTGAGTGATGTCAGATTCAACGTGTTCCTCCCAACAAAAACGTTATGAACATGGCCTCAGTGAGTGAATGAGTCAGGAAAAATATAAATTGTTAAAAAAAATTGGAGTGTTTTAAAATAATGAGGTGCTGAATTATTGAGGAGACTTTAACGTATTTAGTGTTTCTGTGTGTGTGTGTGTGTGTGTGTGTGTGTGTGTGTGCGCGTGTGTCCACTGATAACTGCGGCACATGTTAAGATTTTAAGCTCATTTCCTTTTTAGACACACGTACATAAACACACACACACACACACACACACACACACACACACACACATACTGTTGTACCTCCATTGGCTCCATTTCAAACATTTAAATAATTCAGTGATTCATCTTATAAATATGCATGGTCGATTTGTAAAAAGTGTGTGTGTGTGTGTGTGTGTGTGTGTGTGTGTGTGTGTGTGTGTGTGTGTGTGTGGCTGTGAAAGAGGGACCAACAATTTTTAGTAACTTTTTCTAAACATTGAGGCAAATGAGGTAGTAAAGCCTGCTGCTATTTCTGTGCCAACACACACACACACACACACACACACACACACACACACACACACACACACACACACACACACACACACACCTAATATCTCTCTCCCAAAAGCTAAAAACAGCTGAATCAGGTTTGGTCCCTCACCCTCCTTAGTACGACACTATTATGGGTCAAAAGGTCAAGGCCTAACAGGACGCTGTGGCCGTGTGTGTTCATGTGATTATGATCTGTATGTGTGTGTGTGTAAACAGTTCCAGCCAGCAGTGTCTCCTTCAGCTCATTAAACCGCGGCTGCACTCATCACCATTACATGTTGGATATAGCAGGTCATGCCGTTTGTTAACCCATTAATGGCCGACAGTGTTTATCTACTGCGTCTACTGTCCCTAAGGTCTCAGTCAAGCGTCCCCCAGAGGGGCTAAAACCAGGGCTGTCCAACTTTCATCGTCAGAGTCCAGATTGTTACTTAATCAATGCAAAAAGCACACATTGTTGATGAAATATCTTCCATTTGAACTAATTATCCCGCATTAACTGTGCGTGCGTGGATCATCGTGACCAGCGTCTGTTAGAATGTACCCAAAACTTGGTTGTGCTTATTGCTGTTTTTGAGATGTAGACATTTTCTTATCCTGCTATCCTGGGTCTTTAGGAACATGAGATTACCGTTTGTTTTGGGTTTTTTTTTCCCCCCTTAAATTGTGGAAGTCGCTCCAGAACGAGCAATACGAATTTGATTTGACTGGGATTTTCGGGATCAAACCATGAACTGATTCATTAGATTGCAAACTAATCGGACGTGACTGATTATTGTTTACGGAAGTCAGATATGTGAGGGCGCAAAATTAAATTTAGTTTAGGATGTTTTCAGTTTCGAGTGCTCCAAATTAAAAGTCTCATGTCCACACCGTTCTTCAGTGTTTCACAGGACCTTTACTTTGTCTCGGTTTTATATAAAAAGGAACAATTTAGCTTCTTTCTTGAGCTCCTCCAAGCCATCAAACTGCCGCTAATCTAGATGCATGTAGCGGCGCTGCTGTCATTACTCCATGGTGATACAATGTTACAGCTACACTTTTTGGATTTCTGCCAAACATTGAGGCAATTTATTCCGTCAGATTTGCTTATTCGCTGCTGCCTCTGCCAGTTCATCGCTACACAGCACATTAGAAATATCTAGAGCGGGATTTACAACCTCCTGTGTGGGGGAAAATGTTGTTTATGAACCTCTTTCCCACAGTGCAGCGAACATTTTCTGCAGTAATGATGATCCACTATCATTAAGGTCTCTCATAATAATGATACAGGTATACAGCTGCCAAGCAGACACCTCAGGAATCCTCCACCAGCCGCACTGATGATGTAGTTTTACCAACCATGTGAAATGATCTGTTTGTGTATGAAAACACAAAGATAACACGGTGTATAAAAAGCTGAAATCGCACACGCGGCATTTAGCCGCTCACACGGCCGATTCCCGTGTACTGCCGGTTTGTGGAGCTTTTGGTTCGGTACTTTGGTTGTTTCCTTTTTCTGCACCCAGGGGTCTCCATGGGTGACAACACCTAGTCTGTCATCACAGTGAGAGTGAATTTAGCTGGTCTACCTTAGAGCTCGGTCCTGAGTTAATGAGACAGCTTGAGCCGTTAGCTGCAAGGCTAACTCCCTCCACTTCAAGTGACAGGCAGGAACGTGGGCCCTGAAGGGCTTTTATTCAATTATTACTTATTGATTCGCAGCTTCATATCAGAGGGGAGCTGTACCTCTGCGGTCCTCGTGCTTATCGTCTCAAACACACACGCTCTATATTCCTCTTGAGCGCAGACTCGCTAATGCAGGCGAAGCTCTGGGTCAGGGTCTCAGTTCCCCAGTGCACAAGCCTCCTGTTGCTGCTCCTGACCCTGCTGCCACCCTCCTGCATGCTGTATCTCCAGTAGCTCAGGGACACAATTCAGCCATCCACTTGGTGCTGGAGTTGTGGGTCTTGTGACACCAGGACGCCATGACAACACAGCAGCACCTCCACTTCCGCTCAGACGGGCCACGCCCTTAATTATGAATCGTTTTAAGCCTTAATGCTGAGAATAAAAGTGAAAATTAACAATAAAGAGCGAAGCTATGTTTGCTATTACGCTACACACGGTAACGTGGCCATTTTAACATGGGAGTCTCTGGGACTGACTGACTTTGGGCTACAGCCTCAAGTGGCCAGTAGAGGAACTGCAGGTTTTTTTTGTTGTTGTTTTTTTGTATTTCAACACTGGCTTCACCATGAAGCCCCTGGAATTTCACCTGACAGTGCCAGACAGTTTGTAACACAGAACCATCTGGGAAGTACAGAATGGAAAAGGGCTTTCAGGAAATATTTGGCAGGTGATTGGATGAACCATCTGTCTATCATCTTGCATCACAAGTTAGAAGCAGAAGTGCTCTCGAGATTGATGATACTGATGCTACAGCTGCATCTACGCTAACCTCCTCTGGAGCCGCCTTTGTTTTTGTCAAAGAGCACGCTTGCCGTCATCACGCCTTAAAACCACTTTTGGTGCAGATACAAGTACATAACCTGACACATAACCAGCTGCTTCAAGAGGTACAAGACACACATTGGCATACATGTACACACTATTTCATACACACTCACAAAATCCATCCCCATGCATGCAAACACAGATGCAGGATCAAGGACACGGATGTCAATCAATTATTAGTCTCATCTTCAGTCGACTCGACTGTCAGTGTCAGTGCAGCTGTCAACCGACACACACAGCCAAATGTAACTGTGTGTGTCGGTTTGTGTTAATGTGTGTGTGTGTGTGTGAGACGCAGGTTATTAGTGGGCTATTCTGAACACCTGCACCTCATACGCTCCGAGGATCTTCCTCCCTCACACCCACACACATTGAAACACACATACTTGCACCATGCCTTTTGATTGACAGACCATATTTTTGTCATCCAGCGACACAGGCTGAGACACTGGGGTGTAAAAAGATGTTCTCTCCCTCTCCCTCTCTCTCTCTCTCTCTCTCTCTCTCTCTCTCTCTCTCTCTCTCTCTCTCCACACATCCTCTCCTCACCCCTCACCCCTCACCCAGCCCACTCTCTTCTTATCTGTCTCTGTCCTTTCCTTTCAGCTGTGTGTGTGCGCGCTCGTGAGTGTGTGAACGCTCACATGGTGCAGCTCCCAGCCTTTCATTGAAATGTTATTTAGTCAACCAATTAGATGTAGGGAACAGCAGGTGAGCCCTGAGCTCCATCCAATCAATGACCTTAATCCTCCTTAATCAACCAATTAAGATTCTATTATCAGCACAAAATCACACACATACACAACCGCGGCGCAATTACAGATTTGGAGTTTCAGCCGATATCTTTTCAAAGCTCTTGTACCAAATTGGAACGAACCGTTTCATAGATGCTACAAAAACAAAGAGTTTAGGAATTCATGCATCAGAGGACTAATTGTTGGTTCATAGTGAAGTCCACAGGGTAGACTGGCTTTGTTTGTTCAACTCTTGTCGAATGAATGTAATTTGAGAGGATGAAATATTATTAACAGTAAAACTGGGCTCAGGGTGGTAAGACACACAGTGTCATAGCTTTTAATCCAATTCATTAGCATGAATATCCCTCCTTATGTTTTCCCTTCATCCCTTTTCATCCTCCCGTAAAATAAAAGTCAAAAGCGCCATAAATGTTTTAAATTATTGTGCATATGCATCCTCTGGAACCCCACAGAGTCTTATTTGCAATTTAAATCTTCGTGGCTTCTTCAAATTTCCTCCAAGGTCTCAGAGTTACAGTTGGGAGAACAGCCTCAAATGGAGGTCACACTCGATGACGGCGCGCGCGGCGCACGGTTTCTCCACAGCTTACTAGTACGAGCACGCACGCACAGATCAAACACGGCGGCGACGGGAGAGCTAGAGGTGCTTTTTTTTTTTTTTTTTTTTCCTCCTTTACAAAAAAACAAAAAAAGGCTCTCACACATCTGACAGGATTGTATGTTTTCTTTAGTAATCCACTAAAAATGTTATTGCCTGCGGGGATGTATCTTCTATAAAACAAAGCCCTCTTTTGGAAACACGTGGACATACATAATTGTGTGTTTGTGTGTATGTGTGTATGTGTGCGAGGCAGACATTCAGCAGCGGTGACATCCTCTTTGTATACCTCTTAGTGCCTTTCTTCATCTGTTCCTCCCTCACCCGCATTGCATTTCGGTGGCGACTGAGAACCCCACATTTATTCAGATTTATTTTAGTCCAGAGTATCTCAAACAAGCCAAGTAATTGTTTGCTCTAAGCAATAAAATGTGGGTGGGAGCGGTGAAAGAGATAGACAGGGAAAGAGAATGCGAGGCAGTGAAACAGAAGGCCCAGGGAAAAAAGGGGGGATAAGTACCTCAGATGCAGCAGATGAATAAAGTATTTGTTTTTAAAATATGTCAGTTATGTTGAGACAAAGGCGGCAGTCGGGGCAGCATCAGCATCCATGAGACGTGCAGACATGAAATTTCTATGCTCTACTGTAGCACGCCTGGTTATTATCGAGCCTTTATATGAAACACTTTTGTTGAATGTATCGGGAGTCTCTTTGCAAACACTCAACTCTCTGATATTCAAAGCACAAGCTGGAAATACAGTCCATAAACCAGGGAAGGAGCTGCGGAGGCCTGAGAGGGACATTTGGGGAGCGTCTAAGATCCACAACGGTTGTGTTTTCATAAACTCTACTTGTTCTCCTGATTTCTCCTGACTCTCCTGAGTTCTCCTGATCATGTATTTCTGACAGGATCAGGCTAACAGCACACCCCTAATACACAGGTGTGGCAGCGGCTGTGAGTCAATCATTTCAAAACACTGCTAATTGTGAACACGACCCGTGTTAGCCTGGTTCCACGCGGGAGTCAGGAAACGACACAACAAACCAGTACTAGGAGCACCAAGCTAACATTTGCGCCACAGCTTGCAGCGATTAGCTCGTTGATGTAGCGTCAGTAAAATTAGCTGCAGCTACAGCAGCCGTTAGTCTATCCCATCCAGTTTCTGTACCACTTATCCGTTAAGGTTTACGTGCGGGGGGTGGAGCCTATCCAAGTTGACATTGGGCGAGAGGCGGGGTTCACCAGTCCATCACAAGGCCACCAGGAGCATTTAGGGGCTCGGTGTCTTGCTCAAGGATACTTGGACATGGTCACCAGGGGGAAGTAAGGATCGAACCTGCAACCCTTGGGTTACCAAATGGCCTCTCTACCTCTGAGCCGTGCCGGCCCTACAGCAGCCAATTATGAGAATAAGATATCAATTCATGGATGAAGATGTGTTGAGTGTCCTTAAGTCCCACAATTGTGTTACACTGCACTGTGGGAGCTGCGAGTGTGTGTGTGTGTGTGTGTGTGTGTGTGTGTGTGTGTGTGTGTGTGTGTGCATGCGTGCGTGCACCCGCTTGCCATTCATTGCACATGCAGGGTGGTGGAGTGGACAGAGGTGAATCAATATGACCTTCACCTCCATTGTAGACAGCAAGACGGAATGCAATTAATGAAAACACAACACGTGACAGAGAAAGAAGTGTTTAAAGGGTGTGATACCAGCGACAAGTTGCGGTGACCCAAACTACACAATGTAAATGAACAGCTCAAGATAATAAAGGCTTTAAAGTACTTTGGTTATGTAGCTGTTGGTGGAATTGTCATTTGTTAATGCTTTGATGACAACAGTTGAACTATCAAATCAACAGAGTGAATTTTGGAGGCAGGTTTTGTGCTCCGTGTGAAAGCTTCACACCAGCGTTTGTGACACGTGCCACATTCCAGCGGAGCACTAAAGCCTTTTAGCTGAATTCCAGCATTATCTGCTTGTCTCTGTGTTGCCATGGCGTTCTTGTGTTTGAACACATCCACTGAAGAATTTCTTTTCAGCGACAGCATACTGTAATGTAAGTCCATGGATTGTTCCATCACGCTTTATGTTGCGTCCAGCGTGTGAGTGTCAGTGTGAGCGCATGTGTGTGTGTGTCAGTGATGATATGTGTGTGTGTGTGTGTGTGCGAGCGCACTGCATTGCGTTTAACAGGATAGCACATGCTGAGACTGAGGAACGGTTCTTTACATCTGCTTTAATTGAACCGCACTCAAGCATAAATTAGTCCACCCTGCCAACTCTGCACTTTCTAGTACTCCAGTGTGGGTGTGTGAGTGTGTGTCTATTTTTATTCTTGGTTTGAACTGCGTTGGACTTTCAAACGTCCTCACTGACAACGACAATGGCAACCCCAATGTTGTGACTGTTGCTCTGTTACGGTACGAATCATTACCTCACTGAGGCAGATCTGCTCTCTCGCACCGTCGTCACGCGCTGGTTTTCACGCGTTTCTGCTCATGTGCTGGAAAGCAAAGATACTGGGTGACGAATCGATGCCCATTTTAAGCAATCGAACCAACAGTGGGATAATTACGCTGATTATGCGACACACCATCAAGGCTAAATAGTAAATCCAGAGGTCGTCAGAGTTAAATTAAGTTATTACTACACGCCTGCACGCGAACAACATAAAAATGAACAGTCTACAAGTTTAAATACACAAAAAATAAAGGGCCTTTTTATCCTTGATGGGTGACAAAGTATTTTTTTATATCATGATGTTTTCATTTCTATGATTTGTAGATGCGATGGCCTCATCGCGCGTTCCACCTCATATCTTCATCTGCAGGCGCCTGTTAAAAAAGACTACTGCAGAGAATTAGAAGCTATTTCTGTGTGTTCTTACCTGCACTCATCAAGGCCAGCAGCACTGAAAACTGATTCTGACCTTTGGGCAAACAATTTCAATGTTACCCTTGAGACAAGACAAAATTCTTCCAAATAAAATTTTGTTCTAAGCGTATTATTGCAAGAACAACTCTTTTTTTTTTTTTTTGTGTTCACTTTCGTCTTTCATGGTAGTTTTTTTTAGCTATTTTGAGCACAGGCTAATTCTGTTTAGCTCATAATCGTGGCCTCCATTTTCACTCTTCATACAAATCTGCCAAAACATAGACACGTTTGTTGTGTTTTCTCTCATTTTTGACGTCAAAAACAACAAACTTAGCCTCCTGGCTTTTAGGATAAACGGATGTGGCGGATTCCAGCTGATGAGTGGTAACCCTATCAGGATGAATTCTTTGGTAGAAACTAAGCAGTTAGCATCAACTGCAGTTGCCAGCTGATCCAGACTGCTTCTCTGACGTGTGCAGTGTTCACAAAACCAACGGCGGCTTCTTGTAACCTCAGCTCACATTCCCGCATTTTTTTCTCATCATCTATGAGTTTAAGTCCCGGCTCTCATGCGTCGTGTGAACTCATTTGGACACAGCTCGAATGTAAGAGACGTTCTTTTACGGCACACGAGAACGTGAAGCGCCCTTGCGGCTTTGAGGGGTGGCCAACGGTTCATCATTGATGACACTGGACGCTGGCCGACCGGCAGGTGCAGTTTGCTCCGTCTGAGATATCATCAGCGACAGATAACGGACATTAAAAGGCGCTGATAAACTCCAGAACGTTGTTTTGGTGTGATATTTCCCCCTCGGGGCATTCATCCTTTGTGACAGTGACGCTAGCAAAAACTGACTTGACCGCAATGCTGCATACCACAGGAGACCTGTCTGGCATCCCAAAATAGTCCAACCCTCACAACATGTAAGCGATATCCTGATTTCTTCAATCCAATCACTCTCACACTTCATCAGTCCGCCGCACTGAGAAAGACCCACTTCCCTTCCTCTCATGGTCACAATCAGAGCTCCTTTTGTCACCCCCCTTTCTCTCCCCCCACCCTCCCCTCCCTGTATTTTTTTGTCCCCCCTTCATCCATCTCCTTTTCACCACTATAGTAACCCCAAGGTAAGAGGAAAGGGGGCTCACTTCAATCAAGCCACCTGTACTCAAAGCCAAACTTTCTCCTCTGCCTCTCCTCCTGGTTTCACCGCCTTCCTCTGTTTAGTTCTCCCCATGAAATAAGACATGAAAATCCCTCAGATGGGCCTTGAGTTTGAAGGTGGAAGGGCTCTTCTGTGGGGGAGGGAAGGAGGGAGGGAGGGGGAGCAGGAAGGAGAGGAAGACTGGAATGGAGAGGGTGAACATAACAGGAGAGGCAAGGAAGGGAGGGAGAGATGGAAGAGAGGAGATCGGTTCAAAACAGAAAATGCGTTTGAGTGCAGAGTCGGTTGAAGTGCTCTTGTGGCGGTTCTCTCAGTCACACTTAAGTCCAGTGTGGGTGGTGGATGGGGCATGCAGGAGTGTGTCAGCACTCAGATGATGGAGACAACTGGTGATCAGAGGCTATCAGGGCATCAGTTTCCTGTTCCCTGCTATGAAACTCAGACACTTAACTGACTTCAGTGTGTGTGTGTGTGTGTGTGTGTGTGTGTGTGTGTGTGTGTGTGTGTGTGTGTGTGAAAGGGAGAGAGAGAGAGAGAGAGAGAGACTTTTTCCAAAGGTCAGATCATTACAAAGACAAAGAAATTAAAAAAGGTAACACACTGTGCATCACACTGTACACTTTGTGAAATCTTGATATTTAACCACCAATTACAGACATTCTCAGTCACAGAGCCGATAAGAGTTCCCTTTCAAACCAGAAAAACTCTCAGCGCAACGAGAAACGAGAGCCACTGGAGGTGAGAGGCTGCAGGGGGAGACAGCTGGTGCAGCTGGGGCAGAAAACAAAGACACATGAAGGGAAAGATAATACTCCAGCTAGTCAAAGTGATACTTTATCCGACGAGTACTCCCACTGATTGTTTTTGTTTTTTACCCCATTGCGTTAATTCTTGAGCATGCAGGAAGAGCCAGCCACATGTATGTAACTTGACGCTAACGGCAAAACTAGTGAAAAGGTTTCAGTTTACCCAGTCAAGCATCAGGTTCTCTATAATCCACATCTTTGGTCAGTAATCCTCATTATTTGAGCAAAGTACAAACTAACACTTCCGGTGCACAAAGCTGCCTGTCGGTAACAACCGACTGAACCACTGGTACCATTCAGTTTCTTCGTCTGTTCACTGGCATGCAGACGTTGTGTAACTACCTGAAGTTCAGAAGTCCCAAAACCTCAGTAGGCTGAGATCTGTAATGCGTGGAGCTGCAAGACTAGATGGCTCTGCCCAGGATTCATAATTAAACGCCAAGTTGAAGTGACAGCTTTTTCCTCGGGGGTAGTGGAGCCCCGGGACTTCACGCAGCAGCTGGTGGTCAGAGAAGATGACGAGCTTTTCAGAAAGCTTCTCGTGATTCCAGTTATCTCGTGTACAAGCTGGCGACCTAGCTTGCGGTATAAACCACCCTCGCCAATAAAACAACAGCTGTGTTCAAAATAAAAGAAGTTTATGTTTCGCCGGCGAGCAATCTCTTGGAACAAACTGAGAGAAGCAGTGGGACAGTGTTAGGGGACCTGACAACCTCTCATGGTGGGTGGCTGGGCAACCTTGAATCTTTCATGCACAAGCATTTGTGGGCCTAAACCTCAGCACAGCAGTGGCCTATCAAACATGACTGCAATAGGAGTCATTTTTGTGACTGTCACATGGCTTTTGGAAGGTCCTGCTGGCTGCTGTCCTGGAGATCCAGTCTACACTTGTTTGTCTTGTTCTGGAAAGGAATGACCGACTAATGCCACTTAGGTGTCGGGTCATGTTGCATTTGAAAGCCAGTGTCCAGCAATGGCTTGTGTTCGCTGAGAGACTTCTTGAGAGCTGCATGCAATCACCAGGGCCAAGTTCATGCTCAGTCAGTGCACTCTGCTCACATCGCTCGGTTTTAGATTCCAACATGTGTTGAGTGCAAGAATGTCAGAGTTTGCCGAGGAGCACGTTTGACGGAGTGAAAGTAACTGGCGGTGTTTCTCTCACTCACAGCTGTGGTCACGAGCTTTTACAGAACGCTGGAACGGCCATAAAAAGAGCTGTTGGGCTCTATATATAAGCTGTTCCCTCAACTTAGCTGCTTCATGTTTCTGAAGAAGTTCGGCTGCACCTTAGTTTTTGTTTCTCTTGCTAAACCCACACACAAAACTGTCTCCCTGGCCACTTCAGGGCTTGAGAGGTGAAGTCGAGGGAGAATCAACACTGAATGCAACACCTCACATCTGAAGCAAGATCGACTTGAGCTCATCACATCGCCAGGATCAGATTGTGCTGCTTTTCTATGACCGGAAGGAGACACCAGTGTTGGCAGGGAGAGTGGAGCTAAATGCTAATGCAAATGCTAAACGCTAATATGAAAAGACTCAGATCAGGACTGGCGCCAAAGGAACTTGCCATGTTGTTCCTGATATTTTGTAACACACACACACACACACACACACACACACACAAGCGATTGTGGCTCCAGTGGCATAGTTGGCCTCCACTGGGGCTTAAAGATGAATATTTTGGGACAGATATGTGTGCAGGCAGTGCTCGGGCCATATGGGGTGTTGAAACGTGCCCTCCACTCAGGTGTAGACTGTGTGTGTGTCTGTGGAACGGCACAGCGACTCTGTGTGTCGCACTGTTGCCTCACAGCAATGAGGTCCTGAGGTCTCGGGGCCCTGCCACGGCTGTCCTGGATGTGAGGGGTTTGCATGCTCTTTTGGAAATGAGTACCGGTACTCCTTCCAACGGCCCCGGACCGAGGCGCTGTGGGTAGAACCGCTACTGAACGCGGCTGCGCATCACTTATTGATGCATGAGAAATCTGAACAATGTCAAGAATTCATTCTTCAACACAAACGGCTTATAAAATCGAAAGGCGGATTACCGAGACGCAGCGCAGATTTGCTTGAAACCTCCAGTGGGTCGGTAACCACCGCGTCTAGCTGTTGGAAAGGTCGTTATAGAGCTGCAGGGATCGTTATCGCTGTTGACTGATGTGCTGATTAAAGAGAAAAGCAGCTGATCCTCACATCTGAAAGTATTTTGATAAACAATTGAGCAATCATAAATCTGTCACGAGGTTATCGCTTAGTCACGGTAAAATACTGGGTTAAACCTTTACTATCTGCTTCACCATGGGTTTTTTTTCGTTTTGTTTTTTTTTTTTTTTGCATAAAATGATTGGCAGCAATTATGAGTTGAAAAACAAAGAGTGAATTCAAATGATTAACTGTTCTCTTAATATCTTGCACTCGTTTTTATATTTTCTGTTTGGTTTTGCTGCCGTAATGAGAAACCGATTTCCCCCGTTACCGACGTTTTCTGCAAGTGTGCTTCAGAAATCTACTTTTTGTGGCCTTGCATGGAAATGTAAAATGTAAAAGCAGCTTCTCTGTCGTCGCCGGAGGAAATGAAACCTTGAAAATAAATGCAACCGTTTTCTGCATGCGTCCTGATGTTTGTTGGTTTCTTACAATCACTCTCGTCTGAGTCAAAGCAGGGTTGGAACAGACCGCTCACTGCATCCTCTGAAATATTATTATTTGGACAATATTTCACTGCAGAAGATGTACGTTGCATCATCTTCGGCCTGGAAAGGCCCACTTAAAAAAAGGAAGACAAAAAGACCGTTATAACTGCTAAAAGTGCGAGGATTGTTTCCTCCAATATCAAAAGACAGCTGGCAGGAAACTCAATCACAAGACAAGATGGCGGGGAGTCAACGGCAGCCTGCACGGACGCTCGCAGCATCAAGCAGCTTTTCCAGTGTCGGGGTCGGCCAGTTACAGTTTTAAACTTTGAAGACTTGGGCCTTACATCCAGTCGTGGAAGGAAGAGAGACACGGATAAAAGGGCCACATTAGAGAAAGAGTCTTCCTGTGCCACAGAGACATATTGAGACATTCAACTATGTAAATTCCACTGAAAACCAGGAAAATCGAGGTGTTCTTTAACTTCCGGCTGGTGGTGTATGCGAGGCAGTCTTCAATAATATCTTCATTCAAATAGTTTTCATGCCATTTAAATGTTATTCAAAAAGAAAATCAGCATGAAACCTTTTTACTGTGGAAATCTTATTTTCCATTTCTCTGAGAGCTTCTTTTACAGAGCTGAACATCAGAGAGACGTCACTGGACAATCTCTTTATTCTCAATTCTTGCTTTAGGGGACACAAGTCAGCTTTTACCTTCAAACTCAGTCGCTCTGAGGCAGTAATATTCCAGTGCTGATTCCCAGTTGCAGAACAATGACACTATCAAACCTGTAGCACTTACACCTCCAATATGGGTGCATGAATAACAGCAAAGTACTGCCTAGCTAACCATTAGTTAACAGTTGAACTAATCTCTTACAAACACCAGCCAACTTTGCGGGTTTTCTGCGAAGACGGTTGTGTAAGTTAAGGGTGAATTGTTACTTAAGGGATACATTTCAAAATAAGGGCCAGTAGCGAATGGCTAATTAAGTGATTCTTCTCCAGCTCTCTTAGAAATAACTAAATATTAACTAACCGTTACTGATACACCCCAGTTGTGAGGTGTTTCATCAAACCATGACTATAGCACAATCTTATTCCTATATTTCTCCCTTTTTTTTTCTTTTTTAAGAAGCCAAAATTAGCTGAAAAGCCCTGTCACAACTCATAATCCTAAGAAACTCACGGCAGGTCTGTCACGCGGCAACACGTCAGGCTAGACCTGATAAAAGCAACGTTTAGGAGAATGAAAACGCGACTCTTCAAACACGAGCAATGACTTTGTGGTGGCCTCGAGGCTCTGAGACCGCAGACACCGTGCAGCTTGAACGTGGTCCTCACACTGCTTCAAAATGGAGAGGCTCCAATCAAAATTCCACATCCATCCATCCATTTTGTATTCTGCTTATCCATCGAGGGTCGCGGGGGGTGGAGCTTATCCCATCTGACATTGGGTAAGAGGCAGGGTTCACCCTGGACAGGTTGCCAGCCTGTCCAGTCCAGGGTCATCAGGAGCAATTAGGGGCTCGGTATCTTGCTCAAGGACACTTGGACATGGTCACCAGGGGGAGTGAGGATCAAATCAGCGACCCTTCAGTGGCTGGATGGCCACTCCACCTCAGAGCGATGCCCCGCCCCCGTTCTAGATGTAACAAAAATAAGAAAAAACAATCTGATTCTCATTTTGCTCGCTTGCATCCTTTTGTCTGGTAACGCATTCTGTTTGATAACGCACTGAAGATAACGGTGGAATTCCATAGACACTCATTTGACTTTTGGATGGTGCGTTTTTGCGTCGGTTTCTCCTGTTTTCAGCGTTGACATACAAACGCTGTCAAAAGGTCGAAAATATTCAGTCTATAAATGGTGGCTTTGTTGCATGGATCTGGATGTAGATCCAACAAAAGCAACAAATATTTAATATCGGTGCAAACACAACATGTTATATTTGCTGCCAGTGAATCTGATCTACAGCAGCAGTTTCTTTTATTTTCACTTCTCAATAAATCGCAACTACAATATGTGCTCAGGGCTGTCGGGTGACATTGAAGAGAAGTTTTCTTGCAGGCTGCAGACAAAATAATAAATGTGAAAATGCAGATGTAACATACTGGGGTAAATTCAACCTTAAATATATTCCAATTGGCTTAAGAAATAATCCGTACAGAGAAGAATTTTATGAATATTTAAACCGTAGACAAAAGGAAAATCAATCACCCAGCAAGAACACAGGGAAATATTCCAGTCCTCATCCAGCCACTGTAACCTGGACCATATTTTGAAGAAATAAAGGACCCAATAAATATGATGAACTGCACTGATGTCTCAGCTCGCTGTAGATCAGGTTTCAGAATTCAAGCTTCCTTCTCTCAACTCTCACTATCAGAAGTCTCAGAGAGAGAGAGAGAGAGGAAAAAAAAAAAGAAATGAACGTCAAACTAGTTTTTCTTGCAGCCTCAATAGAACCCAGTGTGATGCAGCCACGGGCCATTTCTCTTCGTCTGTTAATGGTGTGGCTCTCACATTTCCTCGACCAAAAAAAAAAAAAGTCTCACTCATTGGATGCGTGCTCCTGTACAATCTCTCCGGAGGAAACTGTTAACTGAACCAAAAGTACAAGCGTATACGCAGGGAAGTAAATTACAGCGCTTTATCAGACAATAACTCTTGGAATTCACTTAACATCACCGCTTTAATGGCTGAAAATAACAATGCACCAGTCTCTGGGGTGATTTTTTTCTTTAATGTTGCTTGCCTTCTCTATTGTGCACAGAACCACTAAAACACTTCTGCCTAATGGGCTTCTGTCCTTCAGAGTTTGATGCAGCCAGTCCTACAGATCCGAGTACAGCGCAACACTCAAAGATGC
The DNA here is from genome assembly GCF_037954235.1 of Aulostomus chinensis. Taxonomy (NCBI): domain Eukaryota; kingdom Metazoa; phylum Chordata; class Actinopteri; order Syngnathiformes; family Aulostomidae; genus Aulostomus; species Aulostomus chinensis. The sequence goes on from NC_141327.1 coordinate 26,841,581, forward strand.
ACGCGCGTGATTCGTTAGGGTCGTCGTGAATTCTCACCAGGCTCAGAGGTCACAGCCTCGCTGATGTGGGCCTCCTCAGAGGTGCCGCTGCAGTGGCGATGACAACGTGAGGCGAAGACCGACAGAGTAATTTTTTCCTTAATCCTTTATAATACCAGGCTGGTCCCAGCAAGACATCAAACAACACGACAAAGACAACAGCGACTCTGGAAGTGCAATCCAACAGAAGAAGAAATGCAAAGGAAAAATCTGCTGAAGTATTTACAGTCGTTCTATTAATTTTACAGTCTGATGTTTCATTCTGGAGGCTAACCCAAGCAGATTGAGGCCTCTACAGTTTGAAATGTACCTCAAAGCTCCATAATACACAGCGTCTGACATATGGAGACAGTGAGGTGATGGATGAGGTACTGCAGCCAAATGTCATCTAAAACAGGTTGAAAAAAAAAAACAAACTTGCCTCAACCAGTCTTTTTCTGACTTTGAACAAGAAACGAGACTTGTTCCTGAACTGAAAATGTTGTTTCTTTTCCTCCAGGTTTGGTACATGAGGCTTAAATGAGTAGTGGTCATCAATTAAAAATCCTAAATTCATATATTTAAAGACATCCTCCCTGCCAATTCAATTTAGCACAAAGCTCCTAGAGTTTGATAAGAGCAGAAATTTGGTCTTAAGCAGAGTTTGTACTCTGTTAAAAGCATTTTGGAGGCGGTCAAAAACCATGTTGATGTTAGCTGCCCAAGACTGAATAACTATCACCCACATTAGAATAATGAAAAAGGAGTTTTGGATGTTTTTCCCAGACAATTTTTTCTTTAACAGTCGACAAAAGTGGGCTGAGAACAGAACCCTGAGGAACCCCCTTACAAGTGAGGACTTCAGAAATGAGACCATTAGTCTGTGTAGCCTGGGTTAATACAAAAAAAAAAAAAACCTGCATCATCAGAGGAACCAACAGCAAGATTTTAAATCTGAGTATTCATACACAAATCGTTCTCTGAAGGTTTTGCAGTAGCTGATGAGGATGCTGTCTCGTCACTGATTTTTGACCTTGCATACAACTGCAGTCGCCTTGCTACTTTCAGCAGCATAACCCTTGAATCCAAACTTCTGAAAATGTAAATATTTGCTCAAAAAGTCAAGTCCCTCGTCGTCCCTCTCAATTTGAACCTCGAGTCATCAACGCAAAGTCAAGTGTTTTATCACGCAAATTCACGCAAGTCTTCAAATATGTGAATCAAGTCCGACTCGAGATGAGTCATGTGACTCTTCCCCAGCCTCTGTAAACAAGATGAGGTCAAAAAAATTATACACTGCCGAACGATGTGAGCGGCCAGTTTGTCACAGCGTGCCTCTGAAGTCCTGGATATAAGGTTTTCAGCAGAGGTCCCAGCAAAAGCCTCTTTTTAAAGGATATAATTGTCACTGAAATTGTCCCTGCACAACACAAAACAGCAGCAATTTGTACTTATTCTCCCGGATATTCAGTTAAATGACAACCGCACTGTCCCTGCTGTGAATAACAGCCACATACTGGCAGCAACCAGCCCACCGCGGACAAACAACTTAGCTGCAATATGGCTTTGGGTCACTTTCCACCTGCAGCCAGAGCAACAGGACATAGACGGTGCTGTTGGACCTACAGATCACCCGCCAGGTAGAGGGCGAGCCTTTCCCCGCTGCTCTGTCGGTTCCAACTGTTCCCCACCTCTCATGCCATCGAATTGAGAGAAGCAGCAGCAGGACTGCAGGGTGGAGCTCACTGCCCACTGACTGCTGGGCCAGCCTGTTGGACACGGCTTCAGTAGAATCAGTGTTTTTCATTGGAAAGTCTGAAATGGGGGATGAAACATTTGAGTCCCAGAGGAGTCGGCAGGAGAGCTGAACCGATCCGTTCACGGCGAGACTTCTGGTGACTGGTGGGTCGTGTCCCTTTACTACCTCAACTTCACTCCAAGCAGAAAATCCGAAGAAATGTGAGGTTTTAACTCTACAAATTTGGACAATAAAGTGTACACACGTCCTTTGAGAACATAATGGACGCACTGAATGATTTTGAAAGAGCAGCATCTCATGGGGACCTCCAACACTTGACCGCCCCCCCATCAGTGGTCCACCTCCATCCCTAAGCTACATGCCAGCCTTGAGACCCTGAATTCAGAGAGGATTTTCAAACCGCAGTGGCGGAGGATGAGGAGGCCCTCATATATCACTCTTGAGAACCGCTTGGTTCTGAGAGTCTGAACAAGAGGTCATTCTTGGGAACCATCGTCATCTCAGCGTAAACACTCAGGATCTGCTGGCTGCTTTCGAATGCTCACCAGCCCCTTGGTGGGTGGTCGCGTACGACGGAGAATCAACCCTACAGACTTCACAAAAGCATCTCATATTCCTTTATCCACTGACGTCATCCTCCCGCAGGTAGTTTTCTTTGTGCTGGCCACAGTTTACGCCGAGGATGAATCCATCCCATGCGGCTGTGTTATTGTCCGGGTGGAAACAGGCATGGAAACCAGTTGTGGTGAGGAAAAACAAACAAACGAGTCAATAATCTGGATGAATATAGGAAATTATAACTATGGGAGGAAACCGGGAGCTGGCAAAGGAAATCTGGACTCTTCCAGAAAAATCAGGAGGTTTGGCAGGATTGAGCTTCCCAGCGACAAAGCTGAGCCTTGAATGACGAACACGGCACCAGGTGCAGACCACTTGATCTGTTTTAAAGCAACATAAAAGTCTGAACTTGTTTATTTGATACAATTTATTGTCAAGACATTCATCTGCCACCTCCTTGAACTTTCCAGAGGCCAGCAGAGGGTCGGAGTTCTGAGGCTAGGATTTTGACGCGCAGCGGCTCCGCCAGTGTGAGCTCTCCGGCAGCACCGTCTCTCTGCTCATTACCACAGAGGCAGACACAGCCTGGGGTGTGGGTGTGTGTCTGTGTGTCAGATGTTAGACTGTCAAGGACCACTGGTCTGATGAGTAATGCTGGTTTCACTTTGTGTGAGTGTGTTTCCTCTTATGAGTTTATGCACAACACACACACACACACACACACACACACACACACACACGAGTCCTCAGAGAGATAACAATGTAATATTCAGCTCCTGTACAGAGATGAGATCCAGAAACTAATAACATTCCCACCTCAAAGCCCCGCTGTGTTTATCATACTCTTCTTATGCTAACATTGCACGTCTTTGAGTCAAACAGTCTCCACCAAAATGTGTGTTGAGCTAAGAAGACAAAATGAGCCAAACAACATTTGATTTAATCAAGCTGCAGTGTGAAAATCTCAAGGGCAGTTTACAGTTATTTTGCAGTGAGCGCAAAAAAAAAAGCCAAAAGGAGCGGAGCACGTCTTCAAGCTCAGCGGTGAAACTCAGCGAGGAGGCAGATGACACTTTGATTTCATTCGGGTGGGGGGAGGGGAGGGGTGGCACATCTGCTAATGTTCTTTTACGAAATCCGAAAAGGAGAAAATCCACAGCGCAGTCTTTAATATGGCATGTGGACGAATCGGGGCAGAGCTGAGAATCTGAGAATCTGAGAATCCCTCCAGCGGCATCATTTAGGTCTGCTGTTAGGAGGCATGAGGGACAAGTAGTGCACAATGTGAGGAGTGGATGCCTGTTGACTTCCAGCCTGTGGCAATACATTAAATATGTAAAGTCATTTGGCCCAACATCACTCTAGAGTGCCAATACTGGAGCAGGAAGAGAGGAGGCTATAATAACTCTCTCCACCGCAGCAGTAAAGCTGTGGCTCCCAGGGCTGCAGGATGATTTGGGCCCTGCTGTGACCGCCCATACATTACTAAAGTGAGTGTGAAATGAAAGCCAATATGTAGACAAAAGACCGACAACACCTTCTTCACCAGAGTCGCGGAAAAATCGATCTCAAACTGGCTCACGGAGCGAAAAAACACCGAACCGATTCTTACTGGACTTTAAATTTGACTACAAAATAACCCCCCCCCCCCAAAATAATGCACGCGTAAGTGATTTTCTTTCCTCGTTATTTTTCTCTGCAATTGCAAAAAAAAAAAAAACCAAAACAAAACCTATCCTAACTAACACGTTCTCATCACCAGAAAAAAAAACACAAAAGCTTCTATTTTGTTTGATGTGTGGAAAAGAAAAGAAAAGAAAAAAAAAACCCACCACGCGGTGCAGGATGTTCTCTAAACGCCGAGGTACAGTGTGAGCTGAGAATTTCACCGTTCCTCCCTTTCCCGTCCCTGTTCTGTGAAATATATCGGCCCGAGCACTTGAATATGTAGCCGTCCCGAGTCTGTTGGTTGAAAAATGGCTTTCATCTGGGATTGGAGCTAAAGCAAATTACCCCTCTGGTGGTATAGATCACTTTTGAGAAGGTGGGGGGATACGGAGAGGGAGCGAGGGGGAGAGACGAGAGGGAGGTTGGAAGTGTGGAGGAGCAGTAAAAGACTGTATTCTGATAAGAGTTGGGAGGGCTTAGTCAAAGAGAATAAGACGGGGCATTAATGAGTGAATACAATTTCATCTTGTGGGCTTTCACCGGGATTCAAACAACGGCCGGGGTACGCGGCAAGAATCTGTACCGTGTAAATCTGCCGTCGTAGCACCTGAAAGGGCGAGCGCTTCGGCGACAGAACCGGGAGTTGACGTTTCCAGCAAACAAGTGCACAAAGTAAGTTCGCTTCTGACAACCGAGTGATTCGCATCTCTCTCTCTTTTTTGTCATTTTTCACAACCTTGGGGGACGTGGATTATAAAAAGTTGAAGTAAGACGCGCTAAGATGAAAAGCCCAGGCACAGAACTTCGCCACAGAAAATTTCAGACATCCATTTTTAATCTGATTCGCTAAACAAGACAGGGGACAAGTAAGAGTTAGAAGGTTCCAGAGAGCGAATCAGAGGGGAGAGGGAAAGATGGGATTCAGCAGAAAAGGAGAGAAACGAGGCAAGAAAGAAAACAGGGGAGGAGAAGGACTTGCCTTATTAGGGGCGAAAAGAGAGCGAGTGGAAAGGAGGAGTGATAGCCGACGCTGCCCTTGAGGCACATGTGTATTGTCTTGTGCCCACAACGTAACACACAATTATCTAAAAACAAAACTGACTGGAAGCGTTTTTGTCTCATCCTGCACATCACACAGTCACGGGTGTTAACTCAGTCCTTACACACACACACACACACACACACACACACACACACACACACACACACACACACACACCAAGTGCATCTATTAGGCCACAGCAATGACAATGAGTGAGGCGGCCGCAGGGCAAACTGGATGATATAGGAACGTTTGACAAATGGCTCCGTAGACGCAGGTGTCAGGACGACATCCAACTTCCTCTTCATCATCGCCGCTGACCTCCCTTATCCTCTTTTATCAGTCGCCACTTCCTTCGCTGTATCTCGGCTATCACTTTAGAATGGCGCGGCTCAGAAACCGCGGCTTGAAATTCAGATGCGGCGATGGGAGATTAGATTCGGAGGTGAGATTAAAGCACGAGATCACGTCGAGAAGTATTTCTGAATTAACAAGGAGAGGAACGGGACATTTTCCAAAGAGCCGGAGACGTGAGATTAAAGAAATGACATGAGAAGTTAGATCCAACTTTAAAAAATAAAGACAGCACGATAGACTTGTGATGGAAATGCAATGAGTGGAATGAAAATAAAGGAACATGCCAACTTTAGGAAGAGCGTTAACAATGTTTCAGGAGTTTGAGCACTACTTTGCATAAAGATGAAGCCTAACTTGTGTTTCGTGAAGTTACTGGAGAAGTCCTCTGAAGAACAAGCCCGGACCGTAATCTGGAGCTGTCACGTGTTCCGTTACCTCGACACATTTAAGCCGGCAGGCTGCACTTTAGCAAGGGAGGAGGGAAGACAGGATTTGAGGAGGTGGACAACAATTTAGCATCGCCGCTAGTTAGTAGTTAGCTACTGGTTAGCTAGCGAATGTGTCTTAGCTTCATAAACACATACCCATGCCATGATCATCTGAAGTCTGATCCAAGGGTAGATGGCATGTTGGAATTGGCACATCTCGTTGTTTGTTTGTTTTTTTAATTTTATTTTATTCTACAGGAAAACTAAAACAATTTTAATATAAAAGTACAATTAAATCATTGGTCTTTTCTTTTTTAAACGTAATGAATAAGGGAGCATGAAGATCAAGGGTGTGACGTAACAATGGGGCAAAATATCAGTACTGTAAAATATCACATATTCTTCAAGTGTACATATACAGTATATATATATATATATATATATACTGTATAGGATACTTTACAGCACCAATACACTGGCACCAAATCACAGTATTTCCATTGCTGCCTTTTGGGTTGTTTATTCTGTACGTATCTTTGTTCAAGAAGTTTTACACAAAGATTCTGCACTTTTTTTTTGGACGCTGTTGTCATTTTTTTTTTTTTTTAACTGACATCACGACACAGTATATAAATTCATAATTCCTGCAGTGTTTCTTTCACATTAAACACAGCCACTGTACCCTGAGGTTTGATGGATTAACTGTCATGCAGTAAATATTATGCGATAGTATTTGAATAGTGAATTACTGAGTAATTCCCACCTCTAATCTGACCTTAAAATGGTGAAAAAGACATTTTTCATTTCAGATCAACTTTAAAAAAAAAATAAAAAAAAAATCAATGAAATAAGAACGGAGATAAAAAAATATATATTAAAGAACTTGAATGAGAAGGCAAGGAGATGAGAAAAATGGATAAAACTGACAACATGGAAGGGATAAGAAAAATTAGACAGCAGGGATAAATGACAAATTCTGATCGTCAGTGCGCAGCCTCGCCCTCAAGATTTTTGCTTGTTGGTTTGATGTTTTTGCAGAGCAGCACTCACTTCCCCCAAATTTTCCCCCAAATTACTTCGGTAGCCTCATTTCACCGCAAAGTTTCCCATCTAAAGGAATGAAATATTTCCTGGTGGGTTTTTGCAAACATGCCCTGTCTGTTGTAGATAAAACATGCCTGTTCTCTCTTTCCTGTATGGAAACATGTTGATCAGGCACGCAGAAAAGCAAAGTTCTGCGCCCGGGCCTCGTTAGCATTTGATGGAAATTGATAAAAGGAATTTTTGATGGGATCGCTGTGAGGGAGATGAGAGAGATCAATGCTCAGCCAAACAACATGACAAGGCGCTACTTCGGTGCGGCTTACAGTTTGTGACAGACAGAGCTATCATGTAGCAGACTCGGGGCAATTGCTATGATACTGTGGGCAGCTTGATAAGACGTGACGCATGGCTCCCCGTATGTGCACTGCATATAAAATCCAACTGCATTTTTGCCTCCCTGAGGGCTTCATCCAGCTTGGGGGGGGGGGGGGGGGGGGCTGTAGGTATTATCTCTCTCTGTCTTCCACATAGCAGCACACACAGGTGGACTGACATCATTTCAGGCTTCATCCAGTCTCCATGTTCACCCTGCCTAAGGACAGCTGTCACGGATGCAACGAACAAGTAAATGGGTGAAATGTAAAAAAAAAAAAAAAAAAAAAGAGGGTGAATCTCATCGCATAAGCAGAAAAATATTTAGAGGGAGAGATAAGAGACCTGCGGCTGCTAGTCACATCAAAGCCATCACTCACAAATCTCTCCCTCCTTCTTTCTCTTTTTCCCTCTCTTCTGTTCTCCCTGCCTTTGCTCCATGAATGCGTGGGTGCAGCCGGTTCCTATGGCAATGCCAGGCTTTCGAAGCTCGACCTATGTACCCTCTCTCTGAGTACGGCTGCCTCATTAATTATGGACAAATACAGACACAGACTGGCGGTATTTCCTTGACATTTAATAGATCTGCGCATTCAGTAGTGTTTTGTTGTTGTTGTTGTTGTTGTTGTTGTTGTTGTTGTTGTTGTTCGGAAGGTCGTCGTGTAAATACTTAACAAGATCTCTCGAAAGCTGATTATTCAGGTTGAGAGCCCAGACTGTTGAGAATGGGAATTAGCACTTCCAAAAATCTACTTCCTAATTTTACTGCACTTTAACACCTTAGTGCTATGATGAGGCTCGCCAGAAAAAGAGAGAGAGAGAGAGAGAGAGAGAGAGAGACTCAATGATAATTAAATCTGGTGTTCATCATCAGTACATCAGGGCCACTGATAATAATTAGAAATGATGTGATACTTTCCGTCCACCGGAGAATTTCTCGTTTCTGTTGCCCTCCAGCTACAGAAACGTCGCCTCAGTCGGAAGTGAATCTTGCTCAAGGACACTTCTGCAGGGCGGATGCTCACTGTCAGCTCACGCGGATAATGGAACAGTTTCTTTAGCAACCCAGTGACGGGCAAAGCTAGACGGCGAGGACCGCAATCAGCCGGTGAACAGCAGCAGATGGCCTCGGATGAACCTCTCAAGACGTATCCGCTACTGGGAGCCGATCGCGGGGGAGAAGACATTAGCAGGCTGATCGACAGCCAGCTTAACAGGTTCAGAAAACGGGTCAATTTACAGGAAACATTTGACCTTTTGGAAGTGATGCAGATACAAGTGAGTGCAGAAAGCATGACATGTGCACTGATTTCTTTGTTTACAGGTCCCTCAATGCATTATTCATTTTTCACGAGGAGATCAATGTACAATAGTGATGTGCGAGGTCGCGCCAGGGAGGATAACTGGGAAATATCACAGGTTTGAGGCGGTCGGGTCAAAGAGTGACAGAGCAGGTTATAAATAACTTGCAGAAACGTTGCTCGCAGTAGGTTCGACTGCATCACCAGTTCACTTTCTCTCTCTCCTCCTCTCTCCCTGACACACACCCTGCCTGTCCAGCCTGGTCCCGTCCAATGCTGTGTGAAGAACATGCAAATTTCTCAAGTGATTTCAAACCGTTGATTCTCAAAAGTCTTCTTTTGTCCCCGGCACGTAGTTTTTCCTCTGAAATTTCATGTTTTCGGGACATTTGCAACCATTTTTCTGGTGACAAAACCGGGTGATTTTAGAGCCCCTTTTGGGGCGTGAATAATCAATTTTCAATCAATCAATCAATCAATCAATCAATCAATCAATCAATATATATTATATAGATATATATATTAACAAAACAATGATCTTTCCTAACCCTAACCAAGAGTTTTTTTGTGCCAAAACCAAACCAGACGTTAAGCACAGTGCTGTCAGGATGATCATAAAATTGCGTTTTCCACCGAAAACAAAAGGAAATCTCGCTGCTGGGTCTTTTCATGAGTGACGTGTGAAGCTGAGACCGGCGTTGTGCCGTCAGGCTCAGTCCCGCGCTGGCCTCGACCTCCTGATCAGAGTGAGAGGCAGACGTGCTAGCCGGGAGCCAAAACCACCGTCAGCCATCATGTGTCACCAGCACGCCTCTTATTCCACATCCAAAACTGAAAACAACTGAGCGCGGCCTCCGCTGAAATGACCAAACTGTTGAAATATGAAAGGTCCTGTTGCTGCTCTGCCAAATATGAACCTCAAACGACTCCAGAAACACACTTGAAGGTATTGTGAAGCGTCAAATGACGAGCAGGCTCCTGAAAAACACGCAGACGTGGCGCCCAAAATGTCCTTAAAAGTGAGGTGTTATTATGCCATCACATTACCCTGTCATCACCTTAAGCGTGGTGAAATAATCTGCATCTATATCACATCTCACGGCACCCAAAACTATTTATAATGCATTAGGCCTTGATTCATAAACCCCTCACGGCTAGCACAGCAGATTTATCATCATTATTATGTGTATTTTGCTTTGGATCAATACCTGCCTTGAAATTAGCTTCCTTCACGTAGACCTCACCATGGGTGTCGGGGGTTTATTTCCTGAGAGGCCTCCCGTAGCTTTTTGTGAAATTATATAACACACCTGATAATACTTGGGAAAAGTTTAAGATGGCCGATGCTAAGGACGCATGCAAAGTGAGTCCAGGAAGGACACAGCGAAAGGTTGTCACGTCCAATGACACAATGACGGACATGATAGAAGAAAGATGGCCGTAGGACTGATATTTTAACCTGATTTGACGTTCACTCGCTCATCACTGGCAGACATTCATTGACCGTTCACTCGGCTGTAGCCTGCGGTGGCTTCTGCTAAGGCCTGTTGTTTACATGTCTATCCCTTCTGAAAGGAGCAATAAATAAAATAAAAACGTTAGTACTCTGGTATATGGACGCCATCAGCCAGACGAGAGTCGCGGGTTTGTGTTTTTGGGTTGTGAGCTTGTCACTTGCAGCTGGTACTGAAGAAATATATGAATACTAATACCCAGTAACCCAAAAACCATTATGAGCCAATATTATTCATTTTCTGCAAACAATCCCCAAATTTCTGAATCACTTCTGTATTGTCAACAGGCTGAATATCTTTTAAAAGTGCTGCGGTTTTATGTCCCTTGGATAAGATCGGACTTCATCAGTGTCTTATTGGGTTGTGTTAACATCATTATTCACCACAGTGCCCCAGGTTTAACAGTTCACTCAGATACCGTTGCATGTTCCCAGGTTTTGGGAGCAGCAAATCTTTGAGCCAAGTAGAAAACATGTCCAAACAGATAGTAACAGCTTCTGTGAGACTCAACTTGGCACGAGAAAATAGGTTGGCGTTTTGTTTGTTTGTGAACACACACACACACACACACACACACACACACACACACACACAAAAACGGTACACAAGTTTTATTCTGGTACAATTATCATGATTATCATTATTATTATTTTAAAAAAGGAAAAGAAAATGCTTTTTTTTTTTTTTTTTGCAGCCAAAGCTTTCGCCGAGTCTGGGAATACAAGAGCACACTGCTAAACAGGCACTTTCACGGGAGATGCATAATTATAAAACAGGCTGGAATTTAAAAAAAAATCCAGTCTCGTCAGTCTCTCTCTGCCTCCGTCGGCCAGATGGATCCAACTCACACATTGCTGGAAAAACAAAACACGATCTGGTGGGTCTCGGACTTTCTAACCCTGGCTGGTCAAACATTTTTAGCCCTTCGAGTGGCTCCAGCAGCTGTAATCAGCCCACCGCTGCCCTCATAGCGCTGCTATAGAATCTGATCTAATATACTGTAAGATCTCTCCTCTCAGCTACCGCCAGAGGGACTGGCGTGACATCCTGTAGACGTTCCCGTTCCCCGGAGGAAGAACCCTGACGCTTATCCCCAGACGTTCCTCCACTGCTATCCTGAGGCTGGCATCCCTGATTTTGAGTGAAATGTCACAACAAGGTTGGTGACTGAACCATCTGAGAAGAAATGTTTGGAAAAGAGAAAAGACTTTCAAACCGGTGATTCGGTGAACCACCACAGGCTAACTTTAAACCGGTTCGCCGACAAAAATGGACGCCAAGGAGGCTAAAGCGAATCAGAAGAGTGAAAACGCCTCCATTCCTTGAAAAGCTACCCAGGTCTGACCTAACTGATGCTGCAGCAGCGTCTCAGCTAACCTGACCAGCGCCGCTATAGATTAACCGGACTCGATCCCACTTTGGCCTCCTGCAGTTTTTCAAAACGCCAGTAAAGTGGAATTTCCCGTGGGTGAAGATGCTATTTCCAAGTAGCATCATCTCCTACGGACGAGAGAAAACATCTTTGAGGGAGAATCCCCCCAAAATTACATCGTAACCTTTTAAATGAGCTTTTCAGCCAAGATGGGAATAACAATATAAAAAAATTAACATTTCCTCTGATGTCACGAATCATACGGAGGCTTTTAAAACTCCTGAATCTGCGCTGGACCTGACTTTCTGTCCCATTTTATCAGGTCACACCAATCAAAGAGTCCAGTGTTTTGCGGAAAACAGTTCTGGACCGAAGTGTATGGAAATCTCGCTGGCTGCCGCCGGCGCATTGATACACAGCTGCTGGCTGCACACATCAAAGGGCTCTGAGAATCAAAAAAAAGAGGAGTCAAATATTCCAACAGTCACTCAATTCTAATTGTAGAAAGAAAAAAAAAAAAAGTGGACCGCTGGACAGTAGTCGACTGTTCCGCCATCACACAAGAGGACCATTCACACACGGGCTGGCGTGATCACACACAAACAACTCCGAGTACACGCGGAGAAACACAATCAAATGGAAGTAAACACACGCACACATGCGCAGATCCCAAAGGATCTCATTACAGTGATTGGCTTCAGGACCTTTTGCTGATCAGGACACTCTTTTATGTTGCATTTGCATCTTAAGTATATAAAGTGCCTTAAAGGAATGTATGTGTGTGCGTGTGTGTGTGTGTGCGCGCGTGCGTGCGTGCAATGCGGGCACGTATATGCATGTGTGCGTGAGCAGTTTTGTGAAGAGTTATAGAGCAGCAGAGCCAAGGGAGAGAGAGAGAAGAGGAGAACAGAGGAGAGAGCAGGAGGGAAGAAAGGAGGGGTGGGGCCTGCATGGTCAGAGAGGGCAGACGTGAGCTAAATAGCTGAGTCGGCAATTGTAGACCAGAAATGAAAGAGAAGGGTGGATGAGTCACTCTGCTGTGTGATGAGGTACAGTGGAGGACAGTAAAGCTTCTCTGTGCCTTCCTGTGGTTGGTAGGAAGCACTGAGCTGCGCCGTAGGATTATCTCACCGCCACGCTGGAGCAAAGCTACATACAGCAGGACTCCGACGTGTTTCAAGTTATCTCAACATACATGTTGCTCTCCTCTGCTGGGACTGACAGCAAACCTTTCAGCTTCAGCAAACCTTGACCTTTAAATGATAGAGACTGGATCCGAAGAACCGAAGTAGGAGTTGAATTTATTTTCCTGTACAAGAAGGAGCGTTTTACAGTGCAACACACAAGTGATGCACGGAGAACAGGCTCACTTTGGAGCCCCAGCAGCTGGGTTCACATCCCTTAGAACTGGGTGTTTCTGCTTTCTCCTGTTCATACAGACGCATTCCACAGATATCGTCACGCATCTTCCCAGTCCTCTAAGTAACGGCCAGCTTAAGATCTTTAAATCCAGGTGGCATCTCCCAGACCCGTCTCTTGACCCTTTATTCCTTTATAACCCCCACTGACCAATGCAAACACAGGGGACAGTGGTCAAATTCATCTAACTGGGAGTGCGGCAAAAAAACAACAACAACAACTCAGTAGCACTTTGAAAATGCACTAACAAAGTAAAGCCCTCTTGTATGTAGATCATGTAAAAGTGAACACACAGCACCGTCAGCCTCGTTTCTGGCGAGAAGTCAGAAGTTCAAAAGATTCATAAAGTCATCAAATACAAGAAGGCTGCACAAGTTCCTCTTTTATTCATCTTCATAAAAGTAAAAAAAAAAAAAAAAAAAGCTTACAAGAAGGAAGAGGATGAATAAAAGAGGAAACCCCGAACTAATTTGCTCTTAAGTTCAGGGAAAAGTGAAAATCTGACTTGAGATCATTTGAGATGTGCAGCCAGAACAGAACAGCCCACATGAACTGGCAGAACAGAGAGGAGAGGCACGAGAGCCTGCATCCTCATGTTCCGCCTCACATTTTTCATCTCTCACGTTCTTTTTCAGTACATATCTGGAGCGACGGTGGTCAACATTTCCTCACCCTCTATATAATATTACATAATGGCAGCAGTGTATCCTGGTCATCTTGATACAATTTGGTTTATTTTCCTAAACTTGATCCAGACACGGTCAGACACTGCTGGGGACATCGCAACGTGACTCTTACAACCTCCAGACAGCAAAACGTCGCAGCGCGCAAAATCCATCCAAGTCTGTAGGGATAGTGGGAATATCCAAGATGGCTGCCTGGGAGGGAGGAATTCCACCTGCCACATCTCTCGAATGCAGCATCAATGAATAATGAACTAAAATACACTGCAAAGCCACATAGGCACGTAAAAGATTAAGAGCCAACATGGCTACCGGAGGACGTGAGCATCGGGATCCAGCTGCTGAACGACCATGTGAGTTATGTGAGTTTCATAGGAACTGTGAACCGGTTCTGGATCCAGAGGGGCCGAAGGCTGCGGCAGTAACAGAGGCCACACACTAGAGGGCTGCGTTCAGGAATCAATCTTACGCACGTATTTGTTCTTAGACTTCTTTGATATCTTTCAGCCCTCAATGTGGTCTTACAGGCAGAAAACAAAGCCTGATGACTCTTAGTAACTCCTCCTCCTCTTGAAATTTTTAAGTCTTTGCAAGGCTTGACTTCATATCAGACAGATTAATTTTAGACTAGCTTAAAACACCTCAGGGCCTAATATTGGCTACCATGTCCCAGTGAATATTTTCCTGATATATTTCCAACTTCCAGACAGTCAAAGTAAACAGCACAACAGGCAAGTCCCTGGCCCTCGTCTTTTCAAAAAAATGACAGCTTCACCCTCCTCCGTCACGTCTACCCAAAGCCCGTTGGCTAAAAAGGCAGCAGAATTTGTGGGATCGTGTGAGAGTCCAGCCCTGCTTCACTGGACAGCAGAAGGGTTCAGATCATCGTACCTCCCAAACCTGATCCGGACTGACGTCTTCTAGCTGTACAGGTCCAGGAATCTGAGAGAGGCAGTTTTGTTCAGGGTCAGCAGGTTGTGTGTGTGTGTGTGTGTGTGTGTGTGTGTGTGTGTGTGTGTGTGTGTGTGTGTGTGTGTGTGTGTGTGTGTGTGTGTGTGTGTCGGTGGGTATTACTAGAGACATAACGGAGCACCCAACACTGTGCGACATGCATACAGATGCAGACACACAACAAACTACCGTGTGTGATATTTTGAGTGTACACGTCTCAATGTGTCCTTGACTGCGCTTGCTCTGAGTGACGCACAGAGAGCTCTGTAAAGTCCCTCTCCCTCCCTCCCTCCCTCCCTCTCTTCCTCTCTCTCCACCACCCCACCCAGCAATCCCAGGTTTGATTCTAAGGGACATATCTGGGATTTAATACAATTTGTAGGGGAAGGAGGCAGAGAGGGATGAATGATATATTGACTTCTATATAAAAGCAAGCCTGGGGTGGTAATCTCATTTCAGGATGCTGTGATGAGATTCTGGCCTGTTTTCTCTCCAAGATGATGTGACTTTGGTCCTGGCATCATTGCGCGCGCGTGTGTGTGTGTGTGTGTGTGTGTGTGTGTGTGTGTGTGTGTGTGTGTGCGCGCACGCGTGTGCGTGCGTGTGTGCGTGCGTGCGTGTGTGTTCCATGATTTGCTCCCCTGATTTTTATCTGGAAGCACAGCTAAAATTGCGTCTCTCTTTTTGTGTGTCAAAGAGAAAATATAAAATCAAAGTATTATTTTTGCTCTCTAAAGTTACTCTTTGCTTTCCTAAACTCATTTTGTGGGGGGGGGGGCTTTTAGAAGTAAAAAAATAAATAAATACATACATAAAAATGTCTCCGCAGCATTGCTGATTTTGGCCAAAAACAAACAAACAACATAACTCTTAAATAAACATGTCTGTTTTTTTGTTTTGTTTTGTTTTTTTTTAATGTAAGAAATATTCAGGAGCAAGGCAGCGTCAACGCAGCAGATACGAAGGTAGAACATCGTGTCCTGATTCTGGACAGACACTCGTTTATAATCCAGCGACCTCTTATTGTTCAGCTCCTCTGGTTCAAGTGCACACCTGCTGCGTAAATGTTGGAGCATCAAAGTCGACACAAGGTGAGCAGTCCTGCGCTAACTGAAGCTGTTGGAGGAACGTGTACGGCTGCCTGAGCTCGTCAAATAAAACTCCTCGATATTTTTAAGGCGCATTTTAACCATCGTACCTCTCCTTCGTGTAAAGCCGCTGAAGCTTGGTTTATGGTTGTGGGTCAGAGAAACCAGAACTTCCTGTGTAGTGACGCCCCACCGCGTGCCCAACGCCGCCTCCAACGCTACCGTTCACCACCAGTTAGCTCGCATTCCCCAAAGTATTTGCTCCATCTTGCTCGCCATTGTTGGAAGTACACAATAAAGCACAGCAGCATAGAAACTCTGCCCCCCCCCCCAACAAACACACACACACACACACACACACACACACTTTGGTGTTGCCTTAAACCAATCACGGCTTGCTGGCTTCCATGTGGAATACTACTGACACGGAGAGAGCCTGCCTCGCCCTCTTCCTTAGATTAAAGATGTTATGATCTGCTGGGGGAAAAAAAATTCTCCTCAAAGGTCAGGGATTACGTTTGTTTTTTTTTGTTTGTTTTTTTTAAGAGTCCGTGCCTTTGTATCTTAAGAAAACTGTTGGTCATCTCTGAGTAACTGCTCCTGCTATCATTTTCATATTTGATTCCAAACGTTTATTACACTTGGATGCATTTACCTGCTTTTTCTTGATCAGTTTTCTGCGTTTTGTTTTTTTAATGAACTGCTATTTTCCACCTTTCTTCCGGGGGTTAAGGTGTGTGTGTGTGTGTGTGTGTGTGTGTGTGTGTGTGTGTGTGTGTGTGTGTGTGTGTGTGTGTGTGTGTGTACATCAGTTGGGCGCCTGTGAGGGGGCGGCAGAAAAAAACTACACTGCGCATTAAGACCTTGAAAGAAAATAGCCGAGTTTTCCCAGAATGTTGAATCGTGTGTGTTATGTTAATATGATAAATTTGTCATAATCTGTAAGGTATTAACATCCATTTATCAAACTCCTAACTGCTGCTTTCCAGGTTCAAGAATGTGTTTTCGATCTGGTTATAATTCCCGAGGGAGTCAATTACTCTTTGGTTTGACTTTCCGGCGAGTAATTAGTCACTCCAGAATCAGACCAGCAGCTGACGCACCTACAGAAAACTTCAAAACGGTGAAAAAAACAAAAGCAGGACGGGCGAATGACAACCACATTACCAGTCGGTCCAGTGCGACTGCTGTGATGGTGTCCAGTGTTGATCAGAGCGTTCTGCTGACATTTGAGCGAACATTTCCAGACTGGAATGTTGTTGTTAAGTTTGTGTGCATCAGCCAGAAAGCTTAGTGTAGCTCTGTATGACCGGAGCAGCGCTGATTGGTTGCGCGTTTGTCGTTACCCAGGATTCTCTGGGTTGTCATGGTAATGCATGTCTGTGGGAGATCTAAGGGGGATAGGGAAATAAGGATCAGAGCACTTCTAACATTGAGCCATTGTGATGCATTTAGAAACTCTTTTTTTTTTTTTGTTGTTGCCTAAGTTTAAGTTCATGTGATGTTGCGTAACCTGCAGAGCTCGTTCATCTGCGGCCATGAGCTGCTACGCTGGGAGGTACACGCTTACGCTGTGCTTTTTTATTTAACAGTATACGTATGTGAGCTTTTTTTTTTTTTTAAGTCAGACAAAATAATAGCATCCAAAAAAAAATGTTGGTCCTAAATCCACCTTCTGGTACGTGAAGCAAAAAGTTCTCAAAGTCGAAGAAAAATGAGCATCAATTGACATTTACACTGTTTAAGATTCTACATGGTTATGGTTTATGACGTGATAAATATTCCAGGTTTAGTTCTGGTTTGGTTTAAACATTAAAAGCCACAGGAAAAGGTTTTTGGCTTAAAGTAACAACCGTAAAGTTGAAGGAAACAGGGTGTGGCCAGGAGGTATTTTACAAAAATGCTAAACATGGTGATGTAAGTTCGTCCATCGAGAGAAACCCCGCTTGATATGTTTTATCTGAGGCTCGGTGTTTGGAAAAGCAGGTATTTTAAGCAGTATTTAAGCCTGAACTGCATCTAAAATGATGACATAAAATAAATCAACTGACAAGTCAGTCAATAGAAAATGCATGTTTCATAATTAATCCCATCTAATCCGGGATTCTTTTATATTATTGTTAACTTACCTTCCCTGTTTATCAGACTGTTTTATTGACCACACACACACACACACACACACACACACACACACACACACACACACACACACACTGAGATGTCACCGTTGTACCGTTTACAGACAAATCAATCAGTGACAAAAATAAATGTGGGATTCATTTCAAAGTACACGAGGGTGCGTTCCCGCCTGTGGTCGCTGCGACGCGCCTCCATCACGTCCGCTGAAATTCAACCTGGTAGATTTTGTGAAGTTCTGCTGACGGACGGAGGGACAAACGGGACTGGAAACATTGCTTTCTTTGGTGGAGGTCCTTCGTCTACGCGGTATATCGTGATGTTCGTGACTGAACTGCAGGCTTTCACCTCCTCAGATGGAAACGGAGACGGTGCGGTTTTGAATGAAGCTCTTCAGTGTGAAAACTGTTGAAGACAACATGTCACATCACCGCACAATGCAGGGGAGACAAAAGTGACAGTGGCAAAGTCAGAAAAATGATAGGCTGACTACAGCAAGCCATTACAAAATCATATACACCTAATATTCCTCTCGCTCGCTCACACATTTAACACCCAGCGTGTGTGTGTATGCTCACACATGCACAAGTACAGAGCACGTCACACTTCCAACACTTAAAGCACAAACTGCCAACAGCTGTCAGCTAGGAACGCTGTTCTCTCATTTCTTTTTCTTTTCTCTGGTTCTATTCTCAGACCCATACACATATTGTATGCAAGCACACGATTACTCCCTCTCTCTCTCTCTCACACACACACACACACACACACACACACACACACACACACACACACACACATGCAAGCACACACACACACACACTAGCATGTCTGTGAATTGGCAACAATAAACTGGATAAAACGCAGAGCACTCTGGGAAGTTGAAGGGTTCGAGCCCCGGCTGCAGCACGGGGTCTTCCTGTGTGAGTCTGCATGTTCTCCCTGTTCCTGCTGGGTTCTCTCTGGTACTCCAGCTTCCTCCACAGTCCAAAGACATCAAGAGGGGACCAGGTTAATCCAGACTCTAAATTGACCGTAGGTGTGGCTGGGAGAGCCAATGGTTGTCTGTCTCTATGTGTTGGCCCTGTGATGGACTGGTGAGCTGTCCAGGGTGAACCCCGCCTCTCACCTGAAGGCTGCTGGGATAGGCTCCACCCCCCCATGACCCTTAACAGGATAAGAGGGAGAAAACGGATGGATGGATGGATGGAAATCAACAAATCATAAAAGTTCTTAGCCATTCATCAGAACAACAGTGACCAGTCTTGCCATTTAATAGTATTAATACTACAAATATCTGTCGGCTAACATGAAGAACAAGTGAGGCATTCATGCAGGAGCAGCGTCCCGCACAATGAAGTAGGGTGAGCCTTCAAAGAGTAAGGAGTGGGTCGGGATGTCTGCTCGGACCTTTCCATCCAGCGCCCATGTTTAATGTGTGCTCCTGAATAAATGACAAGAGCCTGAATGAAAGCTATTGGCTAAATTTGCCATCAAAAATCAAAGGAAATCAAAGTAAACAAAAAATTTCCTAAACTAAACCAACATTCCCACGTATGCTATGCTACGTATGTTCATGTGCTGGAATCAGTCCAACCATCATCTTCTCTGGAGAGGAGGATTAGAGTGAAGCAGGCTGCATTTCAACGCCAGTGGTACTGCTGGTGGAGCCGATTTGAGTCACGAGAACAACAAAACCTCAAGTTACTTGCAGATTTTTTTTCTCAGTTTTGGCAAATGCAAAGCTCGTAAATGTCAAGCACGTTCGGGACCCGTGAAATCTCTGCTGCGTAGCCACATGCATGGCGATAGCTCGTTTCAGTTAATGTGGGAAAACACAACGGGGATAATAGGAGACATAAACGGCAAATTAAAGTTAAAAGTACATTACGGACTTTTATTAAGCAACAACAGTTAAATCCTCCGACCCGGTTATGTCACTTGTAGTCATCGGTCAGAAGTGGCTCAGACATACACACACATTAAAGCAACTTCCTGCCCTCACGTGTGCGCCCATCATTTCAGAGGATGTTACATTAGCTTACGTTAATTTCAGGATTTACTCATAAAATAACCATTAACCAAACAATAACCTTTAACCAAACCTTGGCTTTCTCTTACAGTAAATCTTTCCCCTAAACTTGAGTCATTTACAATACAGGGACCTTTACTTATGTCTCCAAAAGTGAGGTGAACCCACACCGTGGCCGTGTAAAGGACCGGTGTCCCAGCAACGTGAGTAATGTAAACATGCAGTCACTATTCCTGCTGTACTGTACACACATGACCTCTGACCCCACTCAAATGCATATAAGACAAAGACCCTGCCTACTCATCAAATGCTTGGTCATTCAATAATCAGAGCAAACACACACACACACACACACTCCTCCCTAGCCCAAAGGCACACATGCTCATTGAGCTGCCAGCTATTTCCCTCTGGTGTTACCGAGTGCTAATTGACAAAAGGTTTGTATCGTCTCACCCTTTGCTGTAACTGCCAACTGGCTGATTTCACAAAGCTTGTGACTAACTGAAGCGCTAATCTTAATAAAACAGTGGTGTGTGTGTGTGTGTGTGTGTGTGTGTGTGTGTCTGTGTGTGTGGTGGGGGGGGTGTGTTAAAGTCACGATACACAACACAATCACAAGTGAAGTGGAAGCACTTTCCAAGTTTCCTGAGGACGTTAAACAACAGGCAGCGATAAGAATCAGTCAATGTCACCTCTACCATCAAGTGGCAGCATCGCCATGCATCAGCTTACACAAATTAGGTTTATAGACTGCAGACACATCAAGTCATTTATCATCTATCAGCTGCTCTGTTTTCAAGAGAAAAACAGCCGCTGTGATTACATAATGCCATTGTTACAGAAGGCATTGTTTCAGCACAGAGAATGACTACATTTACAAGCATTCAATATTCTACTATTAATCCGCTTGTTGTTGTTGTTGCTGCCCTTATTCCAAAAATGACAATATTATTGCAAAGCAGTTCACAATTCCACGGAAAATCTTGTTAACATGCGGCCACACAGATTCCTACTAGCAAGGTTCGCCAGCAAGACGAAGGCCAGAACTAACGTTTGCTGAAGTTCCCCTCCTGTTCGGTTAAAGCAGGGGTGGGCAACCATGTGCCACGACAGGTGATTCCACTGATTAACACACCTTCAGCCACAGAAGGGTGTAAATCAGTGGAATCACCTGTTAAAGTGTTAAAGGAAAACCTGCATACACACGGCCCTCCATGGCACATGGTTGCCCACCCCTGCTTTAAAGTGTTACACACTCATAATAAGGAAGCAATGTTGAAGAATTGTTCTGAGGTCCTGTTGCTTCATTATGAGAGTTTGATAGTTGAAGAGGCTTTGAATGTATTTTGGGAGGTCGGAGGAGGGTAATATGGCGTCGGCATGTTAGCATTGAGCTAACACTCAGACACCGTGAACAGGAAACAGTCAGGAGGCCGTGTGACGCAAAACTGCAGACAACTTGAGTCAAATATTCCAAAGATGTTGAATAAACATCCAGAAAATGCTAAAATTGGCATAACTTACTGAGAAAATACTGTATCCAGAAAACTGTCCAGCGGATTTATACCTTTGACATGACACATCCAATCCGTGCATTTGAGGAATAAGGATGGAAGAGCAGAATTATCCACTGGAATCTCCAGTCTACCGCATGTTAAAAAGGCTAATTACCAGAAAAGGCTCTTTTCTCACTTACCTCTCACGGTATCCATTCATGCACATTTTGATTTTATTACTTTGGGGTTATGAGATCCATTTCTCCAATTTCTGCCACCACTTTAGTCCGTAGCTGCTCCCTGCTCAGCATCACGCTCTCTGTCTGGTGAGAAATGTTGCTGCTCAACATAATCCATTCATCTCCAGGTTATTCGTGCGGGAGGGGAAAAAAAAAAAAAAAAAAAACATGTCAGAGACACACAGCTCTAAAAAGGTGCGTTTGATCACTTAAGTTTAATTACTATCTAAAAAAAAAACCCAACCTCTTTTATATATTTTTTTGTGTTCAGCAGAATTATGCAAAAGCGACCACGCTGGTTTGCAGCAAACGTGTCAGAGGGTTGAGGAATGGACCAAAACTCCTCCTACTAGGTTTAATTTGTCAACATCAGGAATCTTAAAATTACTTGCAGCAATTAATAACTTCTAATAGTTTCTTCTTATACAGCAGTCTTTCCGTTAATTATAGTGCCCATTGATGTTTTTATTAGCATTAACGGAGCATCTGCTAAGTCCACCATGGCCGTTGTGAACAAAGGAAATATTCTTGGGGTGTTTATGTCCTTTGCGTCTTGTTGAACTCATTTAGTCTGCTTGGATCTGGAATCTCATTCGTTTGGTCGCTACCCAAAGTCAGATGAAGGTTGGAGCCCCAGCAGATCCGTGCACCGTGAAACCTGCCGGTGCACCTCGCCATCTCACCCTGAACCAAACCAACACAAACACGCGCAGCCGCCAATTAGCTGCGGCTTCACATGACTCCCGCTTCTGCTGGAGGTCTGAGCCTGATGAAGCCAACAAAACCACACCCTCAACCAGACACCAACCCTCCCCTACCCCCCAGGCTGTGCCTTCAGACCAGATCCATGAATATTACAAGCTGAATCAGGGACGGGCCTGGTGGAACACCCAGTGGGAATTTTGTTGCATTTCTGCTGAGAATACGATGGCTTGCAACACTGACCCCCATACTCCCACAGCACTCCTCACAGGACACCCCAGGGCCAAGGTTGTATGGCTACTCCAGGTCCACAAAACAGACCGGCTGAGCCAACTCCCATGACCCCTCCAGACCCCCGACAAGGATAAAGAGCTGTTCCGCATTGTTCCTCCTGAATCATAAGTTTGAAAATCCGAGCCTCCTTTGCAGCACTTTTTTCCTGGGATACTAATGAGTGTGAACCCCCCAAGAGGAGTTTCTGTATATTAAATGAACCTGCTAATTATTTTTCAAATAGGGAATAAAAGCATTTCGGGATTCGGAGTTATTTGTTAGCTAAAAAAGAGCATCATCTTGGCTCCTCTTCTCTTTCATCGTCTCTGTCAGAGCTGCTCTCGGGATACAAATGATGCCCGTACCCTGGAGACATTTGTCACCAGAGGAAAGGGCGGAAAAAAAGAAGAGATGTCTGAGAGATAAGAGGGGGGGGGGAGAGAGAGAGAGAGAGAAATAATACTAATAAAAAAAGAAGTTTCCCTCCTTCCTGTTGCTCTCCTGCTCCTGGTATCTTGGGCTTTGAACGACAGATCTTTCTTCAGAAACGGGGGAAGAGCCAATGTGCTGCTCAGTCAGGGGTGGAAATACCATTTCAATAGTCCAGTGGCAGCCTGTAGTAGTTAATGGGGCAGTCAGAGAGCTTTCTCCTCGTAGCCTCAAAGAGCACCTGAGAACAGAACATTAGAGATTTTCGAGTCTCTGCCGGGCCATCGTGTCCACAAACCACTTCGGCCACAGAGACAGGGCTAAGAGGGAGATGGAACAGGAGCAGGCTGGGTGGAAAAACACATCCATCGAACGTTCTTTACCGCCCTCTTGTTATTTTTCACCGTTTCGCATCATGCCATCTCTATCTCCGTCACCTCTTTCTCCCTCTCCTCCCAGCATACGCACCACAACCTCCCCTTGATTTCCACAGAGATGCAGCTATAGCATCAGCTGGCATACAAACTAGCTGACTCAATACACACTGCACGGGGAGGAGGGTGTGTGCATCCTGGCCGTATGGAAAGATGGAGGCAGAGATGTGCGGGATGAGAGGAAAAGGAGGGCGAGTCAAGCAGAAGAGGTGTTTAGGAGGAGAAAATGGAGGGAGTTAAACCTTCGCTGGAGAGTTTAGTTGTGGATCAGCTTTAGTTCTGGTACAGCAGCACTGGTAAGACATGTCAGCGTATATTAAGCAGCTCATTCATCATTCACGCTGGAAACATGAGGTATGATGTCACCGTTGGGTTGTCTCACCGTTTCGAACGTAATGTTCTGGTTAATGAAACCAGCTCGGCTCTGAGGAATTCCTAAAACTACGACTTGGAAGCAGAAATGTTCCCTGTTTTTCTGGGATCCTCAGCCCAAGAAACAAAACAAAACAAGAGAATCATCAGAATTTGATGGGCCTGAAAAAAAAAGTTGTTTCAGCAGAGAGACTGAGATACGACTGGGAGTTGCTGCACCCACACGTGTCCTGTGCGTCCAGTTCACACTAATTTGTAGGGGGGGGGGGGGGGGGGGGGGGGACCAATGTCTCACGAGTGAGACGCAGCCAAGTGCGTTTTAATTTGAGATCCATTTCTTGAATTTTTGCCCCCACTTCACACTCGAGCTGCTCTCTGCTCGGAGTGGCACGATGAGAGATGCTGCTGCTCAATTTTTAAAATGCAATTTTTTTCAACCGTGTTCCATTCGTCTCCATTACATCGGTGCCAGAGAAATACATCTCAGAGACACACGTTTAAATCAAAAGGTTTTTCATTTTAAAAGTTCTGCTCAAATTACGACACTAGAATAAGTAGCATCTCTCAGGCTCAGTCATGATCGTGCTAATTAGAAAACAATTATGAAAATTTACGCTGTGCGTAAAGATTTTATCAGATCTTTTACGCGAGTCGCATTTTTATGCTGCAGGTGGTCAAAGAAAAGCTGATTATCCCACTTTAAATATTTGAAAAACTCATGCTTCTTTATCGTTAAATGGTTTAACAGACAACAAATTGGGGAACAAACATTTCAACCCGAGAAAGCAGTTTAATGCAAATGAAAACTACAAGTACTGTGAGTCGCAGTATCTAGTTCCTAGTACTTTTGTGTGTAACGCTAAAGCGAGAATGTGCCTGCTAGAAGGCTGGTGTGTAGCCTCCAGTCAGGATCTGGTGTACCTGATGCTCCCCCTCGTCCCGTCACTGAGCCTGAGGGTGTTTGGCAGATGCAGCGAGGCAGCCGTGGCCCCGCTCAGTCAGCGTGGTATCCGTCTGGCTACATCTCTGGATGGCTGGCACTGCTGGGGCGTTTAGAGAGAGAGGCGGTGAGGCACACGGGCATCGTGCTGGCACACATGGTCGATTTAGGTTGTGTAGCCAACGGGGAGAAGAGTGGTGGGCAGAAACTTCATCTGAATTGTCAGCAGAGAAAGTGGACACACAAATATGGCGCTAATGGTGTTGGCGTAGTTGCTGGTGAGGCTGGACGAGCTGCTGAGACGCCGTCTCACAACTGGTCCTGGGTGAATTCCCGACAGATGTAAAGAAACGGCACGACCCCACCAGTGAAACCACTTCAAACACTTCATTATTTTCATATTTTTCCTTTTCTCCCCAAATTGTACATCACCAGTTAAATCTACCAAGCCGCTCCAAGGAACGCCACACTCCTCCCCCGTCACATGTGGAGTCGTCTTCTGCATCTTTCCACCTGATGGCGTCCCCACCTGGACAAGCGCCTGGCCAACCAGAGGAGGCGCTAGTGCAGTGACCAGGACACATACTCCCATGAGGCTCCACAGCCAATTGTGTCTGAATGGATGCATAACCAAGTCGGAGGCAGCGTGGGGAACCAAGCTTGCGGCCCCCCCCCCCTGTGGTTGGCAACAAAGTGGACCTCTTTACTTCCTGGGCACCCATAAACACGTGTTTTGAGAACGTATTTAAGCTCAGGTCCCTAAAAACACAAGCCCTCTGATCACTTTAAACATTTTTCAGTGATTCCGTTGAAGAGAAGCCCGTTGCTATTTTGACATGGAAGCACTGAGACTTTTCACTGGTTTCAGATGTAAAAAAGCAGCAGACCAGGCTGAGTTTGAGTGAAAGCTTCACCAGGTCACTGGTTTACCACAATGTCATCCTAAACTGGACGCCCTCGTTGCCCCACTTCGAAACCCCTGCTGCTGAGTTTCAGGGAACCAATCAGGAATCACTTTGGAGAGCAAGAAAAGTGAAAAGAAGCATACCTAGCTAACGAGCTAATGCCAGTCTGCTATTCCAGATTATTTCCTTTCTGATTATAGTTCCCAATCAAAATGTGAATTGAGACACAAGAGCGTGGAAAAACAAGAACTTCTCCTGAAAGAGTTGTCATAGAAACAAAACCACATGCGCCTCTCTAACAGCGCCGGCGCGTCATCCCTGCGCTCCCTCCAGCCTTCTGCTAGCGCTTTTCTGACAAAAACACGGCACGCGATCAGGGATGACTTTCTATGAAGCTACAAGACAAACAGAAAGGAAAAAGCACAAAGCACAGACAGATTTGAAGTAACAGAAAGTCAAAAGCACCCACTTGCTTCACTATTTGCATATTGTGTGTATGCACGAGTGTGTGCATGTGGGTGTGAGTTACAAACTTGTAACAATAACTTCCTAATTACAGTTCCCCAGCGTTAGTGCAATCTTCCTGAAATGCTAACTAGCCTCCTACAGGGAATACGGTACATTATTAATCCATGTGCTTGCTTGAGCGCGTGCACGCTTGCTAGGAAGTGTGTGTCAGCAGCGTGCTTGAGTGTGTGTACCGGTGTGTGCATGCTCGTCCCTCGTCTGTGTTTCTGCACATCTCCGTTTCCCTCACTGACACTCTGTTCATATAGGTTTATGTGCACACACAACAAAAGGCACGTTGTCATGTAAGTGCGTTTTTGTGCGTAGGTAAGCATGACTGCATGGAGGTGCTTACTTACTCGCAAAATCGGAGCCGGTTTTACACCGTATTTGTGTCCGATTGCGCTTCAATAACAAAACAGAAACAATAAATGCAAAAGTAGACAATTTCTCACATCGCATTAAAAACAAATGTCTTCACATTCCAGCCCAGTCAGCAGGGAGCTGGCATGTTCGCTATGCATGCAGATGTGCTTCCACACCATGGGGTATTCCCTCTCAACAAAGATCAACATTATGACAAGCGATACTGTCAGCTCGCTCCCTTTGCACCAACATGCTTAATATGAGAATCTAGTTTCTGTTGGAATATGAACGGCTTTGACAAATAACAAGTGAAGAGAGGCGATCCTGAGACGCAGGCTGGGATTTTAGCAGAAGTGTGCTCCATGTTGCTCCCTCGCACTGGCAGCCAAACAAGCGAAAAATGCAGTAAATGGATGGGCGAGCGAGGAGGGATCTCCCATTACACACCAGTCTTTCTTTAGTATTCTGAGAGGACTTGCCCAACACGGTTGCCCCTAGACGCCGCGATTGTGCCATGGCTGGATAACTCACTCCTGGGTCGACAGTAAGTGATACAGAGAGAAAGTACAATTTCATCTGAAGGTTGAGAACCTGCTGCGACGACAGCACAGACATTAAGCCCATTACGGTTCTTTTGTTCTTGCACTGATTCTGACAGTTTCTCTCCGCTAAAGTTGTCACGTTAGTGCTGATTTGGAATGTTTCCACATTATTACAGATCTAACCATTAAAGTGAGCGGACTCAGACCATTTCTCCTTATGCACACACACACACACACACAAAAAAGCCATCCTCTGCTCAGGGGTTTTATTCTGTTCTATTTACTGAACTCATCAGTTTTCAAGAATCAAAAGAAAGCGTTTGGTAACTACAGTTTAGAGCCCCTTTTGTTTCAGCCCAATGAGAAGAGTTCTGCTCTGACAACTCTTGAGAGAAGGGGAAATGTGCTGCAGCAAGCACTGCAGCACTAACGCAGGATGAAAGCAAGATGAGCGACCTCTAAGATAGTTATCAATGAATTCCCAGGACAACTAAAGGCTTCAGGGCGACGGAGAATCTCCGGCCTTGAAGCGATCCAGCCAACCATTTCTCATTCCCAAACTCATAATATTCTAAAATGAGTCATTGAAGCGGCCGCGTTCTAATGGAAGCGCTTCATGTCTATTCATGGTGGTAGGCGTGGGACCCCTCTTCTTCCATTTCTATCAATCTTTCTGTCTTCCATTTCTTTTTGCTTTCTCCCTTCTGTGGCACTCAGCCAACAAATGGAGTCAGCCAGTGGAAAAACTCTGTTAGTAGTCCATGCCCTATGGGACAAAGTGGCAACAACATCCGTTACAACAGATAATGGGGCAGGAGGCACAGGGCACAGCAGCCAAAATCTAACTGGTGGGGCGACTCTGTGTCACACACATGCACTCAGCCACCCGTGTTCACTGCACATCACAACCGCGCGCCGCGTTTTAACCGGCTAACACTTTTACACAGACACCAGTGGGGTGGTGATGGGCAGGTGTCCCATCACGTGAAGGACAAAAGTGTGTCAGTGAGGTGTTGGTCCTCCCTGACAGGACAATCTTCCCTCATTTTGATAATGATGACGGATCTAAGATGTCACCGAGATCTGCTGCTTGTGAATGTCACAGCATATGATTCACATCATTTTCCTACTCATTAAATCGCTCAGTGACCTGTTGTGCACCGCGCTGAGGCATTTGCATTCCTCTCATTTATTCAGGTTTCCCTTTAAAGTCCAACTAAAATCACATTTTATCATCCATCTGGGCTGTCAGGAAGAATATCATCCCCTTTTTCTAACCCTTTGAACCCTCAAACCCACCAGCAGGTTGGATAGATGAATTTTCTCAACACAAAAACACAAAGGACCTCAGTCAGGAGAAATAACCACAGGTAAAACATTAAAATTGCAATTTTCTATCAATTTCGGTCTCATTTTAGTTTCTGTAGCTCTGTGTGGGAAGCAAAACAGTCACCCTACTAAATATAAAATATCCATTTTAACTGCAGGATATGAAAAAAGCAGTAAACTAAACTGATATGAGTAGTTTAAAAAGTCTATTGTGAGAAAATATGTCTTTTTTTTCCAATACTAGTAACATCTCAGGTAATTGAAAAATGTTGTACAGCATTTATTCCTCGTCTATTCATTGTTTGTTCATAATAATATAAAAAAAATAATAATTAGAAGGAATGCATAAATAAGACATTTATTCGAAAGGTAATTTTATTTTTAGTGCACTTTTCATGAGTGGAAACTCTCAGCGTGTCTGTCAAACTAACAAGAACTATTATAAAAGCTATGGCACGTAGAGGCGACGTCATAAAATGTAGCAATAAAAAAAAAAAATACTGAAATCCCAGTAACAGGTTCAAACCAGCACCACTCACCAAGAGAATAAAACGGCAAAAATAATAATAATAATAATAATAATAATAATAATAACCAGCAATGCAACTCAGGGGAAACTATTAAGCTGCCCAGCGCGAGACGTCCAGGTGTCTCAACGCCATTAACTATGAGAGACCACGAGGGGTTCCGAGGGTTAAATACACTGGTAATATTTTCCTGTTATCAAAATGAAGGAGAAGGGGGTGTTTGGGGGAAGAAAGAACGATGCCTCTTTTTGTCTGAGCCGTCTGGGGAGGCGTGTTGATGTCTTGTTTGATTGACAGGAGCTGGCAGGCTTCCAGAGTGCTGGAGGGAAGAGAGACCGAGTAAACAAACTGCTCGAGCTGCATGTCACAGGCACACAGTGTGTCACTCGCCGTCATTCTGAAGAGCGATGACCACACCAGCACGGACCCGCACCCGGGTGACATTTACAGATACGTTTGCTTCTATTTGATTCCCTCCGCCGCTTGGTTGATTAGCACTTTCTCGCTCAACCGGCTAGCGTCACGGACGAGCTGTGTGTTGGTGTTTCTAAGTGACATAATAAGACTTCGGCTTCCGTGAGCGTCTGTGCTGCAGCAGCTGCTGTCTGGCTCAGCGTGGCCCCCTGCGCTGCCTGCCTGCGATTAGACGACGACAACAAGAGTCACTCAATAAACTTGATGAAACATGTGATTTATGGAGCAAGATCTCCGGCTACGCCGAATTCACGCAAAAACCAAGGGAGGCTTCACCAAAACAAACACGTGAGAGTAAAAAGGCTTCTGTCTGGACTCCGTATCCTCTCCGTCCACAGAAACGGGAGGAGTGAAACACCGAGTGTGCTGGATGTGCTGAATTACGCTATTTTATTTTCAGTTTGACATTTAAAGTGATATTTCACTGTTTTGAATCATGACATCCAGTGTATGAACAGCCACCGCGCGGGCCGTGACGTGATCTCTGCGGCTCCAGGGGAACGTTTGTAAAGTTTGTGGGGGGGGGGGGGGGGGTGACGGACTCAAACTATGAACTTGTTAAGGCAGGATGTTACTACAGTCTACCTCCTTTTTATCCGTCTATTATAAAAAAGCATCCTAGTGTTTGTCTGGAGATGCTCTTGCACACTGGGGACTGGAATGGAAGGATGACACATGCTGGTGTGTCCAGTGGAGTCTCTGACAGTTTCAGGGCCATCAATTGTCTCTCTGGAATATGAAGAACTGTGAGGCCTGATGTGTGAGATATATCAGACCCCAAAACAAGAAACCAAAAACATAAAAATGGCAATCAAGAGAGAGAGAGAGAGAGAGAGAGACTCGAGTGGATTGATTTGGAGAAGTGTCGCTGTCCAGGGTCCTGAACGCTCAGCGCCGGACCGCAGCGGGTTGAACCACAAAGTTAAATACTTTCAACACTGTTCAGGCACACCTGGTACACACCTGCAGGGTTCTGACCAATGAGAACAATGAGAATGATCAAAAAGTTAAAGGTTGCTAAGACCGGACGTTCAGGCGTCACACACGCGCGCGCGCGCGCGCACACACACACACACACACACACGAGGAGCCGATAACGCACATCTGAATGTATCTGCGTCCACATTATGAATGGACAACAGATAAGACAAACAAATCTGGCTCATAACAGCCAACAAGCAAATCCTAATCGTTCAGCGCGCGCGCACACACACACGCACACACACGCACACATATACAGAGAGAGAGAGAGAGAGAGAGAGAAAAACCATGGCTCCAGTGATTTTACAGCCTCCATGAGCTTTTTTGGCGTATTTCAAAGTTGCCTACGCAACGCGAGTCGGGGTCCGCCACAGCGGACGCCGCATGAAGTGCAAGCAAACGCTCTTTCTGTGCGCAATACGCAGATGTTTGCGCCTACTTTACCTGTTCCAGATGCAATACGGACGTCTCGCGGCTCCCCTCTGCAAAAACGGTCCGCTCGTTGTCGGGCAGTGGATGCGTTGATGTGGAGGTGGAGGTGGTGGAGGGGGCGGTGGGGGTTGTTTAGTCTCTGTCACTGATTTGATCCCGGCTCGCTTGTGCCTCTTCTGCGGCGTGTTTGCAGAGCGGTGACCGGGAAGCTCTCAGCGGTCACAGCGGCGGCGGTGGAGGCGAGCGTGGCGATTCACCCGCGTCAGGATTTTGGGATGCAAAACGGCGCCTTGTGTGATGCG
Organism: Aulostomus chinensis; assembly: GCF_037954235.1. Lineage (NCBI taxonomy): Eukaryota > Metazoa > Chordata > Actinopteri > Syngnathiformes > Aulostomidae > Aulostomus > Aulostomus chinensis. The sequence goes on from NC_141327.1 coordinate 26,872,573, forward strand.
CTGCTTCCTCTCCACTGTCTCCCTCCGTTCTCCGTCTCTCTCCTCTCAGTTTCTGCCTCTCACACTGCGTCAGGCTCCACTCCCCCTCCTCTCTCTCTCTCTCTCCCTCTCTCTCTCTCTCCCTCTCCCTCTCTGGAACAGACGGTGATTAATTCGCTGGAATTCAGTTTCTCTCTCTCTCTCTCTCTCTCTCTCTCTCTCTCTCTCTCTTCTCTGCCTGAATGTGCCTCAATCTCTCTCATTCCGTCGCCTCCTCTCCTCTGAACTGGAGCGACCGTCATCCAGCTGTTCCGGTAGAGAAGAGAGGCTTGCATGGCACTTGAAGCGCTGCAGACAGTCATTTAGATTAGATGGGCCTACTTTCCCCATTTGGAGAGAGAGAGAGAGAGAGAGAGAGAGAGAGAGAGAGAGAGAGAGAGACTGACAAGTGCTGCTACTATCACACCTCAACTAGGAAAGTTCTTGATGAGAGTGTTGAAATCCAGGCTACACTGGGGAGGAGACGAGGGGGGAGGGATGAAGCGGCACAGAAATACTGTACTTTTATATTTATTTATGGTGCGTGTGTGTGTGTGTGTGTGTGTGTGTGTGTGTGTGTGTGTGTGTGTGTGTAAGTGATGGGAAGCCACACTGCTGGGTGATTCTTTGCTCTCCAGCTGCTGGTGGATGCATCAGCTCTTTGCTCCCGGAGGCAAAGCTACAGTACCAGAATAGACAGTCCAATGTTATTTGAGGTTGGCCGTTTGCCTAAATGCACTATGGGGCATCCTGATGTCCTGCCAGCCGACATGCTCAGATTAACTGCCTCTTTAGTACAGGCGCACACACGCATGCACGCACGCATGCACACAAGTGTATACGCGCAAGCATGAAGGCACAGAAATGAGCAACTTGGACGAGATGTGAATGGATGAATGCGTAACACCAAATATTAATAATTCATAACTGTTGTTGTTCACAGTCTTGCCTCCCCCCCTACACACACACACACACACACACACACACACACACACACACACACACAGATAGAAAACATCCACAGTTGTGTGTTCTCAAGCTCAGATCATACATGCTAATGTACATCCGGTATCTGCCGCCACACGTCTGGAGGTGCTGTTTGACATTGAAGTGAGCAGCACGGCACGGCACGGCAAAGCACGGCAGCGGCGACCCTCAGAAATGAACCAATGGGCAATTAGGAATTAAAGGGCTGAGAAGCAGATGAGGTAAGACGGAGACGTCACGGGTTCACACAAATCCTATAGATCCCACCGCCTCTCTGAGAACGCGGAGATACAGAGGAGAACAGAACACTGGTAGCCGCTGACCTCCGACTTAACCCCTGAACTTCATTTCTCACAGTGCCTGAATACATGAAATGAATCATCACTGTAATTGATGGAGTGAGAAGGTCAATGGCGCGGCGGTCTGTTTTCTAATCTGACGTGGCGCCATAGAATGAGCCACTGAAGCAAGCGGAGATCCACACATGCAGAGGTCGTGCCCCCCTCATTAGTTTACATTTATTCATTCAGATATAGTCTTATTTGTGAAGGGGGGGGGGGGGTCAGAGAAGCGGGCTGCACACAATGAGTGGGTGTTTTGAACTCATGGTGACGCTGGACTGAGTTGAAGCTGATAAAACAAGAAATACAGCTACACCTTTGTAGTTGTGGCCCCTGGAACTGGAACAGAGCCGCCCCCCGGATCACACCTGCCCTCTCCAGGATCCAGGATTAAAACTCACATTCCCACACCAACATTTGAAGTGTGAACTGTGCCATTTGTGTGTGCGCGAGTTTATTTCATTTTTGTACTTATACGCCCTGAATACCAGTTGTGTAATTTGCGATTGTAATCTTACTACTTGATGGAATTAGGAAGTATTCAGGGAGCAAACACCTCTGCTGGGGCAGCTACATGGACATCCAGAGATTCACTGCAGCACTAAAAGCACATCTAGTTGCTAGTCCACCTTTTCGGGTACAAAAAGTTGCATGTAAAGTGTTTTTGTTTTTTTGTTTTTTTTTGCAAAAGCAGAGAATTAATCCTTGAATGTCTGAGAAGCGTCGGTCACAAAGGTGAATGATGCGGTACTGCGAAAGACACAGAGTTGGCATGACTACGAATAAATAATCTCTTGACAAACTATACATGATAAACTACATGAACATGCAGTCATGGTTTGATTCTAAATCAAAAATCCAGGTTTCCATCAAAAGAGAGACTCTCTTCTTTCAACAATGACAGACGATGACTGAAACGTTCTCGACACCGGAGAGGAACCCGCTAACAGCTCCGGTGCATCTGTAGGAGCTACAGTTTGAGCCACATCCTCTCCAGAAACGCTCGCACCCTGTAATATTCCTCACATTTTCACCATATTTCAGTTAAATCCATGTATTCTAATTTTTGTTGGGATATCCTGCCAGCGCCCCTGATCGTTTCCCTTCCTTCCTAAGAACACAACGGCCTCAGTATTTCTCCCGAGAATTACTTCTTCTTTTATATTTATTTTCCAAGAGGAAAAATCATTTGGGAAAAAAAAGAGAATTTTGGTGCTCAGGTTCAGGGGATACGGAGCATATAAATTAGCAATCAGAGAAAGAAAGTGTAATCAGAAGATGTTGTTTTGAAGTCAGTGTTTCTACAACACCGCTCCGCAGTTCCAGGCTGCAGCTCTGAAAACTTTGGTGTAACCAGCGCCCCTGAACTTAATTTGTTATCAAGTATGGTAATTAGGGGCTGTAATGGTTCATTTGTTGCATCAATGCTTATAGATTTTAAATTATCCCAATTCACTGCGTTGATCCGCCCAAAGAAATCAATTCACCTCGCTGTTTTTCAGCGATAATCAAAATTTAAAAAAGCCTGTAACCACCGTGCGATGCTCGTCCCATTTAAATGTAGATTTATTCATGGTAACTGCAAACGGCAGCGAGCCTCAAAATGTCAGAAATTGTTACATTTTCTTTTTGGGGGGGGGGGGGGAGGTATTCTTTGGTCCTTTAAACATACTTTCACATTTCCTCTCTAGAAACGTAGCCCTAAGTCTCCTGGTCTGTAGACTGAAGTGATAATTATTTGAACAACAGGATCGCGTTTTGAAGCAAAGCGATGATGAACAGGCACCTGCGGCGTGGTAGTTTGAAGCCACTGAGCAAACGTCCATATTTGATAAGTTGGGAATGAAAGCCTGTCGGATCATGCGTCTCTTTTGGCACTGACTGGCGGGCCAGCGTCATCCGTCTTCGCCTCATAAAACTGTCACAAATCACTGCAGAAAAATAATGATGCTTTATGATGTGTCAACATGGTGATGCTCGAAACTCTAGGTTAGCTTGGAGGGGGGGGGGGTCCGTGGTCATTTCTTGGCAGGAGACTCTCAGTTTTAATCGCCACTGAGAGTCCTGGAATATAAACTCCAAACCAGCAGAGAAAAGACAGATCAATGGAGAGAGAGAGAAAAAGAGAGAGAGAGAGAGAGAGGATAAGCAGCGGCAAGTCTAAAGATCTGGTCTGGGACAAGAATTCATCCATCCATCCATCCATTGTCTTCCACTTATTCCTATTAAGGGTCGGGGGGCTGGAGCCTATCCCAGCGGCTATGGGCGAGAGGCGGGGTTCACCCTGGACAGGTCACCAGTCCCTCACAGGGCCAACACATAGAGACAGACAACCATTCACACTCACAGTCACACCTACAGTCAATTTAGAGTATCAATCAGCCTCGTCCCCTCTTGATGTCTTTGGACTGTGGGAAGATGCTGGAGTACCAGAGAGAACCCACGCAGGCACAGGGAGAACATGCAGACTCACATAGAAAGACCCTGTGCCCGGGCTGGGACTCGTACCCTGACCCCTCTTGCTGTGAGGTGACAGGGCTGACCACTGCACCACCGTGCCGCCACAAGAATTCATGATAGAAACAAAGTTTATAACGACACACGTTGGTAACAATTAACATTAAGTAAAAACAGTGAGTAAATGTGCAGTTAACGTGTTCAAGTTGCTTGGTGAACGTCTAACTGAGTGAAATAACCATTTACTAATGGTGGTGAAAAACTGGGGGAGGGGATGTTGTTAGCGAGGGGAGGGTAAAGGAGGGGAGTGTTAGGGGGCGTGGAGGGTAAAAGTGGGTAAGGGTGAGGAGTGAAAAGAAGGGGAGTGTTAGGGAGTGGGGAGGGTTAGGGAGTGGAGGGTAAGGGTGGGGAGGGTGAAGGAGGGTATGGGTGGGGCGGTTTGAAAAAGAAAAGGCCGAGTGGAAATGTTACGGACTGCTGCAAGGTGGTTTAAGATTCCACCATTATCATTAAAAAAAAAAACACACAAAAAAACACAAAAAAAACAGACTTATTGATGCTGCCAAATCCTGCAAGATGCAGTGGTGTCATTAACGGTCTGATTCCACCGGCATTAAATGAAGAGGAGGAGGAGGAAAAGATTAAAAATTAACTGAGGACTGAAGATGACAAAGCACCTCCAGGCGCTTTTCTCTCACAGCGATTCAGAGCCGACTGACCAACACACCGGACTCAGGGGGGATCAAGTGGATTATTTCAGACGGAGCAGAGATAGAAAATCAGACATTCATAAAGTCGGACTGAGATATTTAGGATTGTAAAACCTCCTCGCGCTCGAAACACTTGCTGGAAGTGGCATTAGGATTTTTGCTGGAGTGTTAATGTGCTGTGAGCTTTAATTGTGTCTTCCAAATCCAGTTGAGATGCAGTCGAGTGTGTGTGTCTCAGTTGGCAGGTGTTAGCATGTCAACCATCAGTTTATGAATCAAAAAAATCAAAAAAAAATATATAAACAGGTATTCCACCAGTCTTGACATTAAATGGGACATTTGTTTGCTTCCCAAGAGCCAGAGAAGAAGACAGATGCCCCACCCACGCTAGTTAGCTTAGCACAATGAATGCTAGCGGGCAGGCCGTGTAGCGTAGCTCCCTGAAAAGAAGTCACCAAATACACTTTTCTAAATTCATAAAGATGAGATATTGTAATTTCAGAATGGGACACATAGCTGGAACTACTTTCCTAACTGGGGTGCAGGAATTTGAATTCAGCGCCTCAAAACTTGTTCCAAAAAAAAAACAAACAAAAAACAACCCCACACACAAACGTTTATCCATAATTACTGGTTCCTTTCATCATGGCCGACTTGGCCTTAGAGAGGATGAGGAAGATTCCTCCTGGACAAACCGATACCCTGAACCTGACCCAGCTGAACCAGAATACACAGAGCAAGACCTGGATGGACGCATGCTCACATGACTATTCACTGCCATTTGCTGTGCTAAGCTAACTAGCAGTCAGCTAATCTCAGCTCCCAGAGGAACATGGAGGAGAGAAAAGGCCTTCTTCTGTGGCTCTATTGAGAGTATAAATAACGCGCCCCCCCCCCCCCCAGGGTGCTGTGTTCCTTTAAGTCTGCCTACATCCCCTGTCATCGTGTATTTGTGTTGTAGTAGTACCTGTAGTAGCATCTGTAGTACCATCTGCTTCTGTAATTAGACTTTTCTACATTTGAGAAAATTACTTTCGATATGAACCTGATGCCTTCAGCTGTGTCGCACCCGTCCTACCACATCAAGAACTGAAAGTAGGGGTGAGCTAGTGAAGTGTGTGTGTGTGTGTGTGCGTGTGTGTGCGTGTGTGTGTGTGTGTGTGTGTGTGTGTGTGTGTGTGTGTGTGTGTGCATGTGTGTGTGTGTGTGTGTATTCTGCTCTGGAATGGCCAGAATTTTAAGCAGGTCCCTCCTCTACAGTGAATTTAGCTTTAATGAGTTTTGTTTTGTGATGTCACTGCTAACTGTTTACTCACTGAATCTTTTTTTCTTTTTCTTTTTTTGTAGTTTTCACTGAGCCTATCCATTTACTTCAAAAGCTCTTTTATACTGACCTGACGGCAGGAAACGCTCTAGAGTTCCTCACAGAGTTACCAACTCAACCGCAACACCACCTTCTTTACCTATGTAAGCGTACTGGGAGACATCCGTCAGTGTATAACTGGATGCACAGCTCCAGAAATGAACTCCAGTGAGTTTGAGAATCCGTGCGAACTAAAGTTTCTACCACTGTGTTCTCTGGGATTCTCTGCTGCGGAGGCACTTCTGAGCGCTGGCTGACACTTTCACCAGCCCCGCAGTAAAGTTACCTGAATCTGTAATACACCTCATTGACGTTGCATAACAACAAGTATGCTTGTCTGAACGGCTGGTGAGAGACAGGTGCTATATTTTACTTGTTGACGTGAAAACCGGCAAAGCAAAATGGAACCAAGTCCAAGACCGTCGCACCCGAGGACGGAGGAAATGCGCGCAAAAGCCGAGAGCAGACGCTGCAGGCATCTTGACCCCCGCTTTCGCAAACGACTCAGGACTTTTTCCACAAAAACACATCCACGTCTAGCTTCCACTGGTGGGACAGTTCTTAATCCTCCACCTTAACTGTTCCTCTACTTTTCGGTTCTACTGTGATCCAAATCTGGAATTTTTGTATATTTGTCTGCAACATTCATGCGCGAGTATGTGACTAAGCACACTGGCTGTGTAGCTGCTGCTTAAAAATAATAATGGAAAAAAAAAGAGTAAATCTTGGACCTTCTACATGCTGCTGACGTGATCACACGGTGCATGTATCCAGTGGGTTCCAGGCAGAATCAAAGTCATGTGACCTCACCCTTTTTAACTCCACACAGCAATACACACACAGTTTGTTCAGATATCATGTATGTGCTGCAGTCACCCTTTTACACACCGGTCTTGTTTTAGAAGGAGTCAGCTGTATTAAGTCGGCGGGTGCAGTCTTACATCGACACGCGGCGCTGACGTTAGCTTAATCACCTCACTGTACAGCTCAGAGGAGTCAGCTGGGAATACTTGTCATTTCAGACGGCGAAACTGACAGTTGCCAGCCAGAAATGAGAAATCTGTCTTTGTCTACCTCTCAATTAATGACCCAGAGTTTTTGAAAATTACTGACAAGTTTAATTGGCGAATCTGTCACAGTTAGGGCTGTAAATATGTGCAACTCTGTGTGTGTGTGTGTGTGTGTGTGTGTGTATGTATGTGTGTGAGTGTATGTGTGTGTGTATGTGTAAAGTTTGACAGGCATAGCTGAAGGCTTAGCAAACACACTTCATATAGCATGTCAATAAAGGCTATATGAAGGCTTACGGAGCATTTCTGTCATCAACTGTACTTCAGGGTATGCATGCTCACAGCGCACACATACACACATACACACACGCGCGCGCGCACACACACTTCTGCCACAAGTGTGCCTTGATAACAAAATCGAAACCTCACGTTGAATGTAACTCAAATTTAGGGATAAATGAAGCCTAATGTGTGTACAGATTGATGAACAGATTGAACAAACTCAATGATGCAAATCCTGATGTGTGTGTGTGTGTGTGTGTGTGTGTGTGTGTGTGTGTGTGTGTGTGTGTGTGTGTGTGTGTGTGTGTGTGTGTGTGTGTGTGTGTGTGCGTGCGTGCGAGCGGGCACACATTCATGTATGAGTAGTGATTGTCTGTGTGTTAATGTGTGTCTGGGTTTGCAGCCCCGGAGGACCAAAGTCTCCTTTGATACGGAACGAAAGGCCAGTGGCAGCAGCGAGGAGGAGCGAGAGAAAACATGAAAGCAGCAGTCATAATTATGCTTAACCCTCACCCTGAAGGAGAGATTTGGTGATGCAACATCATTCTGCCTTCATGAGGTTGATAAAACACCGGCACCTCTCTCTTCCCAGCTCTCACAGGGCTGGAAACACACTTGATGCAGGAGAGAATGAAGGCGTCACAAGATGCAGTGCAAAAAATATAACTTGTAATCTTGGAAGCAGCAACTTTAATCACTCGTACTCTGTAATTATGCCCAACGCTTTTGCAAATGCTGCAAATCACCACCTCCATCAGCCTGCTCACACAATATTAATAGCGCGCATACACACGCACGCAGACGTACATGCACTCATTTATCTCAACATGGTAATAACACTAATGATATCCCATGGGTACCTCAAAGTATAAAGGAGGGACTGAAGAAGGAGAGTGGGAGAGAAAGAGTGGGAGAGTAAGAGTCTTTGTGAATATTATGCTCTCATCTCTGTTGGCAGGAACGCCATTTGTGAGTCTGTATGATGTTTAAATAGAGACAGCAACTGACGCGTGCGCACACACTCTCGTAACGCACACATATACACACGGACGAGTGTGTGCGCCAACTAGAAGACAGAGACCGGGGGAATGGAGAAGAAAAGAGGATTTAAGCGACACTGGCAGCCTCTCACGCTGTTTTTAGGTCAATGACAAGAAGCCTATTCAACAGACAGACACACACGGAAAAAGTACACAAACATTTGCAGTGATGTGCGCCAGAGTGCCGCTGGAACGCACACACAAGCTGTGCATACGCGCAAAATATACTTACCTGCATTTACTGTCAACCCTGAACAAAGAACGTCTGTAACGGCACTTGAAAGGCTTGAGAGATACCGCACTCCTCTCTCCATTGTCCTCAGTTCTCCTCGCCGCCACCTCTCTTTGTCCATCCTCCTCTCTGAAACACAGACGCAGGAGTTTGATGGGGTTGTTTTCTACGTGGAAAGGTTCCATTTCCTGTCCTTTTTTGGACACTGTGTGCTCCTGACCCAACATCTTGGCCGGGGTTCAAAGGGACAGTGTGTTTGTTTGTGTGTGTGAAGTAGGGGGATACGGGAGCAGGCATACAGATCAAAGGGGGTTGAAAACAGTCTGTCATCCCTCTAGGAAGCTTCAACTCTCATACATATTCACCCAGGCCCCGCGCCAGCGCCAAGTGACTGAGGGGGCAGTTAAAAATGGCAAAGGGGGGAGGGCAAATCTTTTTATTTTGTTAAACAGAAGGTTATCATCCTGTTATGTTACTTTCTACATCCTGGGGGCGGAATTGTTGTGGTATTTACTGCGAACAATTCCCTACATTCAAAACCGCATTTATTTCATTAAGATGGTAAAGCCAGGATTAAACACGAGTGTCACACAGTTTAGGGAATCAGGGACCTCAGATCCACCAGACACAACCTTAGTTTGTGCAGTTCTCCTTCTTCTAAATCCATTTACTCTGCCCTGGTCATTGCTCCGCCCCCCTCCGCCTGTGCCGAGCACCGAGCACAACCACATACAGCGGCACTAACGGCAGCATCTTTTCAACTGATGGCCAGGGGTGAGACGAAGCATGTGGGAGAACCGTGGGAGTCCCTCCCCCATCCGCCTTCCCTAATTCCTCGCCGGTGCAGCGACCTGGACACGTACCCTCATCCGGCCTCCCTCCCGAACAGCCAATTCGGCGGTAGATCGCTGTCCTACGTGAGCAGATGTAACCGTTCTAATCACTGAGACACGGCTGTTAAAATCATCTAAATAATAGCAGACAGCATCATGAAGACGCTCGTCCTCAGTGCTCCTGTGGCACACATTCGGCCTTTTATTATCTTGAGAGTGGCCGTCAGCCACCCGTCCATCTCATATGGCCTAAATCTGACCCAAGTCACACCCGGCTCATTACTCTGGAGCCACATCTGGCCCACACAGTACATATCAGCGCCATGACCGAGAGCCAGAAGTGCCTCTGATTAGGCCCAAATGTGTTTCTATCTTTCTGTCTGTCTGTCTGTTTCTCTCTAACTCTTTGTCTGTCTCTTTCTGTCTCTCTTTCTCATTGACCGAAACTTCACCTCGCTGTCATTTTCACTCTGTGGATTACAATGACAAGAAAAGAAATATTTAATCCCAGCGAGTAAGTGATATGTTCTGTTCGGCTCTCTTGCCTGGGTGGCACCGTAATGCCAACAACTAAACTCCTCAAAGAAAGTTCGGAAACGTTTTTTTTCGGCCGATCATTTTTTCCTCTTAAATGTTGCCAATTGGTTTTGTGTTTTATATCACTGGAAAGCCTGGTTGGTCTTCTTTACGATGAGGTACAACTTGTAAGGATCATGAATTCATGGAATGAGCAAACCAGCTAAACGTGTGGGTAGTGCCCCCTCCAGAAAATTGCCAGAATCCCCTTCAATTTGCCTTATTCACCCCGTGGCCGTTTTTGAGAACAGAAACGAGGCTCAAAGTAGGGTTCCGGAGGGACCCCCCCTCACTGGTGGCTTTTATTTCTTTCCCTACCTGTACTGAGCAAAGCCCAGCTCTACAACCCGCCCTACTCTGCCTCCGATTAGCTAACAATGACAGGGCGTACTCCTTCTGTACTCCAACCCTTGTTTTGGTTTCAGTTTGTGACGAGGGGAATTTGGTGAATTGCAGGGGATTTGGGCAATTTTTTGGGGGGGGGGGGGGGGGACACTACCCACGCATTTAGCTGGGTCGCTCATTCCATGAATGCACGATCCTGACCAGTTGTACCTCGTTGCAAAGATGACCAATCAGGCTTTCCAGTGATTTTAAAATACATTACCAATTGGTATCATGAAAGGGGAAAAACCATCGACCGAGATAATGTGTCCCAACTTCCTCTGAGGAGTACATAAAGGATCCCGACGGGCTGGCAAGAAGAGAGTCTGGATCGAGGAACCAGGTTCTAACAGTTTATGGATGAAGTGTCAAAGACACGTGCTACATTGCTGCGGTGTTCGTGACGCTCCTCCCCGTCTCTACTGTTTTTACTTTAGTTCTATGATAATTGATGGTTAAAGTTACTCAGTTACAACAAAATGGGCCGTGAACACAGCGACAGTTCTCCTCTCTCATGGGGGGCAGTCAGTGGCATACTCATCGGTAAACAATTATTTACATATTCAGCAGACACTGGCACTGATCTGGGGTCAAATCGCACATATTCCCTCTCGTCCAGGTTCTGTTCTTGGTCTCCATTCAGGCGTGGGGAAATATCTGACTGATTAGCTGCTAAATGCACCCGTACGCTCCCTGGTTAGCCGCTGACTTCCTCTCCGACGTTTGTTCCTCGACAGGTGACATACCGTGGATTTACCGAAGCGTTGCCTCTGAGGACATCTGGCTCCTTCATCTGGTTGTGCGACTGATGAAAGCAGACTGAAGCAAAACTGAGCACAGACTAGATCTATATGCAGATGTAGTTTTGCATATATTCCATCGTATAATTAAAGGGAGGACACCAAACAGGAGGTTTATGATATATTGACAAGAATCTCAACAATGAGCCTGACGGCTTGTTCCTACAGAGAAATAATTAGCAACATGAATGTAATTAGTTGAAAAGAAAACAAGCCATATTGCATTGTAATTATCCACAAAGTAATAAAAATTAATCAAACAGCTTGGCTCAGCCAACAACAGTTATGGTTGTGAATTAAAGGCCGAAGTGAGCCAAAGATCCAGGAGGGCGCTAATAAAGGAGGAGGCTTCCTGTACCTGCAGTATGAGGGTTCATATCAAGTCAAACAAAAAGGAAGACTCAAACGTAGCTGCTCCCAAGAGCGCTTTAATTGCGGTGACCTGAGCTGGTGTTGCAAGCTCCAGTTGTGTCATCAGCAACTCAGGAAATGTGATATTAATTATTTGTTGCGGCTTCAAAGGAGTAAAAAAGAAAGGAATCATCAGGGTGGTAAATATCGCTGTAAGAACAGTAGAGCAGTGCTGGACCGTAACAAAGTACCCAAGTACAGTTTTGCACTTGGGTATAGGTTTTAGCATCTTTTAGAATCTCTCATTCCATCACATCAATACCAAGGTTGTTCTTCTCCATACATCTAAAGCTTTTGTGTGTGTGTGTGTGTGTGTGTGTGTGTGTGTGTGTGTGTGTGTGTGTGTGTGTGTGTGTGTGTGTTTTAAAAATGTGACGGTTCTCAACTGGGTTTGATTTTAAAGTGGGAATATGCCATCAGCTCTGTTGAAAGCTGACACATCCATCAGCGGCGCTGCAGATAATCGTGATTGTGAACCGGACACCCGTGGCCATATCTCCAGTCGCTGTTTGAGAGTTCACAAATGAAAAATGACTCATCCTTTCAAATGTTTATTGTGCTCACCACAAACAAACTTCATCTCCGCCCCTCAAGAACTGGCTGTCTAATCTGAGGGAGCCTGCTGCACGCTGAGCTGCGAGGTTCCACAAAGGCGCGGTGAAAAAAGAACAGCAACATGTTGATGTTAAAGCAGTACTTCACCCCTAAAAGGTGCATGTTGACTCACAAATGTGATGTCTTGAGCTCATGATGCTTTTTCATTGCTGCATCTCTTCTTCTCTACTCCTCCAGAGTACAGAAGGCCCACCAAGTAGATTTACTTGGAAGCTAACCGTGCCCCCTTCACCACCACCATGCACACAGCAGCAAAACTGTCCAAAAACCCCCCACGTCCATTATAATCCACATCGTCTGTATCCAAACAGAGGAAACCTGCAACCCTTCTGGTGAGATATCAAAAAATATAGAGAAGGAAAGCAATCAAGGCTATCTTGGGGCACACAGGCCTTCCTCATGGTGACCAACCAGAAGTGAGGGAACAACAGGATATATCAAGGTAACAGGAAATGACCTCAGAGGCTGGCATCACAATTGGCAGAGCAGGTGACGCCAGTCAGAGTAAAAAAAAAAAAAAAAGGCCAGAGTTTTGAAAAGGAGAATGATGAGTTTCTTCATGAGCACCTGGAGGAGCCAAGGCCTCAAGCGGGAAATCCAGAAAGTCTCAAGTTTTAAGAGGTGTTCCGTACAATCCCCACCCCCCACTCAGGAGCAGGGACCACCTCAGGGCCCGTGACAAAACACGCCAAAAGAGGATTCAAACATTTTAACATACATGTCACTTTAAATGAAATCTGGTTTGCCACCTACCTGTCTGCCCGACTCCATGAGAGCACAGCTTCAGTTCCATGTTAGCGGCCCGCCTCCCGTTACACCCTGACCTTTGACTGTAAGGTTTCCGGCAGGTCTGTAATTATCTGCTTTTATCAGATGGAAGGCCGGCACACAACAGTGCGATGCTATTATAGGTTCGGAAGGTCTCAGTCCTCTCGCTTAAATGGATTTAATGACAGTTGGCTAAATTGGGGATGTAATCTGTAATGGAGATGATTATCTTTTTTTATAGTGGATTTTATCCTCAAGATTGAAACAAATCCTGTCCCGTTCGGCTGGATACTTGAAGATTTATCCTTTATTGCCGTCTTTATGTTGTCTTTAGATTTTACGCTCTGACACTGCAGTCAACTCATTCACCAAACGTGTAATCTTCTTTGGCATTTTTAAAAGATCGGAGTGTAAACAATGACAGAAGAGAAGAATGAACCGTTCCAGCGCTGTCAACGGAAACCAATATGCAAGAAACACTTAACGTGAGAACCTAATGGGTGCCATAACTCATGCGTACCTTAACACTTCCCTTAAGACCTTGTATCTGTTTATGTCTGTGCACGTGTGCGTGTGCGTGCGCGTGCGCGTGCGTGACATTGATTTATCTACTCACGGACAATTTAAGAGGTGTTGGTTTTAAATGAACCCATTAAGTGGCCTACTGTGTTAACAAGTCCGGGAGGATTCTTCATTATTTAAATAGAGAAACTAAACGGAGAGGGAGGTCCAGACACGATAAAGATATAAAGGACCACAATGTGCGATTCTTTTTTTTCTTTTTTTTTTCATGTTGTTGAAAAAACAAAGGAATGCATAATATGAAACTCAGAAGGGATGTTTTTCACCTGTCATGTAGTGCAGAGAATGGGAGGTTGTGATGCCAGTGTGTCAGCGTTGTGGGCTTCTCTTGTGCCCGTCCAGAGTTACTGTTTCTCCTCTCTGAAAAAAAAAGTGCCCTCAGGCAACAATAGACAGGCTAAGCTGGGGTGTGTGTGCGTGCGCTCTGCGTGAACGTGCGCACGTCTTTCCCTGCGTGTCTACACAAGAAATTTGTGTGCAGTGCAAGTGTCAAGGACAGCTGTTCCTTCTGTTTCATAGCAGGGCCTCAGGCAAGTCCCCGTCTCGTCAGTCCAAACGCTCCTTTCTTCAGGGGACAGCGATAAATTGTCCCTGTTCTCCACCCATCCTTCCCAGTGGCCATCGACGCTATCTCAGACCTCACTGCTGTTGTTTATGCTTGCTTCATTTTACTGTCGGTGACTCTGAATTATAATAAAGTGAGTCCAGCGTCCCTCTCTGTTCACACTCCCCCGGATTGTGAAGTCTAGATCAGGTCCATAGTGTGTCTCGCCATCGTGGCGTGACCACAGTTTTTCTAGCTTTCCAAATGTTTTACGTTTCAAATTACGCGCTGCGTTGATTGATCGTGTATTCATTTATGTCTCAGGTTTCCCTTTTATAGCCTGAGTACTGTAGTGAATAATTTTCTCGAGCGAAACTCCTGGCTAAGCATTTCAACGGCATTCAGGGAAACTTTTCTTTCAGCTTACAGTAGCTTTTCAGTTTAGCATATGAACCCCCCTGAGGTTCACCTGCAGCTACACCAGGATGCCCACACACTAAAGTACACAAACTCCCATAAAGATAAGTAAGGAAAGACTTCACACACACACACACACACACACACACACACACACACACACACACACACTAACACACACACCTCCATCTCTCTGTTAATCTAAATATTGAATATTAAAAAACACACATTCAATACGATGCGCTAAAATCTCTGGAGTGCAGTCGGACCTGAGGGAGCGTAGCATTATTAATCAGGTAGAGGACCATCAATGTGAACGCTCCCTCTCATACCAGCAACAACAACAACAACAAAAAACTCCCACACATTTCGCTTTTTTTTTTTTCTCCCCGGAATTACAAAATTAACAAAATGTTATTTCCTAGCATAGTTGACACCTCAGCATATTTTAGTGTTTTTAATTTTCATTTCATCAACGGAAAAATCCGCCTCGAACGCAACACTTACATATCACCACACCTCAGACTGATATGGAGAACCTGCAAACCTGCTTATTTCTGCCTCCAGAACGTTAAGGAACGCTATTATCATTCACTTAGAGTCGTGTGTCTGGGAACCTGCCCAGTGCGCATCCAGTAACCTCCTGCTTTTAGCTCTGTGTCTGGTCAACTCCTGTGAGAGACACCCAACTCTTTACAACTGTCCATGTAATTTCTCCAGTGTGCGCAATGTTTCGCATAGGAAAAAAATCAAAGGGGGGGGGGGGACAAAGTCATGGCTGAGAATATGGAATGAAAATGGCTTTCTGCAATGCTAACTGGAGTTGTGTTGGAAATAAACGTTGGTCTGAAATAGGATGAGTGCTAGCTAAGGCTACAAGCTAAAGTACACAACATCCAGAAGGTGATGCATCCCTCTTCAATATTCCATCGCTGTCCATGTCACCACACTGGATTTCAAGGTACTTATCAGTCTCGGAGAACTTCTGATCCAGTGAGTACTACAGGATGAGCTGGGCAGGTAATCAGTTCAGATCAGCCTTGAATCTGGAACACCCTGGACATCTGGACTGTCGGGAGGGGCAAATCAGACGCCAAAGTGGCTTTATTATCCTATAATGTGTACCCAGCATAAACACAGAGATGAAACTCGCTAAAAGAAAAAAAAAAAACTCAGCAAAGCTGAGAGGATTGGCACTACTAGTCAACATAATGCAAGAGGCAAAAGTGAGTCATTGTGGCACCGAGGAGCCATGGCTGTAGGGCCTGCATCTCTCTTGACCCAGCGAGAGAGAGACCGGAGCAACACGAGGGAGCCGAGGCCGACCTACACAGGAAACGCATCCGTTCATCCGCTCCACACAGCGCCTGACAACCTCAGTTAACTTGGAAAAAGAATTCCACCGGCAGTTCATGCTAAACTGTCACATTTCATTGATTCTTAGAGGGATGGACACTTTGTGGACCCTGTTGATTTGGATTTTGAGTGTGAAATATGAAGCATTAGCTTGTTCAGATTAACAAAAAAATTTACTTTTATACCTTTTTTTTTTTTTTTTTTTTTAAACCTACACATAAATCCACGATTCCCAAACTGTGGTCCATGTACCCCAGAGGTACGCACAGGAGGGTACACCAAGTATAAAGCCCCTTACCACCGAATATGTTGCGTAACTTGTTCAGATATGGATAAATTGTTGAAACAGCCTCACTTGATGCCCATGGCAGCAACAGAAACTGTCAGTGTGTGCTGTGGGTGCGTGTCGAGACCATCTACTCCACAGCTTCCAGTACCATGTCTGACAGAACTAGCAGTCGTGTTAGCAGTGCTAGCCTAGTCACTGGTGGCGCTAATGTCCCTAGAATTCCCCTGAAAATGCCCTCAATAGTAGATTGCTGTGGTGGCCAAACTGAAGATGAGTTAGCAATCATCACACACGAAAGCACAGATTGCAGCCGCACTTCATATGGGTGTTTTATATATACAGTGTGTGTGTGTGTGTGTGTGTATATACACATATATTTATATATATGTATAACCTCAGCTGGAACCTCTCGCTTTATTGGAACTGAGTCCAGCCTTCAAATGTCCCCTCAGAGAGCTGCGGCTGATAGAAACACACAGTGAGGAGAAAACATTTAGAAGAATGAAGACATTTCATGTGATCGGGACAATACAGGGATAAAGAAAGAAAGAAAGAAAGAAAGAAAGAAAAAAAGTCCTTAAGGCTTTAGATTGCACCGGGAGAGAGAAACGTAAACCACCTTCTACTTCAGAGTCATGGTGTATTAGTGTGCCTGCCCTTTAACACACACTATAAAATTTACTGCCTGCAGCTACAGAAGAGAGAGCTCCTTCTCAGATGAAGCTCTTTTCTCTACAGCAGAGCTCAGTGATGGACACAGGAATTGTCTTGCATTCTGTTGCCCGATGAGTGTCGGCTTATTTATCAAATAGTACACCGTTCCTTTGTGTTTGCTGGATCATCACATTCTATTCTGGAGTCCCTGCTGTTGTTGTTTATCATACTGCAAAATGCTTATACGGTGCTGCGCATACCAACTTCACATTCACTCACAAGGAGCCTTCCTCTTCTGTGCATGTGTTTGTCTGCAAATATATATATCTGAGCATTTAAAACACAAATCTATAGACACTGATCAATAATCTGGTTCCGTTGTGTATAGAGCATTGTTTGCATGTCTTGGATGATGCATTGTTAGCAAATTAGGCTTCAGCAAAATCATTGATTCATGTCTGTTTAAGGGTTGCTACTGTATAATGCGCACAAACACACACACACACACACACACACACACACAAAATGTACAATATTTGCACACACAGCAACATGAGCAGCTCAGATTCTTTGTTTAAATTGAGTCGGGTGAAAACTGTCTTATCAGGGCCCTCGTGCAAATATTTATCTCAGCAGCAAGCAACCAACTTTTGTGTAGAACACACAGACTGAACGTAAAGACTGAATGACAGTGTGTGTGTGTGTGTGTATGTGTATGGGTTTGCAACAGGGCTCTCTGTGAGATTGCAGGGTCGTAGATGGAGAGTCCACGGGTCAAAGAGCATGAGTCAACCATAACATCACATTAACCGTATAATCTGGAGAAAGTGTCGGGTTGGAGGTCACTACATGGAAGCGTGTGTGTGTCTCGGTGTCTTGCCAACACACATCTCCATGACCCACAACAAGTTAAGCCTCTAAATATAAGTTAAGGAATTATTACCATCGAATATGAACTCGCTGTTTTCATAATCTATGCCATCACCGCTCGTTTATTGATATTCAGTCCTCGGAGGTCCTCAGGGAGAGCATTAGTAGCAGCAGCTGTCCTGTGATTCCAACAATCTTTGAGAAATATCACTGATTTTTGCCTTTACCCAGTAACCTGCAATTTACAAAAACGTCTTTTTCTTACTATTTAAGTTCTGTCTGGAGCAGCCGTGAATCAATTTAGCGACAAAATCATTGTCACCGGCTTTAAAGCACCGGCTCGGTCAAATCAGAGCAACGTGATTTCTCGCTCATTTTGTGTTTATGCTCATAATAATACAGCTGGAATGTAGAGAATTTCATGCTCTTGAAGTATTGACAAAATACCTCGAAGATGCAACAGCAATATATTTTTTCAGTGTTTTTGCCGTAGTCAAGGTCTTGAAGGGAAACTTCAGTGAGCTTATTTTGAAGGTAGCCAGTTGTCCCACTGGATTACATTACCGCGCGCTGCGGGGCTGCAGGCCGCTCTGACCTTGCTCCGTACTGCAGGGGTTTCAAAAATGGTTCTTTCCATCATTCATTTTGACAAAATAAGTTAAGAATACAAGGTCCAGGTTGGGGGGAAAAAAACCCTGAATCTCTCCTTTATTGTACAACAATTTTAGGAAGTGAACCTTGCTGTGTTTTGTCTGGGTTTTCCCCCCCCCCAATTCTTTTATGGTGATTTCTTGTGTTTGTTTTGTAGTTCACTTACCTCTCCTCTCATTTCAGGTTGTTACCTGGCACCTAATATGTCCAACCTGTGTCCAATTAAGCTGCCCCTCCTGGCGTATTTACCCTGAGCTTCCTCTGTTTCGTGCCAGTTTATCTTCGTACCTCTGTGTTTGCCGTTCCAGACCTTTGTTTCTTTGTGTGTGATTCCCAGGTTTTTGATCTCTGCCTGGACCTCTATTTGCCTCTTCCCTTGTGGTTTGTTTGTCTATAATTGGACTGATCCCTGTGTACTGAACCTTCTGCCTGAGTAAAGAAGTGAGTTTTTATGTTTCTGGTCTCACAGTCGTGCGTTTGGGTCCATTTGCTTCTGGCCTCCACCGATCGTTGTAAACAGTTCCAGCACGGCACCCATCCCCTGCACCGGCCTGCTGATACAATCACTAAAAACAATTCCTGGTGTCATTGATAAGAAACGCCGAGCAACCTGACGTCCATGACAAGGTGCTGATGTTAAAAAGCACCACAACAAATGCGCAGGATTCTCATCCTCCCCCCATCCCCTATAATATCACCGCAACACAAATGAAACAAAATTTCCAGTCTTGATCACAAAGTTGCGTTACCATATTTTCTGGGAGCTATCAGGTTAAAGATAATGATGGAAATAGTTTTTTTTTTTAAAAATCAAGTCTGTTTCACACACAAAAAAAAGTTTTTTACCTGCCTGAGATGGTTTCTGCACTTTTATGAAAAAGAGTCTGTGCACCCCAGGGGGAGCTTGAACCAACATTGGACTCACGTTTGGAGTGAGAAGATCTTCGGCTCACAGGATGGACGTGTATTGATTTTGGTCCGAGCTTGAGGGTGACTTGACATTGATGGTTCCCGTTGAGCCCAGAAGTTGAAATTTCCGAGTTCCCAGTTGGAAACTTCTGCCCGCCCTTAACTCTGTCACAGTCAGTCACTCTCACACACCCAAGTGGTCGTCGTGTAGCTTGACGGTGTGTCGCTATGACAACACGTAGAGCGTCCGTACCCAATGAACCCTACAAACGGCTGACGACAGTGCGTGTTTCTTTCTCCGGGAGCACCGTGTGATGTCACTCCCACTTCCTGCTACATCTTTTTGATGAGGGGGTAAAAAAACCACCGATGTGCATAAAACTGGTAACTTTAGAAAGACCTTGAGTAACAAACGAATAATCAGTATTCTGACAGCAACGCTCTGCTAATTAACACGCTTCCATGTGAGCTTTGATATGAATTGAATGGACGAGGAAATGAAAAGCTTGTCTGGCTCTGTTAGAGACGGAGAGAAACTTTGTCCCAGCAGGCCGACTCCCACTGTTACTCACATAACAGCAGCGAAGGGAAACACAGGAAAATTAACAGTTTCTCTTGCAGATTTTTCTGAAGATTCGGTTGAAATTGGCAACCATCTGGAATGCAAACCCGACAACTGGCATGCATTGTGGAATCTGCCAGTATGAACTTCAACGGAGCCGGAACTGAATGTTTTATTTTTGCATTTTTTCATTTGGTTAAAATTGAAGCGTTTTTTTTTGTTTTTTTGTTTTTTCTGTTTCTCCTCAAACTCAACACGGCAACGTCCGTCCCATTTGATCGCTGCCGCAATGACCCGGCCCTAACGGTAAATCAAATAATGCGATTAAGACTGTGAGATGAAGTTCCAAACTGCACTAAATGACCTAAAGTTAAAAGTATTTGTTGAATTAATTTCAGATTTGTACAATTAGCATGGCGACAGGCTTAAACTGGAGTACTTTAAACCGGCTCCTTGTTGTTTTAAACAAGCTGGAGGCAGTTTACTGCAACCTGAGCTATGCACAGGAGAATAGCAGAAGAATAACTGGATGAACATAATGATGATTGTAATGCATAATAATTATTTAATTAACATTTCTGGCATCAATTCAGAGGAGCCGTATCAGTAAGAAAACACTGTAGCCTTCAGGACAATTGCAACGTTCAAGAGAAAATAACTCAGACATTAAGATGCAACTGAGGGGCTGCTTAGCTTTTTGCAGGAAAGGAGTTAGATCTTCACCAGAGATGGCTAATGCAAAGGGATCACGTAACAGATGCCACGACATCCTGGTAGAGCAAGATGCGGGAATCAGTTCAGACTTTTGAAAACATGTTTCCGCTAATATGAAGCCCAGAGGATGAAGAACTGATGCTCTTGCAAATCCACAGAGCCGATTCCCCAAGACTTTTCTTAAATCCAGATTTTTGCAAACATCAGTAGTCACAAAATGTTGAATGATTAATTGTCTCCCTGCTGATTAAATCAGTGCATTTTCTAGTCCAGCAGGCACAGACATAACTCACAGCTTGAACCAATAATAGACGCACTGACCAGGGCTGGAGGCCCAGGCCTCTGTTAATTATTACACCACTCATGCCTGCACAGAGCACGTTGAGCTGAGGCCTGTGAGGGAGCACACAACCACAAATGGCAGTTGTTGTTTTTTTATTCCCAACATGCAGTGCTCTCCTTGTTCATAAGAGTGGAAGGTGAGCCCTGCTGTGGGCTCACAAGTCCCAGAGCAGGCTGTTTTTCATCCCAGATGAGATGCTCCGTTCTGGGTGTCTTTCCTCCCATCAGCCCCTCCTCCCATTATCCCCAGCAAACTACTCGATATATCCTCCTCTCGACATTTATAGCAGGAGATGTTGCAGCGTTATGTAGTGCCAGCTGCACGCGCGTTCTCCCTCTCTCTCTGTTTCTCCGTCACAGACGTTCATACTGTACATGCAGTGAATTACATTTAATAAAGACAGACATCAGGTCAGAAGATTAAATCTTGTCAGTAGTGAAGGGCTCAGCGCAGGGGGGAGGGTGGGGTTCTAATTGGAAGCATGACATGGCACTGATATTATTATCTTATCTTCTATGACCTGTGGTCGTCTTGAGTCTTTGGACAAAGATTAGACTTTCCTCTTAAGTAGATATTGTGGTTAGAACTTGAATCTATTAAGTTTTGTAATATCAGTTTGTGACTCCCTGAAATTTGTGGCTATGTCATCCTGAATAAGGAGAAAGCACTGGAAATTGAACTTACTGACTTTTTGTTCAATACATCTCTTTCCTGACGTGCTATTTTAGTTCTATTCTGCCCACAGAGTAGCCACAGTAGCTGCTGCCCACCCTCCGAGCAGCCGTCGTAGCGGTTTGTGAACTGGAGCGTGTGCGGTACCACATGTGAGACTGAAAAGCAGGGAATGAATCTAATAAAAAAAAAAAAAAAAAAACAACCTTGTGTAAATTGTCATACAGCGAGAGAAAGAGACGCAGGCGCTACTTCATGAGCCGAAATGCAAATGTGGTGCTTTTGAGTGTCATTGTGTCAACAGTGGTCCCAGGCAGCGGCACAGAAAAGGAATGAAATTGTTGCAGATCTTTTCACTGAGGTTTCACCAACTCACTGTGAAACACAGCAGTCGGTGCTCAGTGGAGCCACAGAGGGGAATGAGATTATCATATTACTGAAGATGACGGCGAGCAATGACTCCTGGTCTATATGTCTAGAGATCGTAACTGGATAATGTAAACCACATGTGAAATGAATGATGTGGAATCTTAACGTTTCCATGATTTTTAGGTTAAAATGTCTAAAAACAGCTAAGATGGGGTTGTTCATTTTGTGAATTACGTTTAACACTGTACAACCAAGAGAAATCAAGGTTGTTATTACATTTGTTTTTTAATTGCAAGTCATTTTGTTCCATTTTTGTCTTGAGGAAAATGTTCATTGCCGTTGATGTGGCAGCATAGGCGCATACTTATATGAAATAAAACCACAGTTAGCATGGACTATCACAGGGCGCCATACGAATCAAGAATACTGCACACTGCGCGTTCCTCTTTCATAAATTCATGTCAAAGTATTGCACAGATGCCCCGTGGGAGCACACACACACACACACACACACACACACACACACACACTTGTTCTATCAAGCCCATGACAGACAGACATTCGACTGTCGGTCAATCTTGAGCCGTCGGTGAGCGCCCGTAACCCTGGCAACTGCCATGTATTCCACACATCAGCGCTACTTGGCACCAGTTGTCTCTTATATGCATTAATCTTCCGAATTATTCAGCATGTCGGATCGGCTGAAAGTGTCTTTGAATCAGCGCAAGAGAAACAGAGGAGGACACGGTAGCGTGTAACAAGTTCCCTCTAAAGGCCTCATTCATCTCATTTCAACTTCCTCTCGTCTGATCATTCCCGACCACACCGCTGCCATTTTCTGCTGTTTTTGCAAAAGAAAATATAAGAAACGTGAATGTTCAGTTGCAAATTTTTGGCCCAGACGCAGACGAGATACAAATATCGAGCACCGTAGACGTGGATGCTTTGATGACAGTCAGTTCTATAAGGAATACGATCGGGACGTCCAGGTGCAACCAAGCTGATGTGAACCACACCATCTCCTGTCACCATGGAGACCTGGAAGGAGGACGTGTCCATACTTACACGCAATAGGGAAGGGAAACAGAAACAAGGTGAGGTTGGATCTCCTGGAAGATCCAGATCCAGAATGTCAGAAAATGGCGCTGACAGCCAAGGGAGAGAGAGACGTCCCAGGACAGCAGATGGTCCAGTTAAAGGGGGGGCCTGAGAGAAAACAGCAGACAAGTAGAACAAAACAGGGACAGCCAGGGAAAAGAAGAGAGAAAGAGGGAGAGATAGCCACAATCTGGACGTCCACGTGGGACAGCAAACAAACACGGGAGGTTAGAGAGATGCAGTTGTTATCTAAAAGTATTCAGAAATCTCACAGAAGTGCATGGAAGTCAAACGCTGGACGTGGACTCTGATTACTGCGGTTACATAGTTTGAGTGAGACTTCCAGAAGAATCACATGTTCAAGGGACTGAAGTAATCAAACAATGAGAATCAAATTGAAGGTTAAGGAAGGGGGGGGGGGGGGGGAGAGAGATGAGTTTCAAGTTTAGTGATAAATTACTCATCCAAGTCAGGCCGTCTGATGTCAATAGGATGATTATTCCTGTGGCCCAGAGAGAAAAAGAGCCAGCTGAACTCTTTTTAACTCTGAGGACAGACGGGAGCCCTGTATCCTCCGAGCATGGCGGGGAATGTAAGTTTGATGGAGATCAGATCGCTATACGGGCGTATTCTCATTTAGGATTTCATAAATCATCAGAAGCACCTTAAAGTCTTATCTAACGTGGAAATGGAGGCGATGACGGGAAGCTACGATTGGTGTAACGTGGTCATTTTTTCCAGGTTTTAATTAAAATTCTAGCTGCGGCACATTTTAAGATTCTTAGTATAATGTGGAAGGCCTGAAACAAAAACCTTACCACAATAATGTCTGGATGAAACAAAAGTGTGGATTAAATTGTCAGCCACGGACAGAGAGAACATTTTAGCTATGTAGCTTAAGTGAATAAAGGCAGTGGTTTCTTTGATGCACTGATCAAAAGGGGAGGATCAAATGTAACGCCGGGGTTCTTGGCTGTCAAACTTTGAGAAGTCACATAGTTTTCAAGAGTTACTGTTGATAAAACTGAGTTCTCTGTCGAGCAGTATCAGTGACCACCATCTCAGTTTAATCATAGCGGGATTTATGTGAAATCCTTTTTTTTTTGCAGCAGCAGCAGTCAAGCAAGCTTTCAGTTTCCTGATCTGAGTGTAACCGTCTGCACAGGAATCTGAAATGAATAATTTAGCCACAAGGCCAAATTTGTGTGCACCAAAGAGGGGGAGAGGTGTCGAGTTTTTTTTTGGGGGGGGGGGTTTGTTTTTGTTTTCTTTCCATTTTTAGCGTTAAAAAAATAAACAAAAAGCCAGCAGATACGTTTCACTCATCTTTACTTGAGTTGTCTCTGACAGCTTACAGTTAGTCAACATGGATCTGTGACGGTTGGTTGTATTCAGAGCTAACAAAGGCAATAAAGGCTTTGTGGTTTCTTTATTCTACAATTCTACAATTCTACAGTTTCATTGAGCAGACGCTTTTGTCCAAAGCGACGTACAACACAAGCAAGAATTCAGACTTAAGGAAAAACCCATAGTAGCGCAAGAGTGCTTCAGTTGTGATTTGGTCACAGGTACTGCCATCTAGTGGCAGAAGAAGTGTCGCCTCCCCCTCCCCCCCCCCCTCCTTTTTTTTTTTTTTTTTTTTTTTTGGACATACATACAACATCACACAACACAGTTAGTGCTACATAATCACTAAGTGCTGGGTCTTGGACCCTCTG
Organism: Aulostomus chinensis; assembly: GCF_037954235.1. NCBI lineage: Eukaryota > Metazoa > Chordata > Actinopteri > Syngnathiformes > Aulostomidae > Aulostomus > Aulostomus chinensis. The sequence goes on from NC_141327.1 coordinate 26,897,148, forward strand.
ACTGATTCTACCCCACAGGACAAAGAGGAGAAGAGTCAGGTTCAGTGCCTCGGTGCTCTCTGAACAATTGAGTCTTCAGGGACTCAGCAGAACGCACAGAGTTGGGAAGTTCGTTCCACCATTTGGGAACAACAGAAGAGAAAGAGAAATAAGTAGAGGTCCCAGGAGACAGCCCTGAGGTCATCGCACTCCTATCAGTGACCCAGCTGACATCCTGGAAGTTTCCTTAACAATGAAAATCAGGTTGGCGTTAATATCCAATGTTGGTCAGACGTCAGACTCTTAAGTCGGGTTTAAATCTGACAAATAACATTTCTAAAGATATTGAAACTTCACGATTTGGGTGACATTTTAGACTTAGTTGCCAACAGATTACGTTTTTCTTTTTCTTTTTTTCATTGGACCACATTACAGCTTTGATTTTGCTTCGTTACACCCAGCAGAAGTTTCTGATCTGACTGTTCTCTCATTCTTATGCAGGGGTCGGGCGAGGACGGGGTAAAGCCTGGAATAGATCGCCAAGCACTCAAGAGGCTGACTTTTACTCTCTTCCTGATGCACATACCGCTGCACTCGTGGGTCTCTAAGCCCAGGTAGAGTCACTGGGACAGGCGGATTGACTCCCCGCCCACTGTGAGAGGACAAGTGGCCTCTGTTTGTTTGTTTTTTTCTGTCATGCTGGACGCCACAGACGCGCTGGAAAACAGGGCAAACAAACAGCCGAGTACAAAGCAGCACGAAGGGCAGCGACGGCATTTTGGCGATCTCTATTTTATGTCTTTTGCTTCATTCTGTTTCAAACTCAAGGAGCGACAGTGCTGCCTGAAGGCAGACGGACTGAATTTGTGGCCCAGATGACAAAATCTTCCGCCGGGGCGACAAGCTTGGTGTTGTATATTGTTGGTAGTGGAGCCCTGACGGCTCCTGGTATGTGGATCAGAGATCTGAGGTGCTGGAGTCTGGCCACAAATTGAGCACATTCATCAGTGTCTCGTGTTTATGCCGGTGCAGACTGGCGCTGGAGCCGGTGAGGACCAGTCTACTGCAGGGTCATTTGATCCAGGACTGAATGTAGCCTGCCGTAAAAACTAAATTATACAACTGTCGTGGGATGAAACACGTCAATGCCAAAGTTAGTATTGCAGTTTCATTCAAAATACATAAAAATCTGCATTTTGTGGATTGAAAATGCCTCAACATGATGAATATGAGATACTATATCATCCCCTTCATGGGAGTCAGCAGGGGGTAAAAGTCCTCGACTCAAAGTGATTCTGTGTTGCTCTCCGTTTTCATGGCCAGATAGAGTCACCGCAGCCCCGCACGCCAACACACCCTCTCCACCGCCGCTGATCGCTACCACTCCATTCACCAGACTTCACCTTGATCGGGGAGTCTTAACAATCACCTCCAAGTCTTCAACTTGCTACACATCGTTTCAAAAAGCACAGTCAAGGACCTTTTCACTCCAATAAAACTGCACTTACTGAGGTGATGAGCGTTCTTATCCTTGCCGTGGATGCCGAGTCTACCTTTGGTCTCCTCTTGTTGGATTTTTGACACCACTGATTATTACATTCTCCTTAATGTCTACGATAACGTCAGGTGACCAAAATTCAGTGTTCAAGCCAACGTGTGACAGGAACATCCGCTTGATTCTTGCAAACTTTCCAGCAGATTGACGCACATCGTGATCGACAACAGGAGAATGCGTGGTGGGTTATTTTCAGCGGCCGCGTGATTTGACTGTTGTGAGGAGAGGTGAGAAAAGCATGGAGAGTAAAGACAGCAAACTCGGGTTGTGGCTGCACATCAGAATGAGCCGACCCCACAGATGTTTCTGTTTGTGGAGTTTCTGGGTCAGGTTGGAGGGTTCCGCGTGTGCAGGCGTTTGCAGGAACATGAAGGAACGGAGTGAACTCAGCGTATGACGTGCGTTGAAACCACGCTTTCGTGAAGGAAAAAGATTTTAAAAAAGCCCTCGACGAATCGATGAATGGCGGCTGGCTTATTAATGAGCTCGCGGACTTAGAAGAAACGGTGGAAACTACTGTGAATCCTAAAGTAGCTCACTGAACCAAGGATTGAAACGTCAATCTTAAAATATTATTTTGATCGACCCTGAATTAGTAGAGTGAAATCTCTGGAGGTGACAGGAACGCTGAGTAATAAAGGTGCATTGGTTAAACAGATTTCTTTCTGAAATAGTTCGCTATGAAATGATCGGCTTTGCAGACCCTCGTTCTTCATTTGACTAAAATGGGTGTGAAACAAGCAGCAAGGGACCGAATTTAATTTCACTGGCAGGAAGACAAACGCATAATAACACCAAACCAATGAAAAAGTGATTTTGTGATTATGAAAATTGAAAATAAGACAAGCTGCTATTACAGAGATTCCAATACACACCTCCATACAGGCAACCCACACACACACACACACACACACACACACACACACACACACACACACAAAAGATAATTTTCCTTCAGTTTTTATGAGATGATAAATTTTTCACTACACACTAAAGCACATTTTTGACAGTGATTTTAATGAGAACGTTTTCAGCTCTGGGATGGAAACGGGGGCCTGACTTTTTGTTCTCTTCCACCTGTGTAGATGTCAGTGTGTGTGTTTACATGTGTGCACCTTTGTGCCGACGTGTGACACACTTGTAAAACCCAATCTAATTTCCTGCTTGTCTCAGGGCAACATGTCAAGGCCGTGATGGGTCCAGTGTTTGTTTGCAGCGTATGGTTTCCTTTGACCGTTTATGATAAATGTTGAACACACCTCATCACATACGGATCATGCTAGGGACTGCACAGTTTTTGGACGCCAGACAAGAAAACGGAGAACTTTCTCTCCTCTCTGTGTGAATTACAGAGCTCCAGACCCTCACCAGATGGCTAACTGCTAGTTAGCTTAGCTGCAATGAACGCTAGCGGTGAGGCAATAGAGGAATGAAATCCACTTTTATCCAAACAGCCTTTGTCTGGATTCCTAGAAGTCACGTTGTACTTGATATATATATACTGTGGAAAAACCTGTGAATGGAAATCGGGAGATGTTCTTTTTGTCAGATACGAGCTAGATGAAGTAGCTCCAGTCGTACATCTCATCCTGTTTTGATTGTTTTTTTGTTTTTTTTGACTAATGTGAATGTCAAGTACAATTCTAGCTCTACTAATGCAGGCATAGACGGTTCTGGAGAAAATTGCTTTTTGCTGACTGTTGAGAAGGCTTTCTAGTGCCACACAGCTAGCCTTCATTGCAGCTAAGCTATTTAGCAGTTAGCCATCCCCTTTGGGTCTCAGCTAATGTACGCAGAGAGGAGAGAGAAGGGGACCTGTCTATACGGCTGGGACCTGTCTATACTCTGGCTATAAAAATAATGGACAAAAAGTGAATTTCGCAAAAAAAAAAAAATTTTTTAAATTGCATGTTCCTTTAAATGCACACATTCCATGTAAGCAACTTAATCTTCCACAACCTCTTTGTCTGAACTACTAAGATACTTTTCCAATGGTTTTAATTTGTTTTGTCTCCTATTTCTCTCTTCTATCGGCCATCCTTTCCCTTCAAGGCTACACTCAAGCTACCTCAGAATCTTCCCTCTTCACACAAGGCCGTAAGAGATTAGCTCTGTGTGTGTGTGTGTGTGCGTGCGTGTGTGTGTGTGTGTGTGTGTGTGTGTGTGTGAGTCTGTATGTGACTTACCATAAATTCCCTACTCTCTCCTCTCCTTCATTTTTGTATCACACACACGCAGATCCACGGATGAGCCCATTTGAAGGTACTCTATACTGACAAAAACTGCTTTTATCTGCACTGTGGTGAGGATGATTGAACAGGTGTGAGGAAGATTCATAGCCTGAATGATTCGTTTCTCTCTCTTTCTCTCTCTCTCTCTCTCTCTCTCTTTTGTTTTTTTTTTTTCCAGCAGGATTGTTCTTGACTGCCACTGTTGCTGCGGTGCTGCATTGTTTCTATTGAATGCTTGTCTTAAGTCATAAAACAGTGTCACAGTGGGAGATGAATCATGGGAATACAGAGAAGCAGAGTTTAACAACACACACACACACACACACACACACACACACACACACACACACACACACAATGTTGATGTTTTCCAAAATACATTCCCATCATTCTAACAATAGATAGAAATAAATAAACTATTAGCGCGTGTGCATGTATGTGACAAGAGAAAAGCATGTGGGAAGCTTCACCTGCCCAGAGGGCACACACAAAACGCACCTTTAAGTCCTTTCAGATGTGCTAATTCTGATCAGCGGTGTACCAGGGAGAAAACTGCACTGAACATCAAATCATATATTTTTTCTGAATAGATGATGACCCTAAGTGATGAGTTAATAATTCTAACCCCCCTCTCCCCCATTATATTTGTCAAGCTCCTGTGGCCTGCTGTCACAGACAGCGCGTGCTTGTTGTACTGTACTGTTGATTTTGCTGTGAAAGTCCAGACTCAGATCTCCTGAGATCAAACTCTGTGTCAGTTTTATTCATATTTGTCCACCAAAACATCCTTAAAAATAAATTAATAAATAAAATAAAAAAAATAAGAAACACTGAAAAAACACTGAATCTAGTTTTACTGGGTCAAAAAACTTTAAATGGCACAGTGGTCAGCACTGTCACCTCACAGCAAGAAGGTTCCAGGATTGGGTTTGGGATCTTTCTGTGTGAGTCTGCGTGTTCTCCCTGTTCCTGTGTGGGTTCTCTCCAGTACTCCAGCTTCCTCCCACAGTCCAAAGACATCAAGAGGGACCAGGTTAATCCAGACTCTAAATTGACTGTAGGCGTGGCTGGGAGAGCCAATGGTTGTCTGTCTCTATGTGTTGGCCCCACCATGGACTTGTGAGCCGAAGTACCAGAGAGAACCCACGCAGGCATGGGGAGATCCGAGCCGGGACTCGAACCCGGAACCTTCTTGCTGTGAGGCCACAGTGCTGACCACTGCACCACCGTGCAGCCCCCGACGAGGCTGATTGAGCCTCTAAATTGACCGTAGGTATGAATGTGAGTGTGACTGGTTGTTCGTCTCTGTATGTTGGTCCTGTGATGGACTGGCGTCCTGTCCAGGGTGAACCCCGCCTCTCGCCCGTAGATGCTGGGATAGGCTCCAGCCCCCCCGCGACCCTTACTCGTAAGGAATAAGCGGAAGACGACAATGGATGGATGGAATTTCGGACACAACAGTTCTTTTAATTGGCTCACACAGGGGAGTAAAAAAGGCGTGTCAAGGCTATGCGGGTTCGACAGTTTCAAACAGGTCAAAAGAAGTTGTTGCAGGAGTTTTGGGAGGACAAGGTAAGTGTGAAATGACATAACGTACGTATAAATGTAAACCAGGTTAAAAAGCTCCAACCAAAATGTCTCCACTTGATGTTGGAGATGACGTTTGATGCCATGACAAGAGTGAAAGCGCGAAAGCTAACAGGAGCAAAGCCACAAAAGAAAATTAATTATCGATTAAATTAAGTTATCACTTGATGTCGCGCAGACTAAATCTGAACATCATCTCAAACCAAACCTTGTAGCTTCATCTTTCATCATTCCAAAGTACATCGAATAAATCAAAGGTGCAAGCAGCAAGTACGATGCTGGCCCCATACTAAATGTTAATGTCCAAGAATTGCCTATAAAATCACAATGACCCGTGTTTCAACAAAGCTAAGAGGAACTGGAGATGCTTTTTGGTTTTTTTAAAAAAAAAAAAAAAAAAAAAAGGTAATTTAGGGAAGCATCCAAAAATGGATTTTATAGATTTAAAACAACGCAGCTTCATAAAGAGCAGGACGATCACCAGCTCCAGTGTGCTGAGGTTAATGACCAGCGTTTAAACTTTAGCTGGCAGTGTAATTTCCTACAGTAAACAATTTGTTCCGTCTAATGAGTGTTACATTCACTCGAGGTTGACTCGTCACATTAAAATGGGCGCTTGAGTCACTGGCCACATGGAGGCTCAGGGTGGGGGGAGGGGTTGCTGCAGGCCCGCTGGAGAAGCAAGCTCTTAAACCCCACGAATATTTGACCTTTTGCTCTGTTTTGTTGTTTTTTTTGTTCGTTGATTTTTTTGTTTTTGGGGAGGGGGGGGGGTGCCCCCTTTTGCTCCTTTTGCTCCATTCCACACAGCATTTATTCAAATTATTCAGGCAGCATTAGCTGTGTTTTTGCTTTGTTCCAGCTTGTTTCTTGCCTATCTACCACAAGCCGGCGTTTGAGCTCATCAACACAAGATATCAGAGCTTGAGTGACCTCCCAGAAGGACATGTGACATTGCGTGTTGCTGTGCTTCGTGACATCGGCCGCCTGAGGACGGCGAGGCCAGCCAGGGACTGGGGCAATGAGGCAACTTGTAATGACAATGAAGCAAACGGGGTCACAAGAGTCGTTTTTGCAAACAATTATTTTGTTTAGAAATCCCATCCGTCATGATTCATCCGGTTTGTCAAACTGTGTGCTTTGCCCTCAATTTCATTCAGTTTAACAACATTTTATTTGACTTTGTTGGGGGGAATGCTGGATGTGTTCTTGTGAGAGTTGTGCCTTACTCCAGATTTTTTTTGGGAGTTCCAAATTTCTCTGTATTCCTTTGTTCGCTTGTACACCGTTTTTGTTTTTTTCCTCAGAACCCAATATTTACATACAGAGCGCCGCAGGGATTGGCGTATGTTTGTCGACCAACGTGGAGGTTAGCATCGCCATGGCCTTCCTCACCCAGTGAGATGTTTACACTGGATTTTAGGTTATTCCTCTCCTGCAAACAAACATTTATCGAAGTGACTCAACTTGAATTGCAAGATCTTCTTCACAAAGGAACACCAATCTATAAATGTTGCACTTTTGTTTTCAGTATCATTTTCAGTTTTATGTCCACGACGACCTCTGTACACTGGTTTAGCAACTTTTGAGTTACTTTGTCACATAAAGAGCAGCAAAATTCTGTATTCCTGGATACCATTTATGCATGGGGTGGGGTGGGGGGTGTAATATCTTAATCACAGACCTCATTTCACCAAGAAAACAACAACAACAACAAAACATTGACTTTGAAATGAGGGAACTGGATGTTGGACGCTCACTGATTTCCAGGTTGTAGGACTCATGTCGTCACCTGTGGTCCTGGTCTGAGACGGTCCTGGAAGGGTCCTACATCCAATCATTGCTCTCGTAAACACTCTAGGGGCAGCTATGTGGGGCTTTAAGAGTGTAATGAGCAGCTGGCACTAACCTCAGGCCTGTCTGGACATACAGACACCTTCTCATCATCCTCTTTCCTTGTACATGGGCCTTCACCCTGCAACCATTCATCAAACCCTGTTTAGTGATCGCCGCTTGGCATTGACGGCACACTAGAGGAGGTCAGAGGGGACATCGTGCACAGGCTGTCAACGGGCTCTCAAGTTCTTTGAAAACTTGAATGGCGCGTGGCAAAAGTTGAACTTAAAACTCTGGTATCATCGCTGGTCATGTGCCACATGGCTAAATGCTAATTTTCAAAAATAAAAATGGGGAGAGGGAAAGGTAGATACATGGCCTAAAAGTCATCAAATAATTAATATATTTAACTAAAATAAAAGTTACAGTGACAGTTCACACTGTGATATACGTTGGTGTCTTTTGTCACGATTGTCTTGTGCTGTATTATGTAGCATTGATCCAAACAATGTTTCCCCCCCTTCTGTTCACTCATGACTACTTTTAATTTGATCAGTTTAGCTTCCCACAGCTTCAAATCTCTGTTCAAAATTCTTGAAAAAACAATGACAAATGCAACCTTAAAAAGGAAAACAAGTACATTCAAAACGTAACTGCTGAATTACAGATTTTCCTTTTCTGAAATGTTTCCAGTGAGGGAGCTGGACATCAGGATTGACTGACTGATTGATAGACTGATCGTCCCACTAATGGACTGTGTGGGAAGGTACTTGTCAGAAGTACATATACCACTCTGTCTAACAACTAGTACTTTATAAATAATGCACAGCGTTTCCACGCTGGTGTCACTCTCATGCCCACACAGATTAGCATAACTGGGCTGCACAACTTAAGAGAAGCCTGCTCACAACGCGTACCTGTGTCTATTAATTGTAGTAATCGAGGTGCCTTTTTCCTCTCACGCACACTAAAGCTAATGTACGCTATCGCATCTGCTTTTAATAGTTGATTGCCAGCCCTAACAGCGAGGAGTTATAATCTAATTCAGCTCAAACTATGTTCTCAGTGTCGGCATGTATATACAACGTTATCTATTTAGCTTCAAAGAAATAGCACTAGCTGGTACAGGCTCTGAATTTACTTTCATGAGTTTTGGTAAGGGGGTAAATTTAATGGATTTATTTAATATTAAAGATTGGGGATGACTGATGAGGTTTAGTTGTTGTGATTTGGCAAGCACAACAACTAAAAACAAAAAAAATAACAGTATGGAAGCAGGCTTATGCTATAGTGTCATTAGCGACTGAACTCCACCTGGTTACAACATTGCTGATGTTTGGGAATGAGAGCGACTGATATTTACTACTTTTCCAACAATTGAAACAATGTCAGAGCTTCAAGTGCCTTTTTTTTTCTTAAATATGATCGTTTTTTTTGTTTTTCTTGTGGTTAATATATATATATATATATATATATATATATATACATATTAGCGAAGCTAATACTGTTGTAACCATGACAAAATCAGATTTCTTTTGGAACATGAGACCAATCCATGGGACAGCAGAGTTCAAATAAATTTACATTAATTATGACGTAAGTCAGTTAAATGGAGAACATGACACAGTAAAATTCCACCTAATGATGTTGATTGAAGGGTATAAATGCCAAGTTTAATTTAAAAAAAAAAAACAAACCTGCCGTTAAACTGAAATTTACCTGGTAACAGTATTGGTAAGATTAAAGGTTGACTTTTTCCACGATATCCCCATCAACTTTAAATCCACACTTGAAGCTGATATTTAAATTTTCTTCCTTCAGGCTGTGTATGCACGATGCACGTGCTCACGTGTGTGTGTGTGGGGGGGGGGGGGGGGGGGGGGGCCTGCATGGGATTTGCATCCTCATCACCTTTTTCACCCCTTGTGAGTTTTCATGAGTCACATGCAGCAATCCCGCTACGTGATGATGCATGAGCTTTTACGGTGCATGAATCAACTCTGATATGTAGCAGGAGAAGGAATAAATCTAAGGGAAACTTAGAGCAGCGACAGGATGGAAACGCTGCTGCAGTCCACATAAACGCAGTCAGTCACTGTGAGCTTTCACAGGCCTTTTTGATATCCAATGTGGCATTTGACTTTAGCATTTTGGGGTTTCATTACCTTTAACGATGGACATTGGTGAAATTGGGCACCCAGTGGAGAGCCCTTTAGCCTTTTAGCCGTGTAGCAACATCCACTTTTATATACTCTCACTCTGCCAAAGAATAAACTGCTCCACAGTGGTTTGCAGGCAGTTATGAGGAAAAGAGTGAAAACACATCTCTCGGGTAATAATAAACTGTGTTAACTGAGCCAGTTAGCTCGGAGAGGCTGGCATGTTGGCGATAGGCTCACCAAATTAGCCCAAGAGCTAAAGGACATCCTTGTGCATCGTTTCCTCCAATTTGTATTCATACTTTGAATTTGTTTTTTAGAAGAACTGAGAGGATATTGCAAAAAGTTTCCCAATTGATAGCGATGGTGGGGGGAGGGTGGTGCCGTATCAAAACAAGGCACCCAACCATCTGTTTTTTACAGCACATCTATGATGGGGTCACAGGGGTGGCAGACTGGACCCTGAAGTGTTCCCAGGCCAGATGAGATATATTCTCCCTCCAGTGAGTTCTGGGTCTACAACGAGAGATGGATGTACCTTGGAAACCTCTCATAGGAGGAGTTCAGGCATCAAAATCAGACACTCGGCCGTCTCAGCCGGCTCTTCAGCAGACAAGGAGCCAGGTTGAGCTGCGGGGGAAACTTAATTTCAGCCGCTTAGATCGAGGAGCCGCTTAGAACAAAAAAGAACCGAAAAGAACTAAGAACTGAATTTAAAACGAAACATTGACTTTGCACGAAGCAGCTAGACAGTCAATGCTTTGAAACTTTGTCGTAAAGATGAAATGCGATCTCACTGTGGCGGCAGTTAGTAGTAGTAGTAGTTTCTACCTCCCTGCTTTATGCTGAAAGGTATCTCCAATTTCTAAAAGGAAATGGAGGCAGGCTATTTTTCATGAATATTTGAAGTCAAATAGAGAACATTGTGAAATAAGGATTAGTCATATCCTCTTAGTTTAAAGATATGGCATAATACTCAGAATGACCCATTGTTACTACATACAAATAATTGATGTCATATATTCAAGATATTAATAGGTCAGTAAAGATCGTTCAAGCTCTGGGATCATTTGGACAAACCACCACAGATGGTGAGCCGAGGGAAAAACGGGTTCATCAGAGGTTCACTAAACTGAACTCGTATTGAAAACATCAGTTTTAGATTTAACTGTCTCAAATGCTGTGTTTGGATGAAAAATGTTTTCACTCATCAAGTTTATCCGTTCAGAACCAGCCAGAAATCTCGTTTCAGCAGAGCCTGAAAGCCATTTTTCTATTAAATGAAGTGGCAACACAGAAACAGTGTTTGTTTTTTTGTTTTTTTTTGTCTGTCTCTATGGAAATATTAAAAATGCAGTCCGGTCCGTTTAAACAGTCTTGGCTGCAAAGTCAGAGCCAAAGTCTGTAACTAAAAGTCATAGTTTTAATAAACAGACACATGAGTGTGTGCTACACACACGTTTGAAAACCCACTGGCCTGATGGGTCGCTGGTTCGATCCTCACTCCCCCTGGTGACCGTGTCCAAGTGTCCTTGAGCAACATACTGAACCCCTAATCGCTCCTGATGACCTTGCGACCGACTGGCGAACTGTCCAGGGTGAACCCCGCCTCTCACCCAATGTCAGCTGGGATAGGCTCCACCCCTCCCACCCTTAATGGATAAGCAGCAAAGAAAATGGATGGATGGAAACAATCCACACCCCATTCAGTGTTTCTGTATTTAAACACTGAATCATTAATTAATAGGATGAAACTAATAATTGACTTAAAGCCATATTTGTGGTTCGTTTATTTTCAACTAAAATCAAAGTGTTGGTGGAAACGCTTGACATTTCAAACAATTCTGCAGCCCCTCCAACTCTAAGTTTACAATGAAGCACAGCAGGCAATGAATAACATTTTCCTCATACAAACAGAGATGATCAGTGCGTGAGTGATAACAGAACACCAACTTACAACAGACACATTTTATTTACCTCACTACTGCATAACAAATGGAGGTCCAAGGCGAGGTTTTCATTAACACTTGCAATTTAGCTCCTCTCATTTTGCCGTGTACTGGGAAAGAAGCATTTAGCAGCTGAAGGACCAGATATTTCCCTCAGGAGTCAGCAGAGAGACCAACAACAGGGATGAAAGGAGAGTGAATATAGGGCTTATATTCCCAGGTGGCTGGAAGAGCAACTGCAAATGAATGCAAATGTTGCTCTCCTGGATGTGTAAAAAGGCGACTGCTAACATGTTTGCCTCAATAACTTAGGAAGGTGGTGATTTTTGATTCTGACTTCTCTCTGTTTCCAAATAAACCCCCCCCCCCCCGTTCTTCACGCCCAGCAGTGATGTCAGCAGAGCAAACCTGTTCAACTACAGCACAGAAAGAGTTAAACAAAAAAGGGATTTCCACATTTTATGGTAACATCGTTACATGTTACAGAGTACATTTTACCCATCCATCCATCCATCCAACTTCTTCCGCTTATCCTGTTCAGGGTGGCGGGGGGTGGAGCCTATCCCAGAAGCCTTCGGGCGAGAGGGGGGGGTTCACCCTGGATGGGTCGCCAGTCCATGGCGGGGCCAACACATATAGACAGACAACCATTGGCTCTCCCAGCCACGCCTACGGTCAATTTAGAGTCTGGATTAACCTGGTCCCCTCTTGATGTCTTTGGACTGTGGAGGAAGCTGGAGTACCAGAGAGAACCCAGCAGGAACAGGGAGAACATGGAGACTCCCCACAGAAAGACCCCGTGTTGGAGCCGGGGCTCAAACCTAGAACCTTCTTGCTGTGAGGGGACAGTGCTGACCACTGCACCACTGCGCCGCTGCGTTCCATAAAAACGAATATGAATTCATATGAATCCCATCAATCTTCATGTTATTGCTGCTTATGTCAACACCAGTTGCAAAGTCTTGGTATGAGCAGGCTTGCTTAAATAACTCGTGTGTGTGTGTGTGTGTGTGTGTGTGTGTGTGTGTGTGTGTGTGTGTGTGTGTGTGTGTGTGTGTGTGTGTGCGTGTGTGTACTGAGACCAAAGAAGTTAGGGAAAGCTGGAATGTGTGCTTTTGTACGTCATTCACCCAGCTGAATGATGACAGAGTGTAAGAACAGTACAGGGTTCACACAAAGTCCCAAAAGTTTAAGAAATGTGTTTAAATTCAAATGCAGGCCTAATCTTTTAAAATGCTGGGTTTTTTTTTTTTATGAATAATCAGTCATGTTAATATTGATGAAACAGCTTCATCATTACTTTATAATAACTGACAGTCTACATTAAATACGTGAAACTGCACGAGACAAAACTTTTGATAGATTTAAAGGGGAAAAAACGGCTGCTGGAAATGGTTAGTTAGCTGCTCGCTTGCAGAGTGGCAGGGCCCAGCTAGCAGGACAGTAGCCAGCATGCTAGCTGCAGTCAACACTGCTGCTGCAAAAAAAAAAAAAAAACAGCCCCGTGTCAGTGAATCAGTGAATTCTATTCAGTTCTTCAATCTAACATCCCTGTTCACAGAGAGAGAGAGCACCTGGGGAATACAAATGTTTCAGCTGTCTTTTTCTGATTTTATATTAAACTTCTCCCAAATCTGGTGAGGAGAGCACCAAAGACATCTCTCCTTGAACAAACACCTTCAAGGCACATTGTTGTTGCATTTTCAGAACAGTTCTACCTGGGAGTCTTTTCAAAACACCTTCAGTACAAACATCAATTGCAGCGCCATTGTTGTTTTGACTCTTTTCGCTCTGCAGGACTTTACCATCGCATTCAAGGGCACTGATTGGCGGACTGGATAACAGTCGCTGGTTGCTGTTGGTTTGCTACTGTCTCTCGCCTCTCGAACGCTGTGTGCTGTGCCCTTCTACTAAATGTTGAGTCTCATATCCATGTGTGCACATTAGCTGTTGAATTTGCCTGCACAGAGACAACTTTGGGTTCTGAAGCTGTTTGCTGTGAGATCTCAGTCAAAGCGAAAGCAAACAATTGGGGGATCTTGAAGATGAAGAGTCATTTCTGAGTAATCAGCAAGTCTCTTGCTCTCTTTGATTATGATCAGTGTCGAGTCTAAATATAACACAAGAAGTCACGCGTGTGTATAACTGGAAAGCGGCGTGGAGGTTTGATGGTTCAGATCCTACGAAAGTCACCGCCTCCTTGTTTGCACACCTGATCTGAGTCAAACCCCTCATCCTCCCCGAAGTTCTCCCCAAACAAAGAATCACGCCTGAGAGAGGTAGCCAGCAAAGCCCCCTCTCCCTACAGCGTCATCAATGTGCTCTTTTTACTGATCTGATATACAGTACTTCCATAACTCTTAAAAACTTTTATCCCCTTCGCCGCTGTGCTCCTTCCTTTTTTCCAGCCTTCAATTACGGAGTAATAAACCCCCATTTCCCCATTCATTATTTGGCCTGAGAGCGAATCCGTTTCTATTCACTGGAGGACCGGTTAAAACAGACAGTGTGTGGCTTCACGCACAGGTGCGCGCGTGTGTGTGTGTGTGTGTGTGTGTGTGTGTGTGTGTGTGTGTGTGTGTGAGTGTGAGTGTGATGAAACAGCATAGGACGCGTCAACAGCAGGTTTGTTGCTTGTGTGTTGCCACCTAATCTCACGCATGATTAGGAGAGCAATAACACAACTGTCGGAGCAGGTTACAAAAATGTGAGCACCCCTGTTTGTGTGTGTCTGAATGTGTGTTTTTATGACAGCCCAGAAACTGTTTATTGAGCCAGTAACTGTCACAGCGGACCCTCTTCCTCCCACCTGTGCTCCTTCAGTCTCAAGTGTCTGCTTCTTTTTTTCCCTTGTTTTTTTTTTTTTTATCGGCTGCATTACAAATCTGCAGCCTCTCGCTCCCTCGACCTTCACCCGATGTTCCTGATTGCTTCTGTCACTAACGAATTTTGCCCCCACGATTCTATTTGTCTGCTCTGTAACAGGTTGATTGCAGCGATGCCCACTGGTTAGATTGGAGGCTTTATCAGTAAACAAACACACTCACTTGACAGATGATGATGTTCCCTCTTCCTCAGATTGCAGCCCTGCCCCCCCACACCTCTCCTCCTCTCCCATCCCTCATTCTCCTCCTGCCTCGTCTTTACTGTGTCTCCTTTGACTGTAAAAGGAACAAAGGGTTATGAAAATGAAAAAAAAAAAAAAAGCCAAACTCCAGGTAGCAAGAAGTTTTGTTGTTGTTGTTGATGTTGTTGTTGTTTTGTAAGTTCAATCATTTCCATGCAGGTGTGTGTTAGGATGTAAAAACTGGGAGGGGAGGGAGAGAGAGCGGCGCCTTCATGCTGTGGAATGTGGCGCCCTCACATGGTAACTGTCTGTTTCAGTTGGTCAAAACTGACTGCTCTTTTCAGATCTTTGCCTGCTGGGGGCTGAGACGAGTTCTTAGACAAATAAAGAATGCTCTTTTTTTTTCGAATGCATGATGATTGGCGATGAAAATCTAATATTTTACACGGGATCGTCTCTTTTTTAGGCAGTAACTTGCTGCATTGTGAGGATTGAAGTGCACTGAGCGTCGCAATCACGCGAGTGAATCTTTGCTCGGCAAGGATGTGAGTTGGGTCTTCAGTTGCCTGCAGCTCAGCTTTTGTTGCATTGTTGATAAAAGTAATCTGTCCATTCACAAGTTCAGAGCGACGTCAGCTCTTTCGAACTGGAACCCACCGCATAAATACGAGATCAAATACTTCATGAGAACACACCATAATGTAAAGTAACAAGCTGCAAACAAATGATGGACCGACTGACTGAGGTGAGGGGGGGGGGGGGCTGAAAGATACAGGGCGAACATTTTGTTTCCATAATTCAGATACAAACACAGACAAACAGTTGTCTTTTAAAACATTTACATAACACTTAAGTTACACTGTCCAACACAAACTCCTCCCTCCCCCCTCCATGTTGGGTTCCTCTGCCGCTGATTTCCTGCAACAACTCAAGTCTTGCGAGATTTCAGACTTTGGACGAGAGCTGGCCGGTGACAACAACAACACCTACGCTGCGGGACCCGGCTGATGGTTGCATTACATCGCCGGACAATTCCAGTACCAATCTGAGCCTGTCAGTGGGAAACAAATGCACTTTTACTGGGTGCAGAGTCACGGTAGTCAGATGCCCCTCTGGATCACATGATAGCCTGCTAAGGGGCTGCAGGCAGCATTCCAAAAAATGCTAATTTCCATCACTCGCTGGGACAAAATAAGTTTGGGAAATACAGTCCAGGTTTAAAAAAAAGAAGAAGAAGGAGAAGAAGTTCCCCTTTAAGTAAAGGAGCTGTGCACCTCTGCATTCCACTGCACCACCACTGCTTTCCAATTTAATGCTTTTCTTTCCTTCTTGGCACTGGTTGACGATGTTCGAATAAACCAGGCTTGACGCTTGGCAGCAATATGCCTGCAACTTGTGCTCTGAGAGTCCTCCAAAATGCTCTTTCTGAATGATCTGCACGATGGTTATCTCATTATACACAGCATATATGTCATATTCATGGAGATGAACTGCGCCGCCCCGAGGATCACAAAGAGAGCAAAACCACATTGCCGTGACTTCCAGGAACGTGACATACGAGCCAGGCGCACAAGAGTCAAGCCTTTGCTGTGTTCACCTCCAAAAAATGTGTCAAGAACTTGTACTTGCTAATCCATCAATCCATTTTCTGAGCGACTCACCCCGTTCAGGCTCAGTCAGTTGATGCTGGAGCCCATTTCCCCAGAACCCACAGCAGCGAGGCGAAGTACATCACTGACTGGTCGGGATCATTCAGCATTTCACGCCGTGGTGTTTCACTCCTTCTGACTGCTCAAGGCTTCGCTGCCTCCCTGATCCGCCTCTCCGTCTCTCTCGCCTGAGCCCACATGGAAATACTGGAATACAGGTTACAGAATGATGTCTTCAGCTTGTTCCTGGAACGCCTCTGGGGAACATCTCCAGATTTGGCTGCCACGTCCACTGGGAATCAAGGGTGAACTGAAAAGACGTTGGCGGTCATAGGTCAAAGGTCAAAGGTCATTGTCCCTCAAAGAGTTGCAGAACCACTAGACCACCTCAAGGGGAATTTCTGTAAATTTGCCACAAACATTCACTGGGACGCCAGGATGAAATGCTACCTTACACAAGTTCAGTATCTCAGGGACGCCAAGGAATAAAGTACAAACCCCCGCTAGGACTCAAGGACGACATGAAAACCTTTCAGTGGTCAAAGGTCAAGGTCTCTTCACGGAGGCACATTTCCAGGTTGGCCCTTTATTTTCCTCTTTACTGGCTTCTCTCCCACTGCTGTAAAAATTGAATAATCACCCCGCATAAATCCCAGCGGGCCATCACGCTTGGCTTGGGGGTTTTGAGGTACTCCTTTAGCATCTATTGCTGTATGTCGTTACTTGACTTGGATGTTGTGCCTTCGCCATCCACGCAGACTGACGCGTGCCCGGACTTTGAGTTTGTGTTTTCACATTCAGCCGCTAAACGGGAACGTAGCAATTAGCAGAATTTGTGCCACCACAACCAGATTGGAACTCATTGAGGGTTCAGCAGGCAAAAAAAAAAAGAAGAAAAGAAGTGAGGGAGTGATAACATGCGACACGTTTTCATTTTAGATTTAACGTGATCACTGAATAGGGGGCAAGAATTCACCTTCTCCACAGACGAAATTCCTTTTTCTGTCAGTCCCGTCACCTTTCATCAATCCCTGCTGAGTCTCCTGCCTCTTCTTTTATCTGCTGGTTTGACAGACTCAAAGATCCCAGGAAGGAAACAAAGAGATCCCTTCTCTCACTTTTACACACCATAAATTCTCCAGAGAGCAGCAAATATTTTTGGGCTTACTTCATTTCTTTGTTACCAACATGGCGTCGTTACATTTTTCCCGCTTGTAAATGGAGCCATTACTCTACACCCTTCATTCCTGCCCGCGTTGAATGTCTCTCTTTTTGAACGTGTGTCCCCCCCCCCCCCCCCCCAGTTGATAGATTTATTTCCAGGGCTTCATTTTCAGTGATTCCAGTTTGTTTGTATATCGTATTGCATACGCCAGTGTGATGTGGCCAATGGACTTTTGCAAATGTTGTCATTTGAAGCTGAAAACATTCGCATATTCATCGATCCTGGAGAATTTGATCCCACAGAAGGAGCCAGCCGGCCTCATTTATCAAATCTGTGCATCAGAACATTT